>NW_004567110.1:4622583-4673415 GCF_000260355.1 Condylura cristata | reverse complement strand
TGGTGGGGTGCTGGGCATGGGGTGGTGGCTCTTTGCCCTGAAGAGGTGTTAATCTGCACCTCTACGTCTTACAGGGTTATAAGCCAAAGTGACCTCAGTCAGAATAAGGTTATGAAAATGGAAATAAATGAAAATACAGAAAAAGACAGTGGTCTCCGGGTTTGGTGGAAAGAGGGAGAGGGGGTGATTAGGAAGAGCACAGAGGAGAGGGGGTGAAACTTCTCTGTGGCACTGTAAGGGCAGATACATGTCACTACACGTTTACAAAGACCTGTAGACTGTACCACAGCAAGAGCAACCGTAAACTCGGTAGATCAAGGACTTCAGCTGGCAACAACCATCCAGACTGGCCTTACAGTGTGACAAATGTCCCCAGCAGGGTGAGGTGTTGGTTACGGGGGAGGGGAGCTGGCGGGGGTAGCAGGCATCTGGGAACTCTCTGTACTTCCTCTTCGTTTTTTGCAGCCTAAAACTGCTTGAAAAAAATAAATCGTCTATTAATTAAAAGCCAATTAGGCGAGTGGGTGGAAATACCTGGGTTCCTGGGAGCCTTGGGACAGCCTAGTGTGGGGCGGGAGCCGGCAACACAGCCACAGTTCCTGTGGGGGCCTCTGTGACCACACCCCAATATTGTCACAGCTTGAAGGAGCCAGCCTCACCCTTTGCTGTTGCCAGCTGGCCCGTGGTGCAACGGGGAGTGGGATCCCCAGGGCGAGGAGAACGAGACAGCACACTGGTTTTCAATCTGGGGCCCGAGCCCTTCCTGCCTCAGGATGTTGGGTCAGGGGGTGGGAGGGGGCGTGGTGGGCTCCCGGCCCCTCACTCTGCTGCTGTATCTCTGGGCCACTGGACGCACTGATGGTTTGCGGGTAAAAGGACTTTTTGGTTAGGGAAACTGAAGCCTCTGGGCCACGGGGGGTCTGGGTGTACTAAGGAACAGGGCCCCAGCCGGCCCCAGCTCCAGGCCTGCTCTGTCCACAGCAGACAAGGCCACGCCTCGGTGCCCGGACAAGGGAGTATCGGTCAAGAGTGGGAGAACACAGTGGCACTTCAGCCACCAGGAGAGACACAGCGTTGCGATTCACGCACAGGGGAAGGAGCTGAGGGGCAGTTGTGTAGTAAAGCGACTCAAAGGACAAAGACAAATGCTGGGTGTTTACATAATAGCCATGTCAGCAAAATACACTGCTGATCAAAACCAGCAGACGCTGACACAGGAAGTGAAGGTCCCGAGATGAGAGGCCGTGTGCAGGGGCCTCCCTGTTGGCACAGGGGATAAGTCTCAGCGCTATCAAGTTATGCCAGTGACCCCAGCGCGAGTGGATGCCCGGCCAGGGAGTGACCCACCGGGCGCGGCAGCCCTCTCCTGTCTCCCCGCTGCTCCCCTCAGCAGTGGATTTCAGTCAATCTGCGAGTTCTGCTCCCCACCCCGCCCTCCCATCTCTGGTGAATCCTCTCATGCCCGCACCTCTGGCTTGTACCCCAGTTCATGAATAAATCAATATTAAAAAAAAAATGAAGGGATGGTATGATAAAACTTAAAATTAAATAAAAACTCCAGAAAAGGAGAGAGACAGGGAAACTGAGGCTCGAAAGGGCCCGATGAGCTAGAGGTGTTTGCTGAGAGGTGAGGGGCGTGGTGGGGGCAGTCTCCCGACTCCTCTCAATGAGAAACCCCGATTCCCTGTGTCTCTCCCCTGTGCGGCTCACGAGGTCACCTGCTGACGGGGCTGGTGGCTTCTCCTGCCCAGGTATCTCTCAGCCCTTCCTGCCCGTCCAGGACAGGAGCTTCTCCTCCCGGCCTCCTCCCAGGTCAGGGGTAAGGCCCGAGGTCCCTTCCACGTGGCGGAAGTAGGTCATTTTACCAAACACGAGGTCTGGGGGTGCAGCCGGAAACGCAGACCTAACTTCCAGGTCAGCACCTGGCAGGGGCCGCTCTGGCCTTGCAGACCTGCGGGGCTCGGGGTCCAGGCCCGGCCCCCACGCTGCGCTGGCACATCAGCCTGCCACGGCACCCTTGTGCTGGCCCCTAGTTTTAGACAAGTTTGCTTGACGTTGCAGCTCTCCAGAGAGCTTCTCTGCTGGTCCAGACTGTCCCAGGCAGCCACACAGTCAGCACACCCCCTGAGTTGTCAAGGAACGGCCCGGTGGAGAAGAGGATGGAGCGAACGCATAATTTGGGGGCTGTGGGCAGGCACAGGGCGTGGGGTGGGCGCGGGCGGCACAGGAAGCAGTAGCCAAGCCAGGCCCGCTTGGCTGGGGGGGGGGGGGGACGCTGAGCAGAAGAGCTGAGGGGCGTGAGCCCACAAGCCTGGTGTAGGCAGGGCCAGCTGGGGGCTGGGTGCCGGAGTCGCTTTCCAGTAGGGACCTGAGCCTGCGGCTGCCAAGGCTGGGGGAAGGCCGAGGGTCACGTCCACTGGGTCCTCCTGCCGGCCGCAGCCTGTCTTGCCTCCCCCCTGGCCTGCTCTGCCCTCCAGGGCCGACGCCGGGCCTGGGGTGCACCTGCAGCCTGTCCCGTGCCCTGCGGCAGGGAGAGAGTCATGCGGCAGGGGCGTGTCCTCTCACCTGTTCCTGCTCTGATTTATTAGGGGGCTGCGGTGCGTGCTCCTCCCAGGCAGCTTCGCCTGCCATCAGCGCCAGAAGACTTTAGAGCAGGCTTTAGCCAGGCCCATGTCTTTGTCGGGGGTCGGTGGGCACCCCCAAATTATATACAACATTTTGTTCACTTTTCCTAGAAAATGTTCCCAAGTTCTCATCAGAGCCATAAAGGTCCCCCCAAGCGAAGCCCCCCCCCCCAGGAGTCGGGCCTCTTTCCCCTAAGCCCCGAGCCCATGTGCCGGGGTGCAGGGACGGGTGGGTGGGATCAGTGCTGAACTTGGAGGCTGGGTGACCGAGCCCAGGCCTAGCCAGAGGATGTCCACTTCAAAAAAACTTCATTCGCCAAAATTAAAAATAGAACCCAAACTGTGCCCGTGACAGTGCTGGCTCGGCCGTTTATCCATTCTGACAGCCGTTCTAATTGGCTTTTTCGCAAGGAGTTGCATGTGCTTTCTCAGATTATCCCCTTGTTACTTACAAAGGGGCTCCTTCTGCTCAGCAAATCTGAAAATGAAATTCCGGAGCAGCAGCCTCCCCCTTCCCCTCCAGGAGGCGAGTTCTTATGTGGCCTCAAATAAAACCTGCATGCATTCATGAGGCCCCCAGCAGGAACAAAATGGGGCGATGAGCCCCCTTTGCTGTGACGTCATGCCGCTACCGTCAAGGAGAGTGACCCCAGGAGCCCACGAGGTCACCTTCAGGGCTGCAGGATCCTGTAAAATAAGGCACCAGTCAGGGCTTTTCAAAGGTAAAAGTAGCAACAGCAGACAAGGCCACTACCATTGGGTGTCTCTGTGGATCCACCCAGAGCTGAGCTCTCCGAAACCAAGTGGAGCGGCAGGGCGGGACCCCAGGAAGTGAGGGGGATTGTGTCCTGCTGCTGAGGTCTCCAGGGTGATGGGGTAGGAGCCCGGGGAATGTCGGCCCTCCCCGGTGGCGCAGCAGGTTACAGCACAGCACTAAGAAGCTAAAGCCACTTCAGCATGAGTTCGATTCCCGCCTGCCCTGGAGGTGACCACATGGCGTGGCAGACCTCTCCTGACCCACCCGCTGCTCCCCTCAGCAGTGGACTTCCTCAATCTGCCTGTCCTGCTCCCCACTCTGTCTCTGGTGAAGCCTCTCGCTGACCCTGAGCCACTGGCCTGTACCCCAGTTCTGTATGTACAAATAAATCTTAAAAAAAAGGGGGGGAGTGTCATCAGTAGGGAGCACTACCAGGTGGGGTGGGGGGGGCACAGGGGTCCCCCAGGGCACGGGACTTTGAAAAGCATTTCCCAGGATGGTCCCGCGGGTGAGCCTGTGTGTGTCTGTCCTTCACCCAGGTCCTTCCTCCATAGCTTCTACAGTGGCCCTCAACGCCACTGCACGCGAAAAGTCCGTGTCTCCACCTAGCAGGAACTTGGGGCTGTACAGGTATTTCAGGGGGGACTGGTGGCCCTGCTTCTGACAGCTCGCTGCAGAGACCTGCCATCTTGGTCACGCTGTCGCTGCTGCCTGCTGCCGGAAGTCAAGGACCGGAGAGCTGGGGCCCTCGGACTCCCCCCAGCACACTCCCGCTGCGAGAGGGCGCCAGGACAGAGGAGGGGTGCAGGGGCTCTCCTGAGATGCTCACGGTCACACTGCGCCCTTACCGAACAGAATCCTGCCGAGAGCCGCAGCCTGCCAAGCCCTAAATGCTGCGTCTGAAACTTGGGGTTAGTTGAGTCGCGAAGGCCAGGACATTCAGGGACGTTTTCCAGAGGGAGCCAGACGCGACTGAGGGCTCCGAAGTGGACATCCGGGAACTTACTCTCCCCTGCCGAACGGGGACATGGGCGCTGAGGTCGCGTACCCACGGGGATGCTCCCAGCAGCCGAGGAGCCAAGTCAGCAGCAGGAAGCAGCCCCACGCGGGCTGGGGACTTGGCTGGAGTGTCCAGTTGTTAGTCTGGGTACAGAGCTAGTGGTCCTGGAGACTCAGCGTTTCCTGTCTTCCTGGTTCTATTAAATCGCACCTGCTGTGGCTACATAGAAGTTTTGCTGCATGACCCTGGGTAATCAGAAACTAATTTTTTTTTAAAGATTCATTTATTTATTTATACATACAGAACTGGGGTACAGGCCAGAGGTGCAGCGGCGGTGAGAGGATTCACCAGAGACAGAGTGGGGAGCAGAACAGGCAGACTGATGAAGTCCACTGCTGAGGGGAGCAGCGGGCGGGTCAGGAGAGGTCTGCTGTGCCCTGTGGGTCACCTCTGAGTCGAGGGCCATACACTGAAGTGGCTAAGGCCAGTTTGCAGTGCTGTGCTTTAACCTGTTGCACCATAGGAAAGGCCCAAGACTCAGGTTGTCTAAGCCTTGTTATTCTGATCATGTCAATAAAACCTGGGGGTTTTCCAGTTTCCAAGGTCTCGCCAGCTTTACCATTCTTTAAATATAAACTAGTTCACAGGCAGAAGTTAATCATTGCTGTTCTATTTGTTCCCTGCAGGAACAGGCAGGGGACGGTCATCAAGATGTGGTCAAATGGCCCACAGCCCTGTCCCAACCAAGTCCACAGGCCGGCCTTCTCCCTGGCGGGATACCAGAACTGTCAGCTGGGCGGCGGCCGCCCTGATCTGTGCTATTTTCTCATCTCGGGCAAAACATTTGCTCCCTCTAAGCTTCAACTCTCTGTTGTGAAGATTAAGAGGGATAATATACACAGACACAGTTGGACTTGCTTACTGCCCTGCAGTTGTTACAGCAAATCCTCCCTGTGCTGAGACAACTGAGCCGTGAGGGCGAAGATTGAGGGCAGCTTTCTATATAGCTGCTCCTTGGAAAATGTGCTCAACTCGGGAAACGCGAGGCCTGCGCATTTTTCCTGCAAAGTAAGTTACTTCATCGTGCAAATCATGAAAGGCGGTGAGGACGTGATCTTAAAATCAGTAGCTCTTGCTGGCCAGGGTGGGGGCAGACCCAGGGCAAGCGCCACCCGATGCCCATCCCACTCATGCTCCGTCAGCACATGGGTGCTGAAGCCCTGTCCGCTGCGGGCAGCAACCATCCGATGTGTGTTTTAAAAATGTGTATTTTCTTGGCCCTCCCTGGTGGCACAGCGGGTTAAAGCACTGCACTGAGGGACTGGGGCCACTTCTGCATGAGTTCGATCCCCGCTGGCCCCGGAGGTGACCACAGGGCGCGGCAGACCTCTCTTGACCCGCCCACTGCTCCCCTCAGCAGTGGACTTCGTCAGTCAGCCTGTTCTGCTCCCCACTCTGTCTCTGGTGAAGCCTCTCACCGCCCCGAGCCTCTGGCCTGTACCCCAGTTCTGTATGCACAAATAAATAAATCTTTTTTAAAAAATGTGTATTTTCTTTTTAAAAGTCATTTTGTGTGCATTTAATGAACAGCATTGTGCTTTAAACCTCTTTATCACACAGCTCCGTGCTTCTAAGTTCTGTCCACGTTCCATGCTTTCAGTTATCCTGCTTTTTGAGTGTTTCCTGTAGCTCACTACTACAGCTACTATTTGAAAGCGCTCTAAACAAGGTTATAGCTTTGAAGGGGCAGTTGCACTGCTCCGGTTTTGTCCCGATTAAATAAAGCGCCCGAAATGCCCAACAGGGCGCCTGGCAGAAGCTGCAGGCAATGCGGGCCTCTGCATTTACCCTCCAAGCCCCTCGGAGCAGGCGGGGCGTGCCCTCGATCAGGTCTGGCGGGCAGACAGGCCGAAATGCAGAAAGATCGTGTTCCCGTGCATGTTGGTGACAGGCGGGGCCACGACACCTGAATCTCCTGACCTTGCACTTGGCTTGTTTTCATCTGAAAAATAGGCTCTGCTTGAAGAGCCGCAGCAGATGGGAGAAAATAAAGGCGTCGTGGTATGTTGGGTGGAATAAGCGACGCCATCCAGTTTCAAACCCGGCATTTTCATAGGTGTGGAGTGTCGAGCGGTTGGCCGGGGGGTTCGGCAGGGAGACCACTGCGTCCGCAGCCTCGGGATTTCTGCCCCCCGCTTCCAAGCGTGTGTAGACACCTCCACAGGAAGAACTGTAACAGGGGCTCCCAGGAAGAGGGGAAGTTCCAGGTTCCCTGCCCCACCCAGACGGAGGATGGCGCTGAGCAGAGAAAGAGAAGGAATCTGAGGAGGAAGCGCAGGACGGAGAGCCAGAAGGAGACTTGAGGAAGCCACATGGAGCCAAGGGAGACGTGAAGAAACCGTGTTTATTCCTGGGCCCTGGACCGGGTCAAAGAGATGTGGGTGAGAGACCCGCGGGGAGGTGACTACGGCAGCGTTTATCTTGATTTTGATTGTGCTCTTTTCTCCCAGACTTGCCTGGCCTTTCCTATGGGTCCTGGCAAGAAGGTGCTTTAGGCTTATGGCAGCTTTCGGGCCTTGCTTTGGGCCAAACCCTTTGGGTGGACTTTTGCCCGCGAGGGGATGGGTCATTTCAGGTGTTCGATTTAGGAATTATATACATTGCCTTCTATATTGTATACCCACTGTATTAACGTTTCTCTGCCATGTCCCCAAAGAGACATTTCATTCAACAGGTCAGAGTGGATGACAAATGATTTTGATTACCCTTGGGTTAGAAATGCAACCACACTGGATGCAGAAAACAGTGCTGACTACATTTATTGAAGACCCCCCTCCCTATAAGCCCTTGTAAAAGTCAACTGACGCCTAACACAAGACCCGAAAAGGAGGCCCACATCCCTGTTTCATATAGGATTTGCAGATATAGTCTTATCTGTTTTGTCTTGATGCGGCAGATGGCAGAACCTATTTAGAGCAGCAGGTTTGGGGGTTCAGGGGTGCCCTTCTCTCCCTGCCCTGTAGCAGATTCAGGGAGTGCACGATTATACCTGCGATTATACTTCTCAGCCCCCAGCTACAAACATCTACCCTGTTAGCTTACTGATGAAAGCCTTCACCTCGCCTTTGATCTCCAAATTATACTAAGATACTGTGCATACGTGAACCCAGTTAAAAAAGGGGGGCTGAGGTTCAAACAGTCAATAAGCTGCCAAGCCCTAATCATTTTGGAGAAATGATTTATATAACTAAGCATGCACATGTGTAAGTACATTTATGTCACGCAACATGTGCATATACCTAACACACATATGTATTCCAGTGTGATACATACACATACAAGCTACATATGCAAGCCAGTGAAGTGGAAAGGTTTGAAGTCAAAGTCTTGAGTCCAAAATCTATAGGCCAGTTGGTTGAAAACTCAAAGCAAGACTTCTTGGTGACAGTTCTGAGTGCTAAATCCTTCTCTGGAAATTGTTTTTTTTACACTTGAAGGCCTTTCAGTGGTTTGCTGAGCCCCCCTTTATGAAGGCTCATCCTCTTAAAGCCAACTGATTGCAGTTGTTAGCCATCTGCTGCAAAAACACAAGACACACTCTTGGTACACAGACCTTCAACAGAAAAGAAACTTTAATACAATTAGAGAGAAGAGAAAGAAGAGAGTTGAAGTTTCCAAGTGAACAACCCCGGTCACCCATGCCCCGTGGGTAAATGCCAGCGCACAGGGTGGCCCAAAGCAGGACACGGAGCCCTCAAGGCCCGCCGCAGTCCAAGGCACCTTCTGGGGGACCCACAGGAAAGGGGCAGAAGGGGCCGGGCAGGCTGGAGGGAAAGCGCCAGGTCACAACACAGTCAAGGTAAAGGCTGCCTGCAGGCCTTTCCCGTCGGTCTCCTTCACCTGTCTCCTCCCATGTCTCCAAGCCCCTGGCCCAAGCCCAAGGGCGAGAAGCGAGCGTGGCTCTGATCACGGGCTGCACCAGCCTCCTCCGCCTCTGCCCAGCCCTCTGAGCCCCTGCCAGCTTCTCCTGGCTGCTCAGCTGCTCCCTTCCCTGGGAGGGGCAGGGAGCGGGGAACCTCCCCTTTCTGTGGGATCACCCTGTACACCCTCACACCCTCGGCAGTAAGTGATGTCTCCCACTTGCACGTGCTCCTGGACGCCGTGAGAGCAGGGGAGTGTCAGAGAGGACAGCAGGCCGGGGACAGGCAGGCGAGGAGCTGAGAAGCGCCGCCCTCAGAGCGGTGAGCTTTCCTTAAGATCAGACACAGCTTTTGGAGAGCGACATCTCTACTCGGCCCTCACTGGGGATGTGTGGGAAGGGGAGCTGGGGCCAGGGATTCTGGATTCCGGTCCAGTCCCCTGCTACGAATTAGCTGAATTAGCTGTGCGACTGGGCTGAGTCACGCGTCTGGTCAGGGGTGGAGGAGAGGTGTGGGAGCTCCTCTCAGCACTGACATTAGTATTCAAATGTAAACCTCCGGTGTTATTCCTCTGGCCTGTTAGATGAGAGGGCAGTGGGGAGGCAGGCAGCTGCTCGCTTTTCCAACAGAGAAGAAAAGGCTGGCCTGGACCAGCACCTAGGGCACACTTCCTGCGCCACGGGGACCTCTACCGTGGTTGCTGGGACACGGCAAAGGCGGAACAGACAGGCTGAAGTCAGAAGAGCCTGGCCGGCTCCTCGGCTGCGGCTGCGTTGGGGGGTGGGAGAGCCGAGCCCCGGGGCTCCGCCAGACCCAGCTGTGAAGTGTCCCGGGACCGGTCAGTGCTCAAGGCCCACCTGGCATTCGGGTAAGGGAGTCGCTGGGCTTCTGAATTTGTTTCCTCACTTCATTTTTAAAAATACAATAGTTTGGCCCTCCCTGGTGGCGCAGCGGGTTAAAGCACTGCACTGAGAATCTAAAGCCGCTTCCGCATGAGTTCGATCCCCGCCTGCCCCGGAGGTGACCACATGGTGTGGCAGACCTCTCCTGGCCCGCCCGCTGCTCCCCTCAGCAGTGTACTTCGTCGATCTGCCTGTCCTGCTCCCCACTCTGTCTCTGGTGAAGCCTCTCACCGCCCCTGAGCCTCTGGCCTGTACCCCAGTTCTGTATGCACAAATAAATAAATCTTAAAAAAAAAAAAACACAATAGTTTACTTTTACACCATTTTGTGCCTTTCCCCCTTTCAGTTGTAATCCCCATGGGCTTCCCATCTCCAAATCATTTTGCTCACTTTTTATGGAAGGTCCCGTGGGAGGCACCAGGAGTTGCCGCCAGCCACGAGAGCCCTGTGGGGGCGGCGTCTGCACACGGAGGGTTTGGAGCTCGCGGCCCGGGCAAGCCAGCCAGGCCTGAGGGGCCCACTCCCGCCCCCAGGACCTTCTGCCAGGGCTGCCCACGCCCCTCTCCTCCCCCCGCCCCCGCCAGCACCAGCACCCGGGGAACACCGGGCCGCGGGAGAAGCCGCCTCTGCAGAGCCTCTGAGTGTGAGCTGTGAGCAAAGGGCCAAGGGGTGCTCTGAACTCCCATGTCAGGCACAGGAGGCCTGGGCAGAAGCTCCCGGCAGGTGGCGGGTGTGGACGAGCAGCAGGGCACAGCCGATGCCAAGTGAGTAAACTGCCTCGTTCAGGACACACCAACTGCTCAGAACTCTGTGTCCTGTGACAACTAGCCGGGAGAAGGGAGGTGCCCCGTGGTGGCGGACCAGCAGCTTCGGTATTGGCCAAGTTACTGGGAAACTGCTGACAATGAAAGAGCGCACCGAGCTGGCCCAGCGCCTGGCCCTCCCAGACACCTGCGCGCGGCCACCTCCGAGACCCCAGGGTGAAACGCTCCTCTTCTGAGCACGCTTTGCTGTTAGAAATGGAAAGCAGGCCCTCCCTGGGGCGCAGCGGGTTCAAGCGCAGCGCTGGGAGGCTGGGGCCACTCCCGCATGAGTCCCATCCCCGCCTGCCCCGGGGGTGTCCACAGGGCGCGGCAGACCTCTCCTGACCGCCCGCTGCTCCCCTCAGCAGTGGACTTCGCCGATCTGCCTGGTCTGCCCCCTATTATGTCTCTGGTGAGTCCTCTCACTGCCCCTGCACCTCTGGCCTGCACCCCAGTTCTTCTGTATGCAAAAAATAAATAAATCTTTAACAAAAGGAAAGCAAACAGAATGCCATGGCCTTCCTGCTGCCCCCCTTCAACTCATCCCCCTCTGGCCTCTCAGGATCAAGGCACAGGGGCGCCCTTCAGCTGAAATTTCAGCTTCGACGTCTTGCGGGTTGTCATCCACAAGGCTTTTAAAGATTAATTATTAAAACCGTTTCCATTAGTGCTTTGCTTGGCCTCATGCAAACATTCTGCTGTTTAACAAGTGAAAAGCCACCAGAGCAGCGTTAGCTATAAATACATGGCCCAGATTGGGGGAAGGCCGGGCTCACGCCGGCCAGCCCAGGACACGCTCCGCGGGCCGGCCGTGTTCTGGGAAGTGACCTCAGCCGGCCGCTCGGCCTGCAGGCAGGCACCTCCCGGCCCCCCCCCACCCCGCCCAAGCACGGTGGGCGCTTCCCTCGGTTCCTTCTGCTCTCCTTGGTTCCAGGCGTAGGAACATGCTCACGACAACTCTTGGTGAACACCTCCTGCTGTCCTCCTTCCCCACCCAGCCGTCCAGACCCAGCCGGCCACCACTGGCAGCAGTCCTGCGCCTCGTGCGGGTCGCAGAGCATCAGCTAAGGCTCTCCCGTGCGGGAGACTGGGCAGTGGGGGCAGAAGCCCAGCCTGGGAACCGAGGAAGGGGCTTCGCAGACACCCTCTTGGAGCAGCTCAAGGCTGGCTAAGTAGAGGCCGGAGCACAGGGGCCTCCAGGAGAGCACGAGGCCCCGGGCACTGAGGCGCAGACTTGCTTTAGGCTGGGCCACAAAGGAGTAGAAAACGGGGTACCCCAGTGTCTCCAAACTGCCCACCGCGGTGCGGGAGCAGTGTCCTGGGATTTGGAGAAAGCTGCCTTTTAAACGGTAGCTTCGCTGCAGAAAGTAACGCGAACCACTGAGCATTGCTGCAATCGTTGCGCCTGCCTTTGCTGCAGGAGCGGCCTGGCCCCCCACCAGTGACCCAGAGTGCGTGCCGGGGAAGGGGCGGTAGAGACTTTAGATCCAGAAAAACCAGAATTCTTACTTAACAACCCACGTAGAAGAAATGAAACCTGACAAGTCAGACTGGTGGGGCGTGGTGAGGCCGCCGCAGAGGCACAGCCTGGCGCGGCCGGGGGGCAGACCACACACACGTGGGGCTCTCGGGCCCTCCCAGGTGCCCCGCCGCGCACACGCAGGGCTCGGGGGTGCGTGGGGAGCCAGCGCTGCCTTTCAAAGCCTCGCTATTAAAGATGCAGACGCCCCAACGCCGCAGGAGGCTGGCTGCTCTCGGTTCTGGGGCCTCTTGTTTGGAGATTCGGGCTACCGAGATGTTAGGCCCTTCAGAAATGGTTGCCGACAGAAAACGGGAACCAGGAAGTACTTGCCCCACAGGCCTTTGAAAGGGGGGAGTCCTGGAAGCGGCACAGGGCACGGCTGTGACCAGGCGCGGTGGCCCTCACCGCGTGAGGGGGTCCGGGCTGCTGGCAGGTGAGGCGCGTCGCTGGCCCCGAGCTTTAAGGCTTCTGCACGCATCTTGGTATTTATGTTGGTCATTTTACACCCGCAGCCCAAGGGGTAGGGTGGGTGTGGCGGAGGCGCCTTTTCCCTCAAACCCCCGTGACTGGGCTCCGGGATGAAATCCGTGTGTCCGGACCCCAGGCGCCCAGTCCAGCCCCCTCAACGCTTAAAGAATTTTCACAGAATCAGTTGCTCTCCACAAAACATTAAAAAAAGTTCTCTGGTGCAATGTGTTCATAGAAATATAGGTTCTGTTACAGGATTTATCCTAACCTTGGGGCTGGACTTTGGGTCCAGGAAATTAGAATCTTCTAGGTTATTTCGCCTGCTCTCCACTCACCTGCCTACTTGCGCTGGAACGAAGGCAGCGAAGCCTGTGCATGTCACCTGCAGTCGGGCCGGCTGGGGGCAGTCTGGCGGGGGCGGGGTACACTAGGCAAATGGCACCTAGTCATCACGGCTTCTTGCACTCACCTACTGAGGTACCTGGTAACTTCACGGTGCAATCCCCATGGGGTGAGTGGCCGCTAAATTTGGGATGATTTCTATGGCACGAAGGGAATTTTCTACTAAGAAATGCAAACGACGCCTACATCCATGCCCACTGCCAACCCTGAATGGAAGTAGGGGCTTGTCCCCCGCAGGGAGGAAGGAGAGCCCCAAGATGACACTTTAGTGTTTGTAAAAAGAGCGGGCTGCATTTCTTGGAAAGGGACTTTCCCTCGCTCCTCGCTCGCCTAGCCCTTCTCAGCGCTCCGAGGATAAGCGTGTGCGGCCGAAAGGGGCTGGCTCTCCCACCAGTGTGTGACGTGTTATGTCGTTATGGCCGGAGAGTCATTTTTCAGGTTTCCACAGTTCAAAATAACTGAACTTGCCAGCAGGAACTCACTTCCCACCGGATGGCTACTTCAGAGAATGAGGAACCTGCAGGGCCTGGGGCAATGCCTCTTCCCAGGCTTGTTTGCAGTTGGAAGCCGCTGAGGGGTAGGGCGCTATCATTTCACCGCTAAGGAAATCACTTAAAAATGTTAGTAAAATAACCTCCTCATTTGTTCTACAAGGTCTGATTTCCCCCCAAATGCCTCTCTGTTTTTAATCGAAGTCGGGCTGGCTGACCTTATTGCTATTTTGGAAGCCACCCACTGCCCACTACCACGGTCCACTGGACTCCCTTCCTTGTCTTTTCCAGAAGGGAGAAAGTAAGCCTGACATTCCCTTTCAGAACACTCCACTACCCGAAGTCGACCCTCAGGCTCCCTGGTGACAATGTCCTACCAGTGTGTCCACTTACATGGCTCGTCCCTGTCTACAGTATGCTGTGCTAACCCTTGCTACCTTTTTCGCCCAACAGTTTGAGATTTATTCATATTGAGATTCATCCATTTTAACTACTGTGACTTCAATGGGTGAGAACAACAGGTTATTGTTACATTTCTGTATGAGTTGATCAATGTTTTCTGAAAAGACCAAATAGCAAATATTTTAGGCTTTGTCAGATACATATGATCATTCTTGAATGTTCTTTTCCCCTTTTTAAAATAATCTTTTAAACCAGGGTGCCCAAGACCACTCTCTAGCTCACTCATAAGTAGTAGTTATGTTGAGTAACAATTTACTGCAGCAAGACCGTCATTTAAAATCAGTCAAAGTAAAAGGCACCAGGAAACGTCCAGGCGGCCAGGTGTAAGCTCCCAGCTGTCCTCTCTGAGGAGGTACATGGGCGGCATTTTAATTCTTCCAAAATCCATGAATGGATTACCGCTGAGCAGGGAGACTGGACTGTGACTTCATCTCCAGTTTTTATTGAGGCTGTTTGTGGGTAGATGGGCAGCACTCAAGTGGCCCATGTGGTAGCTGAGGTGTGAGGTCCCACCCTAACTGCTGTGCGCACCTGGTGTGGCTCAAGGCCCAGGTAAACAAGGCTCTCAAGTGACTAAGGCTACCCCAGAGCTTAAAGGTTACCTTCTGGGAGCTGGTCGGGGTAGACTGCTTTGGAATGTGCAGGGCTTGAAGGAGCCAGACAGCTGAGCTGACCCTTCATTGCACCCACATCCTGGTTGGGAGCGGACTGGAGACTCCTGTGCTAGGATTATATGGGTTATGTTACCTGTAGTTCATTCTCTGTTGTAAGAAACACCAGAGTATATGCCTTATATGTGTACACTTTCCTGTGGGATCAAAGGCACTGGCATCCTCTTTTAGAAATAAGTCACAGTATCATAAGTAAGTAAAACATGTGGCTCTTTCAAAAGAAAACTCATACATTGTACAATGTCAATCACTAAAATTAAAATTTGATTATTGAGATGCAGGACTATGACATATCAACTTTTCTCAACAAGGAAACAATGTACAATCTAGTGAGCTAAATATACAGTCTTTGTTAAGACTCTAAAAGATTAAAACAAAGGTCTAATAAATGAGTAGCAGATATATTTGAAAACAAGCAATGCATTGCTGTTTTTTCTGCTATTACATAGAGAGAGAAAGGAACTATTTGGTCAAGTTTTATTATACCCAGTCTGAACTGTAACCTTTGTTTGAATGAATGTCAAGGTTATGAAGTAAGTCTTACTAAATTATTGTGGAAAGTCAAAATCTGTCCAAAGTAAGAGACGGTGGTAGATCATAAATTATATTTATTGCTAATAACCGCAAATGAATTTAAAGCAAAATCACAGTAAAATGTGATTTGCCAGATTTGAGAAAAAGCAATTCAGTTTTCTTCCCCCCCGCTACAAATGTCTATAAAACGTTTTAACATTCAACAACTTCTAAACCTAAGTGTGACCTTTGTAAAAGACTGAACTTTGTTTCACAACTGTGGCCATAAGCAATGTGTAATTCAACTTTACTCCAGTGATGAGAAAAGCCTAAGCTGTTTGTCAACCCCTGATGTTCGGGCTGGATATAAAACATTATCAACTGTGCTGCCTGGCACTGAACTATTTAGTGGCCTGAAATAGATTTTCGTGTTGACTCCTGAGTCCTCTTTCGTAAGTATTTTCCTCCCTTAATTAACCCTTTGTGTAATCTGGACACTTCCTGGTCAGTTACCGGTAGACACACTGCATGTCTGTGGCAACCCTTCTCATAGCATCTTTTGTCTGTAAGTTTCTAAATTTACTATAATCAGATGCAACCACCTTCTTCTTTATGGTTCACTTTTTTGGTGTCACATTCAACTCCTTCCTGCATTGTGTCATGACATTTTCCTGTTATGTTCTTCTAAAGTTCTGTAAGTTGGTATCTTTTTTTTCACATTTATTAATCAGTACAAAACTTGTAAATGGTGAGAAAGGTCTGTAAATTTTTTGCCGCAAGGATGTGAGTTATACTAACGTTGCTTGTTGAAAAGAGCTTGTTCCCCCACTTACCATTGGTCAAGTCCTCATGGACCCATTCCTGGACCTTTGTGCTTGACCACAGACCAAGCCCTCCCTCCCTCCTCTCTAGCACTGTTTTATCACTGTAGCTGTGTGTGGGTTCTGTTGTCTTGTGTGACTCTTAGGTACTTTTCCATCTTGTTTCTAGCTTATTCCTTCGTTAGCTTCAAAAATTGCCTCCAAGTGTGCTTGATACACATCTAAGCTGATTATCCTCTCCCAGTGAGAATTTTTCTCTATTAGGAGAGGCCCTGCAGAGCTTCAGTCTCATCCACATCTTTGCTACCAGCACTGGACACGCCTGGCCCATGAGGGTGGTCACAATAAAGGCTCAGCTGAGAGTGAGGCTGTGCTGCAGGCTCAAGCTGTTCTCATGGAACTCTCGCCCACCTGGTCTGAGCTCCAGGCTGCTGTCACCCCCGTGGGCTGCACCAGCACTCTGCTTGCCCCTCCTTAGGGCTTCAGTGCCCTCCAAGATTCCAGTTGCTCAACCATGTACGGTCAGGTCACTGGATTTGCTGTTAAGGTCCCACGCTCCCTGGGAAGGCTCAGATCCAAGCTTATCATTCCCATCTCAGGAGTGTCCAGCTCCCGCGTTTACTGCTTTGGCTTTGATTTCTCTTCACTCCTGGCAATCGGGACCCTTTCCTTTGCAACTGAGGCTTTCTTTACTTTGCAGCCTGCTACGTGCATGCTTTTATCTGGCACTGCCCCGAGTTTGGAGCTATGGGATGGCGGTGGTGCTGCGAAGATTTGTCAATCCAGTCTGCTGTGCTACAGATCCCTGGAAAACAATGCCACAACGAGGGGGAAAAGTAAACCACCATCTTGTTTAGCTGCTACTGTTTTGGAGTTTGGTGTTATATGTAGTCAAGTTCAATCATCAACAAACTGTGACAAACAGATCAAATGAAGGAAGCGCAAAACTGTGTGCTGGGAGAAACTGTTTAGTGAAAAGGCTACAAAGAACACTAGTATGAAAGGGAGAAGGGAAACTACAAGTGGGGACTTCTGAAGGGCCACTCAGACAGATGGCCAGGAGGAGGGGGGGCCCTCTTCAAAAATAAGATATTCTTCCAATAAATACCCTTTCAACAAAAATTTATCATGCCAGATACTGACCTTATGGAGATGAATAGCCTGCCTCTGTCCTCAAGGGGCTCATAATCTATGGGGAAAGTTAGACACAGAAATCAATCAGTGATAAATTTAGCACTAGGGACAGAACTAAATTAGAAGTGAGTACAGGACACATTTATGGCACAAGGAGAATAATTTCACCAAGGAGGTCAAGATCCAAATGCTCTCAACACTTGACGTCTGAACTTGGCCTTGGGGGGGCGTTCCCGAGGACTCAGCCTGTGCAGCCTGCGCTGGATTCGCTCGCACAGCCCGAACTAGAACCCCCAGGCGCTGGGAAACCCCTTTACAGACGAGTCCCCGCGGCGTCACAAGAACCTGCTCTGCTAAACATCGAGCTCCACCGACACCCCCCAACCCCAACCCAACAGATCACTAGACGAAGCAGAGGGGACAGGGGCTCGGCAAGACTATGATGCTCTTGTCTACATGCATCCGCGGCCAGAAGGCTCCTGAACTGGACGAAGCTCACCTCACATGGCCATACCTTATTTTCCCCAGTGCCTGTTATGCACTTTTCCCGGAAAATGTTTCTCCCTGCTATTCCCTTCAGTGCCTTTAGTCGCTTTCAAATCCCAGGTCCATGTCCACTTCCCAAGGGTGAAGTGACTCAGGGGCCCAAGGACACAGCAGTGAATGAGGCCAACACTATTTAAAACCACATTTACTGTAAATATCCGTGCTTTATAAACAGTTCTGAAAAGTGAAAATCACGTAAAACAGGTTTGCCATCTTGTATCAGCACTGCGTTCTTACACACTCAACCTTGTGAACCTACTGTAGAAAGAGATGAAAGCCTGGGGCTCCAACCCCAGGGCAGTCACTGCAGTTGTAAAGCAACGTGTCCCCTTTCCCTGCCGGCGCCATCTCCGGCCCCACACTGTGGTCTTCTCCTCCCAGTCACAGTATCTAGCCAGGCCTGGCCCCACAGCTTTCCTAAGCGCTCCGACTTGTTTTCCAATGTCAGTCCTTAGGAATTTTCTGCTTTGTCCAAGCTGCTTGCCCTATAGCTAATATTTTTAAACATAAATGACTAAACAGTATAAAAAATATACCTTCTTTGTTTAATTTGAAGCTGTAAATTTGAATGCTTATGCGGAAATTGAAAAAATCTAAATGACTTCCTTCAGGTCAGAATAAGAACACTATTATTGAGGCCCTCCCTGGTGGCGCAGCGGGTTGAAGCACAGCACTGAGAAGCTAGGGCCACTTCCACATGAGTTCGATCCCCGCTTGCCCTGGAAGTGACCACATGGCGAGGCAGACCTCTCCTGACCCGCCCGCTGCTCCCCTCAGCGGTGTGCTTCGTCCATCTGCCTGTTCTGCCCCCCCCTCTATCTCTGGTGAAGCCTCTCACCGCCCCTGACCTCTGGCCTGTACACCAGTTCTGTATGTACAAATAAATAAATCTTTAAAAAAAAACCACTATTATTGTATATTGTTAAAAAATCATTGGCTTACAGCACTATGTACAGTTTAGACAGGTAGGAGCATATCCCTAGGGGAAACCACCATGCCACACCCACATCAGCCACTGCACCTCCTTCCCACTTTGCTCTTCCCTTTCTCTCCCTCTGCAGAGGCAACTGGAGAGTCAATTTTTGGGGTTACCGTCGCTTTATCCAACGAGTCGTTTTGCTACATCACACAGTTCAGTGACACCACCTGGCATTTGTCTTTCTGCTGCTCACTCAGCTCTGTCCAGTTCCATGTGCTGTAAACAGCAAGCACTGCTCCTTTCACAGCCAAGTAATATTCCACTGTAGGAGCATTGCTGCAAAGATGAGGAACTAATCCTAACAGAAGTTTCCTTTAAATGTAGGTTTTATGATAAGTCATTCTGAAAAAAATGTCTGCAGGAGTTTAAATCTAAAAGAAAATCTGAAATGACATGCACTCCTTCACAAGATTTTTATTTTTTTAAAAGATGTATTTATTGATGCACACAGGACTGGGGTACAGGCCAGAGATGCGGAGGGTGAGAGGCTTCACCAGAGACAGAGTGGGGAGCAAACAGGCCAACTGACGAAGCACACTGCTGAGGGGAGCAGCGGGCGGGCCAGGAGAGGTGTGCCGCGCCCTGTGGGTCAGCTCCGAGGCAGGGATCAAACTCACACTGAAGCGGCTGCAGCTCACTTACAGTGTCACGCTTCCACCCGATGTGCCACCAGGGAGGGCCCACAAATTTAAAAATTTTTTTCTCTTTAAAAAATATTGGCATACACACACACACACACACACACAGAGTTTACATCATTCTTCATTTTGGGCCTTTTTCCATCCCGGTTGTGACCCCCGTGGACATCCCACCACTTCACCCCTGCGCCATCCCATAGCCCCGTGTGCTCTTCCCACCTGTTTTGATCCTACTCCCCTCGCCACCCCAGTATCGGTGTCTTTTGATCAGTGAGTTTTTAACTTTGATGGCACAATGTATTTAGGATAATGCATTCACAACACCAGGGGTGGGAAGGGCCTTTCTCAAAAGGACACCACACCCCGCAGCCACAACAGGGCATGTGATAGTCTCAGGTTAAAAAGAAGGAAGCACATGCAACGTATAACACAAATAAATCCCCCAGGTCGAGAGATTACCCAAAGTGGACAGACCCAAAGAAGTACAGGCAAAAATATGGACACCCGATCAAAAAAAGTCAATAGGAAAGAAGTCGAGCTCACGCATAGATAGGCAACACACACTCAGAAGTCTCTACTTCGCAGCCAGCAGATCAACAAAATGAGCAAGGCCCGAGCCAGGGCTGAGGCAAAGGCACTGTTCACGCTGGAGAGAAGTGGGCTGCACGGCCTGGGAGGCTGGTCTGGCAGCCTCTGGGAGTCCTGGGAGGGAGGGAGGGTGCTCCTGGACAAGGCGCTCACTCTCCCAAGAGTCAAGCCATCAAGCTGGCCAACAAGACCTTTGTATTTTGCCAGATTCTGCAACAGGCAATCGACACTGAGCAATCTGTGTGTCTACACGCAGGGAAGCACGCAGGGGTGGGCGGCCTGCAGGCATGTGCAGAGACTAGGGTGCCTGTGCATACTCTACGCTGCCAGAGGGCTGTCTCGGGAGTGTCTGTCAAGCTTCGGTAACTTTGCTCCCAGCTACGGGTCTCGCACTGTGAGGGGTCATCAGCTCTTTCAGACCCTACCTCCTGCAGTCGGCTCCATGGAACTGTGTGGAGCAAGGTGGGGTGCAGGCCGCCATGTTTGGGCAGTGTCTGGCAGCATCTTCCCCTCCCCTTCACACATTCTTCCCTTCACTCCCACAGCTGCCCTTTGCCGGCTTCCATAAAAAGCAACAGGGAAGGCTACAAAGGAAAGTTTCCCCCTGAACTTCCCTCACAGCAGGCGGTTACTGGTGGGGGGAGGCCCGGGTCCTGAAGCCAGGGCGCCAGAGGCCTCCCCACTGGCCGCCTCAGAGTGCCAAAGGCTAAATGCCCCGTGGACGGCTGTGCAGGCCTTGCTGCCCATAGGCCAGCTACAAATGCAGGACCCCAGATGATGTTTTTCCTTAGTGATGGCCGACAGCAGCCAGTGCATCACACTTGGAGGCCCCTTCACAGGCGCGTGGGAGCCAGAAACCAGCCCATGGGACGCCACGGCCGCAGCCCCGCACGCACCTCCACAGTTCGCTCATCATTGCAAAGGGATGCGGCTGCCAGCTTTACTTTTTTTTGCAGTGAAGGTTCAGAGATGGGTGACGTGTTCAGACACAGGGAGGGCGAGGGAGAGCCCAGAGCGTGGAGCCTAATGCCTTTCGCTGTGGAAGGGCTTCTCTGGAGGCCCAGGGAGGGAGAGAGGCTGCTTTAACACGTGCTGCTCATGGCCACGGAGGGTTAACCAGAGACTGAAGAAAAACACTCCAAGAAAACACCTGAAATTTAGTTCGGACATTAGATGAACAGTAGTTAATCATTTCTGCTAGCTGCTTCTACATTTTAATTAGATGACACACAGACTCCAAGCCTATCACTAATACACATCTCTGTGAGAACACGTATCAGATGCTTTAATGCTTCACCTTCCTTGGGCAGCACTGCACGTCTGAATGTTCCATGTTCACTTATTATCCATGTAGTGTGTTTCTCTGGGCATCTATCTAATCACAAAGTTCTCTTGGGTTTTCAGTTTGGTCTCTGTATTTAAACAAAAGATAATGACTAGGAGAATTTACAGGTGGGGAAATTTAGTCTTTCAGCATGAACCATCAAAACATGTAGACAGTACTGACAGTGATCTGCCAATGCCCGGTTCACCACCTCTGTCACTCATTAATGCCTTTACTTGGAAGCCACTCAAAATTCTGGTTAATATGGAACCTTTTGTGCTACTGGCTATACCCACCAGAAGTCTTAAGCAAGTCACTGTTAAATATAAATAGGATACCCCAAAGCAGACATTTTCACAGAACTATAAAATAAAGGACAAGTCAAGTCAAAATGTTTGGGCTATTTAAAGACAACTGGATACCAGAATAGTGTTCTTCTATACGCGTTTAAGCAGAGAATCCTTACAAAAACCCTTCCCTCCCCCCCAACTCCTGGAGGATTTAAGCTCTTGGAAAATTTGCAGAGAGACTAAGCAGCACCAAAACTTTCTAAATTAACTAAAAAAAAAAAAAAAAGCCAAAAAAAACACCCAACCACCCTATCCCGTTTTTAAATATTTCACGGCAGCAGGACAAATAAATACCAAACATAGCTTAATAGTCTTTAAAGAATCACCTTGAAATAAGCAAGGGAAAGCTCACAACTTTAAAGCCAGTTATAATTGCATCTGGTTAGTGCCTGACAGACAGTTAAGTACCTGAACAGGTTCCACTGCAAAGATTTTGATTTGTGGAACAGTTTCACTTAGCCTCTCAAGAACAAGGCATATTAAATTATAAAATACCCTAAGGACTAGTTCTTTCCGTAAAATTAAAGGTAGGTTTAGGTTAATATAGAAAAGTAATCCACTATAAAGGTATGCATACATGTGTATAGACACATACGCATAAATCAATCCTACATGAAGCTGTTTGTGAAGGTAGGATATTTCTACTCAAGATGACACCATTTACAATGAAAATACATTAGCGACATCTTTCATAATTTGGCATATTTTGCACTGAATAACACTATGACCTTTATCAAAAAGTAGACTTGCTTAAAAAAAACTGAATCTAACTAAGATGTAGCCGCTCACCATTCAGAGACCCCTCATTTTACCTGACATTTTTAGATTGCTGAAATTACTGAAGTTGATAGGAGATGAATATCTGGAAACAGAATTCTACTGGAACTGATGAGAAAGATAATGGAATTGGGAGAAGTTAAATAATTTACACAAAATGTACCAAGTTATGAGAAATCAGATTTCCAAAGTTGATAAAAAATAACGAATTTAATTTCAGAACATATTTCTGAGTAGTACACAGGCTCTGAAGAAACCTGGGCTGGATTTCCCTTTTTGGGTAGGGACAGCTCATTATAACTAAGGATGTTTCACTATTAATTGAAGCAGCATATTCAAATGTTCACTTAACTGTAACTCAACTTTCATGTACAGCTTTCTCTAAGTGATAAATGAGGCAAAGCTGGCAGCCCGCATGGGTAAGGATTCCTGTATCATCAGGAAAGCGAGTAAGCTAAAGCTATAAACAAGGAACGCTACACCAAAGAAAAAAGAACAATGACGAAAACCACTAGAATTAGGACTTAACCTATAGGTCCACAGCCTGCACCACAGGATCTCTTAACTTTTTCATGTCTGAGACTATGAAAAAACAATATTTTATTCTTGGCTCAAAGATAAATTGATGGGAAGCTCCCAAATACGCTTACCCTGAAAGATGCATTTCAGAATAAAACTATGCTTAGACATATGATGCTTCCATAAAACACTGCAGCATTTATCTTGAGGTCCTGTAACTCATAAAATGGCTCAAGCATTTGACAAGTTACTGGAGAATAGGGCGCTTGGGAGGAGTGCCCTGCAGCCACGTGCAGCCTCGCGCCTCTTCACAGAGACAAGAATGAAAACAGCCGATGACCGAAGCACAGCCACACAAACAGCACTCACCTTCTCCACAACAAGTCTCCCACCGCATCATGATTTGTGAAGTTTTCAAGGTCTCTTCCAGAGAAGCACAATGTGAACCTTAATTCTGGTTTTAGGTACAGAAAACTACAGACACCTGCCAACCTGCTACCATCATGTGAGCGTCTGAGTTATTCTGGCCTTACGGGTTTTTTTTGTTTTTGTTTTGTTCACCAAAATCTGAAAAGTAAAACTCATTTCATGGAACTGCAAAGCCAAACGACAAAAGTTTTAAGTATTTTACTTAAGACTAACTGAAAACATGAAAGTACCACGTGAACCAAACTATCTATTAACTATCAGGTGTTAGCTTACCTTTATGTAGAAATGTATGGTACACCTAGACTCTAGGAAAACATACCAGATGACAAGCATGTTTGAAAAATATTACGAGCTGCCATTAATCAAGAGCCAGTACATATTAGGAATTATTCTGATATTACTAGCATTAAATGATAACATGTCTAGTCTTATATTACTGTTATTACCCAGGTTAGCATGTAAAGGAAACTGAAGCACAGGGAGAATGATAATTTCCCCAAAGTAACAGCTACTGGTTGGCAAGAATAGGGTATGGGTTCAAAAACACAGGCTTCAAAACTCTATCGCTAAATTACAGCAATATCTGAGATTCAAATTATTTCCATTAAACCAGAAAGTTGGCATCTTTATTGCTAAAGCAAAAAAAAAGAAAAAACACACAAAACCAAAAAAACAAAAACAAAATAAAAGCAACCAAAATATCCCAAAAGTTTCAACAGCATTAATTAAAAAAACCCCACACACGCCTATGCTCACCTGCACCTGCGTTAACAGCACAGCACCTGCTCACCCCCCACCTGCAGCGGCCTCAGGTGTACAGCGCTGTGGCTCTGCGCGGCCCCGCATCCCACCTGCACCCACCCACAGCTCCGCGGCAGGGGCGCTGGGCTGGCAGCGGCAAAGGGTGCCCCGGAGCCAGCGCTGGCCTGGTGGTGCCCCGTGTGCGCCGCCCAGGCCAGTCCTTACAACCGGCTCTCACGTTATCCAGTAGGGTTCACACCTATTTTGCGGCAAAAAAAGGTTGTAAAACAGTGCCTCCTCTCCTCAAATCACACAGCAAATTCCCTGGGAGCGCCCGCAGGCTACACCTGCCTGAAGCCCAGCGCAGACCCTGACACCGCCAGATCTGACCCCCGCACCAGGTCAGGCCACTCTTTGGCTCCAACCCCCAGTCTGTGTCAGGTCAGCGGGAACACAACTAGGAGACGTGGCAGTCATCTGAGTTCAAAATGATACGTCAGAGGCCGGCTCCTGTGAGCTACGCTTGCCGACTTCTCCACCACTATTAAAGGTCGCGATTCCAAGTCAGCTGAAGTAAACACCCACCTCCCAGCCATCCAGGTATTACAGCTGAGTGTAGGATGTTTACATGAACTGAACCTTGGCTTGAAGTAGGATATGCTAAACCATCAAACATACATTAAGGTACAAAAGATGAATCACTATTTTTAAGCAAGTTAGAAACTTGCGGAAAGAACAGGTACAGTGACGTGCACAAACGAGGCCAAGGTCAGCCTGAAGGGCACTCTGACACAGCTTGGAAGCCAAGAAAAAAGGCAGAAGGGGCCTTTTCCCTGAAATAACTGGTGGCAATTACGCAGAGACCCTGCATCTGCCAGTCCACGCAGACTTACGGCGGCTCGCGGCCCTGTGTCTGTGTCTTCGCCAGTGCACTCCCACTCATCACCCACCCGGGAGATGCTGGCCTGGGCAGTCACAGGACACCCCCAAGGAGCTCGGACCCTTCCTTCCCTGGCTCTTCACCCCACCCACTCCCGCCTCTCATAAATCAAATAACTTCACCTCCAGAACAACTCTCCCACCTTCTTCCACCTCTGCGGTCCCTGGAGAGCAGCATCACAGACTTCCTCCCTCCTCGCCCCACCTGTAAACACGTCACCAGAAGCACACCTGCGAAGCATGAAAGGTGGCCCCCGCGGTACTCCTGCACCAAGGGAGAGGAGATCTTCAAATACAGAAGTCGAGTCTAAGAACTGCCACCATCAGTCATGACCTTTGGCCTTTCGGAGGTACCAGGACCTTGGGGTCCAGGCTCTCATTGGCCTAAATCACTGCTCCAATAAAGACATCCCGGCTGCACCGTCCCCTCCCCCACCCCCGCTGCTCTTTTTCTATTCCTCCTGCTGCAGCGATGGCTTCTGCTTGCTTTGCAAAGTACTTCAGGGCATCTTTGTGTGGGTTTATCATTTTTATACTTTCTCTGGGAGAAAAATGGTTCTCAGGTTTCCAACAACCCTTTTAAAAATCAAACTTCTGGGTTATAGGACTTAAGTTAGGGACTTTACATAGTTTTTTTTCTTCAGTTACTAATTGGTCACGATAGCAAACAGGGCAAAGAATGCTAAGAGGAGCTCTGCTGATTCTGGAATCATGGGCCCAAAGTGGCGGCGCCATCAGCACTTAGGATCTCAGGAAGAAAGTGCCCAGTTCTCAGGCCCAGAGCTGGTCACCAGGTCAGAAACCTCCCGGTTCTAGCACTCTGGAATCAGTCAGTCCTCCAAATAACTCGGAAATGAATTGTTTCACCGGAGCAAGACAGTAGTGAGTATCAAATTACTAGGGTGCTTGTAAAATAAGACAGAGGTTTTTAAAAGGGCAACATGGAACACTAATCCTCCCACTAGTAAGCAGGCTGGGCCTGAAACGGCATCACTTTGAAATGTAATTCTGTTCAGAATGATGTTCCCGCACAGGTCTTTCCCTCTAAATAACACATAGTGAATAAAAACACACTCATTCAACAGAGGGAGTGCCGCTGTGGCCAGAGGAGTGCCAGCGGCCACATCCTCCTGCGGGAAGGAGGCCAGGCACGGGTGAGGCGCCCACAGGCCTTAGCGAATGCGCTCCATGGCGCCCTGTGTGGCTACGTCACTTTTAAGATGTGTTCTCGGGGAGAAAAACGGGTTTCAGGTTTCCAACAAACCTTTTAAAAATCAAGCTTCTGGACCACCTGGCTTTCAGCCGGGGACTTTACCGACCGCCTTCAGTTACTGTGGCCCACTAGTTAAGCGAGGCCCCGCGCCCTCCGGCCGCCGCTGCAGTCTCAGGTGCTGAGCTATGGGACCTGCCCAAGAATTAAATTTAACTGAGGACATCTGTGCGTAGGCATATTTAACTGGACATGAACTTGAGGGCACTTTTGTAATTGCTCACAAAATTAACCTCTAAATAACTTCAAAGCAAATACTGAAGTTTTCTTGTCATTTCAGAATGGTAGTCTCTAAAAGTGCTTTTACTTTTAATATTAATCACATCAAAAAATCTTAGTGAAAAATATCTGAACTTTCTGAGCCCTAATAAAGACTCACGCTTTTCCCTAAATATTAAGTAAAAGGCTGGGGACACAAGTTGTCACAAGCTTACTGGCAAACTTGACAGTTTACCACTCAAAGGCATTTGTTTTAAATAATTAAACCTCAAGTTTTAGGTCACTGGCTAGTTTCTGGTCCTTCCAAAACTACAACAGTGAGTCCTCTGCGAATAGCTGCGAGGTTCTCCCTAAGAGCCTACTGAAGCAGGGCACCAGCGGCTGACTGATGCAGCCTCGGCAGGCCTCCGGAGCCAGAGCGCCCGGTGATCGGACGGGCAGGCTAGCGGGCGGGGTGTGCCTCACCACCTGCTGCTAGCTCAGAATGGGACTGTGTTCTGAAAACCCTTTCCCGTTCAGCCGTGTGAATATTAAGTAAGCCTGCCTGTCTGCAGTTTAACAAATTTTCTGCTGTCTGCAGTTTTTTCATAGGAAATAAACAATGCACTACTTAATAACCCTACTACCGGGGAATTCCTTCTACCTTCCAAGGAACAACTCTTGGCCTTTCAGAAACGGCTGCACCCGTTTGCCGCTGCTGGAATCTACACCGCAGTGTGCCAACAGAGGAGTCCTGAAGATCCACGAACTGGCACTACTAGGGGCCAGCAGGGTGTGCCCCACACACAAGACCATCAAGCTCGGAGCTCCCACTTACACCCAGGTCTGGAGCAAGCAGATGCTCTTCCCTCCCTCTCCTCCTGGTCAAATCAATCCTGTGAACTACCACTTGAACAAAGGAACGTTTAAAGACCAATGCTGGTGCCCAGAGGCGTCTGGACAGACTGCGACCCAGACTGCCAGCTGCTTATCTAGGTAACAGACACTGCTGCGCGGGAGGGACATTGCCTAGCGCCCTGCAGTGAAGGGACTCCACCTGATGCTCATGGTTTGCGTAAAGCTGACTTATGAAGATGTAACGCTCTGCCCACAGAAAGGCTGCGATCCAGTCAAGGGAGACACAGATTGGGTTGGCGTGAGCGTAGCCTTCGGGTTTAATTAGGCACTGAACCCAACAGTATGATGTTCTCCAGCCTAGTGATAAAGTGATGCACACTCCAATGCTTTGCTGAAGAGAAAATTTCAACTCAATTGAAGTTTTCCAGAGTCTTAAAAGACAAATAGAAACAGGAAAACCCATGCTAAAAACTCAAGAAAAACGCCGACACTGAATGAAGTCATACATCATCTGCGAACCCACACTGACCGCGTCCCGTAACAAACGCCGTGCTCCCAAGATCTGTAGGCAGACCCAGAAACCAGAACAGCTCGCCTGCCCCCAGAGACCCCGACGCGGGGACCGGGAAACGCACCGCCAGAAGACGAGTCACTCAATGTGAACGTCGTCAAAGGCTCAGGGGTTGAGATTGAGCAAGGTCTTCTTAAGAGAGGAGAGTTCTGATTAGGAGCCCTAATGTCACCTAGGGAGGGGTGCTGAGGAGCCCTAGTGTCACCTAGGGAGGGGTGCTGAGAGGAGGAAGCCCAAGTTCACACAAGATGTCTTCACTGCAGGGTTCACCGGAACTTCCCAGTGCACAACGCTGGCGGGTGGTGGTCAACTTAACTCTTTGGGGTGCCCGTCATTTCTAGAGTTGAAAATCAGCCCACTGAGCTTCAAGGAGTCAAACTCTAGCCTTTTCAGAAGAGTGCTGAAGTTCACGGACAGGGCAAAAACACAAGAACCAACCCCCTGTGGAAAAAAGGTCAGTAGGGCAGCAGCTCAGAGCAGGAGGCCTCAGGGGGCTGCTGGAGACAGGGCTCTCCTGCTCTGTGTGTGGGTGCCCACACAGCAGCCCCAAAGGGCAGCCCAAGGCTGCTGGGTACCCGGCACTTATGCAGCCCCCTCCACCTCTTAGACAGTTATGCCAGAGTGATGTCTGTGAATAGCCGGTAGCAGCAAACATCTGACTGAAAGCTCAGCTGTGTCTTACAGCTTCCAGTCGGGGATGTTTACAACAACAGACTTTCGACATGAGCAATTATGGGAAGGGGCAGTCACAGCCCTGCCAGTCACCACCTTTTATCTCATGGCTTAGACTCTAGTGCTAAATCGTGGAACAAAAATGATGAAGTTAATGCTACTAATGAGCAAGAGGATAAGTGGTCCATCGAATGCAATTCTTCCTTAGGAAACTGATCTACTAATTTAAAAAGAAGATCGGGGCCCTACCTGGTGGCACAACGGGTTAGGGCGCAGCACTGCAAGCTGGCCGCAGCCGCTTCAGTGCGAGTCCGATCCCCGCCCAGAGGTGACCCACAGAGCGCAGCAGACCTCTCCTGTCTCCCTGCTGTACTCCTCAGCAGTAGACTTCATTGATCTGCCTGTTCTGCTCTCCTCTGTCTCTGGTGAACCTCTCACCGCCCCTGCACCTCTGGCTTGTACCCCAGAGTTCTGTATGCATAAATAAATCTTAAAAAATAAATACATCAGCATGGCAGACTTATGTTGGCAAACAGGCCCCATCAGATACGATTCAGTTATCCTACCCACGCACGTCTATGTAACAGTTTGCAGAACTGACTGATTCGCTCCCCAAATCTAGAGTCAAGACTAATAATAAATAACCTGAATAATGAGACTGGCCCCACAGCTGCCAAAAAAGGCCCAATTTATGTTCCTTCCCTGGTATTATTAAAATTGACTCCTCTCATTAACAAGAGCACCTGTGTAGACTGCTGACACTGTGGGTTTTACCAGCCGTGGATCTAGACTGAGTTAAGAGTTGGGTATTTTTTTTCACGTCCCCAGTTGATTTAGGTTCAGGACGTACAGTCCATGGAAATGAACAAAGCAGATAATCAAAGGAACAAATCCATGACCTTGGCTTTGTTTCACAAAGCAACACACTGAAACCATTTTGTTTTCTCACACCGCTCTTCTGAAAGAGAGAAAAAATCATTAGGCAAAAGACAGTAAATCTTGATTGGAACTAAGATTCACGTTAAAACATGTAAAATTACTAGCTTAAAAAACTCTTTAAGACAAAGCTTACAAGTAAGTTACAGTGATGTCCAAGAACTGAACATGCGTGCATCCTAACCACGCACGCACGAACCCCAAAAACAACCCCCAAAGCACTTACGTACACAATTTTTAAAGAGCATCCATTTTCTAATATCCACTTTTTGAAAGCTATGGACTGCGGAATTTTAGTCACTGGTCTTTATCCTGCGATAACATTTAAAGTTGCTTTCTGAAACCTATTTTTAAATGCTGTAAATAACTATGCCCAGTATACAGGTCGTGCCGGAGAGGGGCGCAGGCCGCGGATGTGAGATGATCTTCGCTACTTCTGAAGACACGTGCTTGAAAAACAAACTCCAGGGGCTATTTGCAATGAAGATCAGCAGAAACAGTCTACAACTGAAGACATCTAGAACTGAGCTGGGGGAAGCAGCCATTGCGTGCCCAGGTCGGCACACGACACCGGCCTGAGGACACTGTACACCAAGCCGCACCGCACTGGGCCTCCAACTCTCCCTCAACAATTCCCTTCTGGTCTTAATGTTGAAAGTTGGTGAAAAGAGGACGTCCCTGGTGGCGTGACGAGTTACAGCACAGCTCTATGAAGCTACCACAGCCAGTGCAGCACGAGTTTGATCTCTGGGCAGGGAGTGACCCACGTGGCCCAGCAGACCTCTCCTGACCCACCCACAGTTCCCTTCAGCAGGGATTTCAGTCGATCCACCTGTTCTGCTCCCCGCTCTTTCTCTGGTGATTCCTCTCCCCTCCCCCCGCCCCAACCTTGCACCTCTGCTCTGTATCCCAGGGTTGTCGGCAAAATTTTTTAAACATTTTTTTTTAAAAAGAAGATTTATTTATTTATTCAGAACTGGGGTACAAGCCAGAGGTGCAAGGGTGGTGAGAGGCTTCCCCAGAGACACAGCTGACAGCAGAACAGGCACAGATGAAGCACACTGCTGAGGGTAACAGCGGGCGGGTCAGGAGAGGTCTGCCGCGCCACGTGGGTCACCTCCGGAGTGGGGACAGAACTCGTGCTGAGGCAGCTGCGGCCAGCCTGAGTGTTGTGCTGTAACCCGCTGTGCCACCAGGGAGGGCCCTCTTTTTAAAAAATTTTATTAAAGCTACTATATTTAACACATACATAACAGAGTCTCTTCTTCGGGGTGATCAGGTAATTTTGTCAAATACTATATGTGATTTATTTTTGAAGACCACTGAAAATTAATACACAGAAGTTGAATAATTATAAGAAAATCAATTACAAAATACCTGCTAGACACAATCTTTCATTGATATACAGGCTACAACTCATAATTGTTGAAGTCTATCTTTACTAGAAGCAGACACTCGGGAAGCAGGCTTGCCTATGAGGGTGCTGTGGCGGCTCAGGACTCACCACCGGGCACACTGACCCCATTTTCACCACCAAGGCGTTTCAGACTGAGAGTCACTCTTCTACCACTGGGTTAGCACCTTTACTTTTTCCACTGACACATTTTTATGGTAACGGACAAAACGTACATCAAACCCACACAATGTGCTGACCAGACAGAAGGCGGCCCCCGGCCTGCTGTGCAGAGGCTGGAGCTGGCTGCCACACTGACCTGTCCAAGGCAGCGGTCAGTGCTGTGTCTGACTTGCATCAGGCCACATTTTGCCACCAATTCTGTCATAGCACCAAGCTCAAGTACAATGTTGAAAACAAGCTAAGAGACCTAAACGTCTTTCACTGTGACAATCCCCGCAGGGGTTACTGGATGGAAGTGCTACTGGGCTTAGAAGTTTTATTGGAACACATAAATAAAAATCAACAAGAAATAACACTTTTTAGCTTCATAAAGATATACCAAAAAAAAAACACAAATGAAGTACAATTTCAACTGACCCTGATTTTGCATCCTTTAAAATAAAGCAATTTGCTCATCTGTTGAAATCCCGGGGTGTGGAAGGACCCCCCAGAAATGATAGGCCACAGTGCTGACCTTGCACTTCCAGATAGGCAAGGAAACAGGGAGAATGGGGCAGGGGCACAGGAAAGGGAGGCCAGTCTTAGGGGCCACACTGTGGGGACGGGAAGGGGACTCTGGCGGGGGGCAAGGGTCTGCAAACCAGTGGCACATGAGCAGCGGAGCAGAAAATGCTCCTATTCTGAGGGGGACAGAAACAGACCCATAGCTATCCCCCTCAAAATGTCCTATTCTTGTTTTCAACCCATTTGATATTTACCATGCTCTAGATACTCACCTTAAAAAAAAATAAAACCCGGCCCTCCCTGGTGGCGCAGCGGGTTAAAGCACAGCACTGAGAAGCTAAAGCCACTTCCTCATGAGTTCGATTCCCGCCTGCCCCGGAGGAGTCCACATGGCGTGGCAGACCTCTCCTGACCCACCCGCTGCTCCCCTCAGCAGTGTACTTCGTCGATCTGCCTGTTCTGCTCCCCACTCTGTCTCTGGTGAATCCTCTCGCCCTCCGCGTCTCTGGCCTGTACCCCAGTTCTGTATGAATAAATAAATCTTTAAAAAAAAAAAAAATAAAAAAAAAATAAATAAAACCCAGCAGAGACCAAAAAAGGGGAAGAAGGGAGTGGTACCCAAATCAATAAAGTCGATTCATTTGCAAATGTGACCAAGGAGTGAGGTGCTTAGGAAGGAAAGTTCAGAGAACAAGTTTCCTGCGCTGCCAGGGGCTCCACCAGCCCCCTGAATGCCACCTGCCTCCTGCACAAAGGTCCCTGGCAGGCCTCTTTGTCCTCCCAGCTCCCAAGCCTTGATGGGCAGGAGGGAGGCGAGAGAGGTGTGGGGTGTGCTCTGGCCTCCTGCAGCCGCGGAGAGCTGGGCCCTTGCTCCGGAGCTACTGGGCGGGTGCCCTCCGCGGGCAGCTACGCCTGGCAACTGCAGTACGGCTGGGCACGGTCACAGAGAATCATCATGTAATAATGAAGAAGTAAAACGGCCCCACCCACTTCCCTAGATTCTGAAAACAACCAAGGAGAAAATGAAAGACGGATGTCAAAATGTAGTAAACTCAAATGGAAGTTATGTTTTTTACGACTTACCTATTTTCAGAGTGGCTTTTATCTTTATAAATCCATTTGTACCTGTTCAGTTTGAAATATTGTTTTCAAACTTTTCTAATAAGACAACAACTTAGTGGTATACTTGAGAAAGAGAACCCTCTTGTCGAGCCAAGAGGCATAAAGGACTCTCCTCCTAATTTCTCATTCATAAAGCCTATTAACCTTGCTTCCTTAAGAGATCACATCTGCTCAATCAAATCCTTGCATTTCCACTCACGCACTAGCTGTGTGACCTTGAATATATCAACTAACCACACAGAATCAGTTTCCCAATCTATAAAATAAGAAAACCCGGTAACACGGAACTAAAAACACTGTGAGTGGCTGTGAAGATTAAGTAAGTAAAAAGATAAAGTTCAGCAGCATCACCGAGACAACAGAGGCTCAAGCAGGGAACACTGCCAGGCCTGGACTCGCACTTCCCTGGAAACCCTCCCCGGCGTCGGGACAGCCGGTGACATGTGCCTGGCCCGCGGAGACGGCGCGGAGCCCCACGCCAGGCCGCGGCGCCACCAGAGGCTGGCTGGCCCCCCAAGGGGTGCTGCGACAGTGATGTCATGGTCTTTAGGAAGATACACTGGGTTTCAATTATTTTTCATTTATAACCTGCTGAGTTCCTGTAAATAAGCTCCTCCAATGAATTTTAAACATACTGGCGTCAAAATGCTAACTGAAACAGCATTTTAAGGTTAGGCTACTGTACAAATTTAGCTGTACCCAATCTTATGCTTCTTTTGCTCAAGAGAAAACATCACTTCTTTTAGTCATTCAAACAGCCACAGTCGTTACAATTATACTGCAAATCCCAGCACACTTTCTTTTTCTTTGACAAATATTGTCAAAATCCTTAGGGTAATACAAAGAAGTCTTGAAGCAGCATAAACATCTTCATAAAGTTGTCTCAACGCGCACATCCAGAAGCAAAGTGCAGATGGACACCTCGTCCAACGGCTGCTGACGCCTGAAGGCCACTGGAGGGCACGAGCTCCCACTGGGTGCCGGGCATCCACCTGAGGCGGCTGCTCCCAGCCCACTGACTGGCAGCTCCTCTGGCTGGCTAACACAAAGCTGGGCCGGGCCCACCGCCCCGGGGCGGGGAGGTGGCACAGCAGGCTGCGGGGGTAGCACCAGGCTACGGCGCCTCCAGCTGCCAGTGCAGACAGCCTGTCCTGGTGCAGAGCCCAGAGGCGCCTGGCCACAGGGCGCCGGGAGGCCTCAGGTGGTCATGCAGCCCGAGGCACCCCGCGGCACTCCTCACCATGTTGTCCTGTCCCTGACTGCGGCCATGTCCCCAAAGCGCCCACCAGAGGACTTGCAAACCTGTGTCCAAACCTCCAGTCCTTATTTCCACGTCACTTTCCAGTTTCTAAATAGCAGAGGGAGTGAACCAGGGCAAGACACTAGTCGAGAGACTATAGCTCGTGAAGTCTGACTCTGCTTTCATGACGGCGAGCCCAAGTTGTTGGCTCTATCTTCTGGAAAGGGGAGTTTCAGCTAGTAAAGAAAAGGGGTTAAAAATCCAGAGGGGGGGCCCTCCCTGGTGGCGCAGCGGGTTAAAGCACAGCACTGAGAATCTGAAGCCACTTCCGCATGAGTTCGATTCCCGCCTGCCTCCTGCCCAGGAGGAGACCACATGGCGAGCCAGACCTCTCCTGACCCGCCCACTGCTTCCCTCAGCAGTGTACTTCATCGATCTGCCTGTTCTGCTCCCCACTCTGTCTCTGGTGAAGCCTCTCACCGCCCCTGAGCCTCTGGCCTGTACCCCAGTTCTGTATGAATGAATAAATAAATAAATCTTTAAAAAAAAAAAAAAAATCCAGAGGGGAAAACCCACCACCAGTTAATTACTGGAAGGATGTCATACGGGGCAGAGCGCCACTGAAAACCCAACTCAGGCCAATGAGCTACTGGAGAGGAAAGAGGGGAGGGAGGACTCATCAGAGAAAGGTAGGCGGGAGCACAGGGCAGAGGGACGCGGTGACAGAGTCAGTGTCACCCTGTGGACTAGGCCGGCTGTGGTGGGGCCTCCAGGCAGACATGCCTGAGGCAGGGGTGGAAAGCTTGCTCCTACAGCAGCCCAGGCTGGACGCCCACAGCGGAGACCTCACGGCGCCCCTGGGGCCCACCGAGGAAAGGTGTACAATTCGCAACAACAAAATGGATGAAAAGACTTCGGCAACTAAGATGCTCTTTCTGTCATTCCAAACCACCCAGGCCCTCCACGCAGGGTGAGGCGGAACAACGCTGCACCCCCTCACGTCACCGCCTCCCTCCTCGGCCTTTGCAGCGGCTAGCAGTGGCACTGCCCAGCCTCTCCCTCAACTCAGTGAGCAGGGCACCCCAACTACTGAAGTTCTGTGAGTGTTCAGACACCAGCTGCGGCACATTCACCCCGTTAGGGCGTTCTTTTAATCATGTTCCAATCGTCTAACCCGATGACAATTAAGAACCTGAACTTTACGGTCAGACAGAAGTAGGCCAACATGTAACTGTGACTAGGGAAAGGGACTCTCCTTTCCTGTGGCTATCGTCCCATCTGTAAAACGAGAATGTAAAAGCCTGTACCTGGCAGTTATTGTGAAGACCGCGTAAGATCAGGCAACGCTCGCCAAATGCTGAGCTCAGCGCAGGCAGGCGCTAACGTGCAAAAACGCAAGAAAAAATTGTTTATCGTCTCTGCATCTGTCCACACAGCTTTTCCCACTTCCAATTCTCTATATTTCAGTGTTATAAATCCAATCTATCCTTCAAAGTTGAGTTCGCATGTTAGATCTCTGTGAAAATTTCACCAATAAAACCAGTCCCTGAGGTGGATGCAGACAGGCACAGCCTGAGCGCAGGCCGCGCTGCCGAGCCTGCTGTGCCGGGAGCTGTTCTAATGCTCGCGCCCACGGCTCATTTAGCCCCTTCAGGCTCGCGTGGCTCTGCGGCCCACGGCTGCGTGGCAGCAACAGCAGCCTGCCCGGGCCTCCCTGCGGCTGGCAGAGGTGGGCACCCCTGCTCGCACCTGGGCCACACGCCTCCGCTGTGGCGCGAGGCTGAGGAGGCAGCGCGGGCCTGACAGCTGTATGGCTGGCGCGGCGGGCGGCGCTTTCTCTGCAAGCTAGAAGCACTCACAATGGAGGGCTCATGCACCTCTTGCGGACAATTCTTCTGTAGTTCATTCTTCAACCTGCACAAAACAAGGGAGGTGGGGAAACGTTACTTATACACACTTTGATTTTCTCATTTCCCTAGGCAGACTTGAGTCCGGCTTCCTCAGGTCACACTTCTAAAAGTCTAGCTCCACCCCCCCCCCTCGGCCCAGGAGATGCGTAATTTGATCTTCATTTGACTCAGAGAGACTGTCATACTGGCTGTCATTTACAGCTTGTGCTCAAGTAACAGCTACCAGAAACGCGCACCCAGCCGTCTCCCACTGCACGCTGTACTCCGAACCCATGCGGGCTCGGGGATGCGGAACTGAGTCCAACCACAAAAAATACACATAGAACCGTCTCTGGATGGAGATGGGAAGTGCCTTCCCTTTTTAAGCACAGAAGGGCAAGAATCAAACACACCTGTCCAAAGGGTATTATTTAGGTCTGACAGAAAACACAAGCTCCTGAAAGAGGAAGACTTAAAAGGAGACAATGGTTTCACCCCCAGTCACAGCAATGCTCCTTTATCTACCTGTTCTCTGGATGCGTTCTGCACTTAAGATTCAGAACCTGTTTTAACATCAACAATGAAAGTCACTGGTGTTCTCAGGAGTGGCCAATTCCAATAAAACATGGTAAAAAGGCAAAGAAGTTGAGTTAATAAACAAAAAAAAGTGTTTCTCAGTTTCCTTTGAATTTTTCAAAAATCAAAATGAGTAAGATCTACATCACTTGGGAGGAGGAATACATCAAGACCAGCTATTCTTAAATTAGTCTGTAAGTGGGTTTCTACCTAATCTGAGATGCACTGCCAGGAGCGTGGAGGCCTCAGGGCTCTCCAGTGGCAGGGGCAGGCCACGCCCCCAAGGCATCTTACTAGTCAGATATGGCCTAGCTCTGGTGTTCATCCTGGCTCAGAGTTAGCTCAGGACCATGGCTGGAGGCAAAAAAAAGAAAAAAAAAAAAAAAAAATTGCCCAGGAGGCCAAACAGCCACAGCAACAGGAAGCAGGCCAGAGCCAGGCACCGGACAGCTGACCTGCAGCCAGGGGACTCAGAGCGCCACGCAGATGGGCCCACTACGCTCCTCTGAGCTTGCTGCAGCCTGGCATTCAACTTTCATGCCAAAGGTTACCTGTGTGTCCACATGGAGAGAGGAAATGTCTGATTCATCCCAACATCTTCAAGCCACAAAGAAGTGCTAAGCAGCCTGATATAAAATAAATGAGCAGCAGAGGAAAATGCAGCAGATCTAAAGCAAACTGATGTCACCATCTTTTCCATGAGTCAATGTTTTGCTTCAAGAACTTTTCATCCTACAATGGGGAAGATAACACAAACCAGGCTCACTTTATTTTTAATGTTTATATAATGTGAGCCATTTGACCTCTTTGGATCTAAGCAGCCTCTTCTATAAAAGGAAAGAAATCAAGACTAAATGATATTAAATCACTCAGCACAACACTCGTGTGATTCTACGAGGGTGCCCATCTTAGCAGCCCGAGGTGCGGCCTATCCCTCAACGGTCCGGGAGCCCTGAGATCACACTCCGACTGAAGCCCAAGTTGCGCTCGTTCCGGCTACCTACCCCAGCGACTGCCACCTGCCTGACTTATTAAAAGGACACAACCACAAAACAGATTTTTGAAAACTGACACAGGTGCACAACAAGTCTTAGTAAAATAAACAGGAAATTGATTTTGATGGTCTGGAAAGGATTTTTGTATTCAAGAAAACAAGAAGCCTCACATCTCTTGGGCCACGTGAACCCCAGCCGCTACTGCACACCGCGCGCTGCTGTTGCAGGTGCAACCTGAGGGCACCTGCAGAGGTCCCCCCAGGGACCGTCAGGTGACTGCCTCTGCTCGCAGGCAGTCCTTCCCTGTGCCTGCGAGGTGCTGGCCTCCCAGGCTGTTCCATGGGTCCTTACCAGGATGGCCTGGCTTCTCGGTTTCTCCCATCTGCTAAATCCTCCCTGAGGTAGGGGGTCTGCATGTGCTCTTCCTGCCAAATCCAGGTTCACAACGATCTTCACATGCCTGGTCTCTTCAAACCTTTTGGGGTTTCTTCCTCAAAGAAGTCCCACCTGCTGAACCACTCTGCAGTGGGCCTTCCCGCCCAGCAATTCTTTATCACATTTCCCTCTGATGTTCTTCACAGTTCTTATCATGACCTGAAATCATCTCATTAGTTTATCCTTTATTTGCTTCCGTCTGTCTCTCCTGTCATAACCTGGGGGGACGGAAGCTCTGAAAATAGGAATCTGGCTTATCCTTTTCACGCCTGTAATTCTGCAGCTGGGAGAGTGTCTGAGGAATGTTTTGGAGAAAATGACAAGGACCCTAAAATTCATAAACGCAAACAGCAAGCGCTAAACATGTGCTGTGGGTACACACAGCGGGAGCTACTCAGCTTCATGGGCTGTGCCTGGCCTTCATGTGGCGCGTCCCGCTCACTGCAGTGCACAGTGCTTGTGCCCAGAGGGCACTGCCGCTCTCACTCACGGCTGAGGGCAGAGGGGTACAGTGACCAAAGAGAGGAATAAAGGCGATGCCCAAGACATGAATTTGGATCTTTTCTCCCAAACTTTGTTTCCTTGATGGCACATCCGTTCTGCTAATTATCTAGGTCCTACGTAATTTTGAATCTCTGAACATTTAAGAACTGCTAGGATCCTTATAGAACTGCTAGGAAAAAAATAAAAGGAAAGCTGTCTCAAATGAAGATTCTTAAAGAGAAACTGTCAGATGATTTCAACAAGCGAGTGAGATATTAAGTACATACGCTAGGAAGTGTGTAAAAATCATTCATCCTTTTAAAGGACGTGCCTAAAACGACCAACGGTAACCTAACCCAGAATGGAAAGGGTCACTCACCTGTCTAAGACGGCACGGCCGGAGTGCAAACACCCAGTGAGCAAGCAGCAAGCAGCTGGGTACCATACATGAGTTATAACAGCGCTCAAACACATGTGATGGTTAGGGATGCTGATGGCCCCTTTCATCCAGAATACAAAGGACTATGAAACTCAGTAATAAGAAAATAACTAATTTTTTAAAAATGGACAAACACTTGCCCAGATGCTTCACCAAAGGAAGAGACAGCAAGTAAGGACATAAAAAGAGGCTAAACATCACTAGTCATTAATGAAATGCAACTAAAACCATGTCATACTACTACACACCAAGTAGAGTGACAATAATTAAAAGTATGAACCAGACCAAGTGTTGACAAGATACTATTAAGAATGGTAAATGGTAGAACCACTTTGGAAAGTTTGGTTTCTAAGGAGCTATAACCGAGCATGGAATTCAGCTGCGCCACTCCTCAGGATTCACCAAGAGAATAGTAGGTGAACATCCACACAGAGATGTGGTCACTGTCGGGGGAGCTCACGGACGCTTTCTTGGTAAAAGCCAAAAACTGGAATCCACCCAAAAGCCTAGGCACAGGCGAATGGCCACCAAAACTCCCCACACAGCGGAATGCTACTTAGTGATAGAAAGGTCTGAAGCACTGACACGTGCTACAACAACATGGATAAATGACATCATCATCATTCTGGGCAAGAGAGTCAGCCCAGAGAGGGCACAACAGGACACGCAACGATAGAAAGTGAAAGAAACAAGCAGTGGTTTCCGGGACAGGGAAGGGGCGTCACAGGAGGGAACAGAAGCCCTTAGTGGCTGAGGGGCCTGTGAGGCGTCTGGTGGCGATGACAGATCCGTGGGTACATCCCGGTCAATGCTCACCTGACTGGATTTCCAACTTATGCACCTCAGTGCACAATTAAATCTCAGTGAAAGTGCTTAAAATAAGACTTGTCAGAAATGTGAAGTAAAAAAAAATTGTTTTCTCAACAAAAAGAACAAAGGCCACCCCCTTACTTGAGATGTCTCACTTCTATCCTGAGCCAGTCTTTTTAAACAAGAACAGCGATCTCCAACCTGGGAAGGGTAAACATGGATTAAGGAAAAGAGAAAAAGAAAATGAGCACAAGATATGAGCAAATAAAAAGAAGGAATTACTTTAAATTCATATTTACAGATAAGAAAAATCCTATCTCAAGATACTAGATGTATCTTCAAATTTAGCAATTTCCAAGGAATCACAGCAGAGTGTCATGAGAACAGATACAAGCTCCATCCACAATCGAGGACAGAGTATTTGCTCCTGGTCCTCAACCCTTTCTCATGATCCCTGTCAGATTCCTTTCTAGATTCCTGTTCATATAAGGTGCTCTCCTGACCCCCACTGTAGCTCAGGGTTTCCAACCTTCCAGGGGAGGCACAAGTCAGTCCCTCTGATGAAAGCGAGGCCCCAAAACAGTGCATACTGACAACTTTAGAGAATTACTTTGCAGGTTCTGTGAGTTCTCCTGAACCCTGTCTACATTTGCCTTGGCTTCTCAGGATAAGAAATGCCTTCAGCACCCCAGCAAAACCCCCACCAAAGCAAGGTGCACACACAACTGCGGCAACAGGGAGTTTGATGCCCACAGATAAAATCCAATGGACCTAAGGGCCTCAAGGTACTTTTTGTGGCTGTGCTGGAGAAACAGTTGCACCAAGCAGGTTCGGAGGTGATCTAAGGGGGATGCGGATTTCGGACTTACGAAGAAAGTGGGAACTATTCTGTAGCAGCCCATCTTCTCAAACATCTGTTTTACAACAGGTCATTGAAATAAGGATATAGAAAACATGCCTGTTAAGTTGCATGATAGGAAACTGTGACAGTGGACAGCTGGAACACAGACCCAGCATTTACTACACACTGACTAATTCAGTCTAAAGACAAGGTGAAGACCAGGAAAACTCCTCAGCTGCAGAGACCTTCTCGTACGAATTCACCCTTCCCCCTGGCTACCAGTAACCCAGGGGAATGAAGTACGTGTGCCAGACTGCAGACCCCTGGAGGGCAGGTCTACCTGTCTCCCTATAGCACCTGGGAAGTGACGGGATTGCTGCCCTACAGGATCACTGTCTGCTAACAGGTGGTCCCAAGAGCACAACGCCTTCCCACACCAGGGCTTACTCCTCACAGAAGTGTCTAGCAGGATGGGCGTCATCTCTGCTCCTTCTTTTGGGACTCAGTCTGAAGGCTCCACCTGTATCTAGGCCCAGTCCAGTTGTAGCAGATTGGGTCCACGACTGGAAAAGAGGTGGGCAGAAGCACAAGATGGAATGTGGAGCATCTGTCAGACACGGGATCGTCACTCCCTTTCACATTTTACTGGTCAAGGAAAGCCCGGGCCCAAAGCTGATGTCAACAGGTAGGAAACAAGACCCTCCAGGGCAGAGGATGTGGGCGAGAACAGGCAACCCACGTTGTGATAATAAATAAGCAATAAACCTGAATACAGTGCGCTCCCCACGGAAAGTGCCCCGTGACTGGTGGGAGCCATTTCTATACCAGTCAAAACAGCGCAGCGGCAGCAGGGACGTGGTCTGCTCACCCCACGTGCCGGCCACTTGGTGAGGACGCGCTAGGTGCCAAGTCAGAGGCTATCGGACGAGCATGGCGGACGGAGCCCCAAGCCGTGGCAAAGGGCTGTGCCTGCCAGCTCTAGGCATGGAGGGAAGGCGTTTCTCTCCTTCGATTCTCACACGGTTGTTGCAGAGATTACATAAAAACACATGTCAAAGAACCACACTGTCTTATACAAATGTTAGCTCATGTCTCCAGATAGTTGAATGGAATGAAATTTGCTAAACTCAAAGCTCACTTAAACATTTGCAGTGATGTAGTGTACAACATCCCACGATGACTTCAAAGCAGCAACTAGCAAACCAAGCAGGAGAAAGTTAGACTTAAAGCTGCTCACATGAAAGAAACAAGGTTCTGGTTGACTGTAAGTTCAGTGTGATCAAAGGGGAATATGGCTGCCAGAAAACTAACGCAAATTTCAGGTGGCGTCAACAGAAGTAGCGTCCAGACAATAGCGGCATTGTGCTCGGTGTGGTCAGATGCATCTGGAGTCATCAGCTCATTCGGGCAGCGCATTTTAGGGTGGGCCGGCAGGCAGACTCTGTCATGAGCTCAGCGATGTGTGTGGAGAAAGATCTGCGAGCTAAGTCATGTGCATATAGTTTGAGAATGGGGGCTTTTCCCGAGTGTGGCAAGAGAAGACTCGAGGATTTCGCGGTCTCTTCCACATACTCTCAGAGTTACGGTAAGGGTAGGTGTTTCACAACAGCCCTGGATTGTCAACCAGCCCTGAGTGAAAGTCAGGAGGAAATAGGCCTAGATCAACTTGAGGTTCACGTCAAATGACAGAAACCTAGAAACCGCCTGAAAAGGGAGGGCAGTGGCAGCAGGCTGAGGTAGCATGGCGCAGACGGGCGTGAGCCACCCAGGCGCGCTCCCCTTCAGGCCACCGGATAATTCTGGGGTCTTTGAAAACACCCAGTGTTTCTCCTTTCTGATTAAATAACACTATTTCACACTAACATCAGGGAACAAGAACTGAGGTAAGAAGTAAAACAAGAAGTCGTGGGGCCTAAGACACACAGAAAGGCATGACGCTGACAGGAAATGCAATTTCAGGTCTAGACAATGTCCAACACTGGCAGCTCCATGCCTTGGCTCTTACAGAGGAAACAGGTTTAGTCTAAACTGCATTTATTTCAGAAATGGTTTTTGCTGCTTGGGCCTAACTTCTGTAATTTTCTGGGAGGCTCACAAAATATTCGTAAAGTTCCAGTGATGGCACTTGAGCAAATATTTACTACATTAAACTAGTGTTCCAATTACCGGTGATATTACTGTATCGATCGACTTGTATAAGCTTTGCAATTCCCAATGGAGGCTCCCCCAGCACGCCTCTGGCATTTAAACACCACCCCTCATGGATGTCTCATTTTGTTCCCTAGCTCTGTTCAAAACCCAGCACTTCCCATGGTCTCACCCCAGCTTTCAACTCCCTCGCAGTCCCACACACACTGTACACTCTTCTCCCAGTAGGTCTCTGCAGAAAGATAAATAAATGCCTTGCTTATCTTTACATCCCATCCCTCATCTGCAAATCACTCACAGTTAGCATAAACACACAAAACTGTTTGCTAAATTCCTTTCTTTAATGAAACATTTTGAAGAGTTACCAGCCAGCTTTGCGTTTCGTTTTAACTGTTACACAAGAGAAAGTCAGAGCGGGGTCTGGGCACGCGGCGGACCATCTGCTAGCAGCAGGACTGGATGACCACGCCTTACAAACGCCACGGACACGCAATTTTTCTGCCCTTAAACTTGTCTTCATTCTAAATGCATGTACAAATTCAACAGGAATTTCACTGTACATTATACTGACACAAATTATGAAGCCCTACTCACCTCCCTCCCCACAGACACATGTCAAAAAGTAAGCTAAAGAAACAGGTTCGTTGACTTATTAAAACAGATATATATGTGCCTTTGTGCAACACACGTAAATTCAGATTTTAAAATCTCTGTCCTTTCAAGCCTGAAAAGGAAAGGAAAATAAATGTAAAGGGAAAAAGCTGAATAGCTGTGTTCCAAAGCACAGGAGAGTACAGCAGTGATGTGTGAGGTAAAGTCGTAAGAACTTGTCCCTGGATTCCTACACTTGCTATTTGCTTTTCTTCCTCCTCTTTTGTGGGCACTACCAAGAATGGCACAGGTCATGGGAACACAATGCTGGGCTGCAGACATCAGGAGAACAAGTTTCAAACCTGCCATGTCAACCAAGTGTACAGAAAGAGCCCCTAATCCCCTGGAGAAGGGGAGATGAGCCAGTCAGGAGGCAAAACAGCTGCCAGTTTAAACAAACAGTGCCTACCCCAACATGTTAAGTGTCTTTTAATTTAGATCCTCGCATGTTAAAGCAAAGAATTTTTAAAAAATATCTATGCATACAGGCCCTCCCTGGTGGCGCAGTGGGTTAAAGCACAGCACTGAGAATCTAAAGCCACTTCTGCATGAGTTCGATCCCTGCATGCCCCGGAGGTGACCACATGGTGTGGCAGACCTCTCCTGACCCGCCCACTGCTCCCCTCAGCAGTGTACTTCGTCGATCTGCCTGTTCTGTTCCCCACTCTGTCTCTGGTGAAGCCTCTCACCGCCCCTGAGCCTCTGGCCTGTACCCCAGTTCTGTATGTACAAATAAATAAATTAAAAAAATATATACCTATGCATACAAAAACTGGGGTACAGGCTGAGATACGGTGCGGGGGGGTGGGGTGATGGTAAGAGGATTCACTAGAGACAGAGTAGGGAGCAGAACAAGAGGATCTACTGAATTACACTGCTTAGGGGAGCAGCTGGCGAGACAGAAGAGGTCTGTTGTGCCATGTGGGTCTCTCCCTGGCCTGGATCAAAGTCCTGCAACTCAGGTTGCAGTGTCTGGCAACAGCTTGACAGAGCTAAGACTTTGTGATCACCAGGGAAGCCCCTAAAGCGGCTAGTGTTAAACAAAGGGACCTCAACATTGGTTTCGAGAAGATACGAACAATTAATTATTGCTACCAAGTAGCAATAATGCCCACCAAGTGTGGTGGGCATTCTTTCAAATGTTCAACACTCACTAACTCATAGTTTTCATTGCAGCCATAAATAGTAGTAGTGTAAGTATTTGCCTTTTACTATTCAGCACAGAATAGTTAAGCAATTTGTACAAGATCACATAGCTACCGACAAGCAGCCAAGGGTATAAATTCAGAGGACAGCTCCAGAGTCCACTCTTTACTTTTATGGGCGGGTACCGCTATTTTATATATGCTAACATTCAAAGGTCTTCTTGAGTCTATGAACCTTAATCACACATGAGGAGTTGTTTTCCCATGGGTAGTCAAGGGGGTAAATTATTATTAATAAATGCTTTCATAACCAGCTTTTAGGATTAGGTGACTGAATCCAATACATCACTTTTTTGAGCCACTAGTATCTCAACCTAATCCAATTTTTCCATGTAAAACATCTTTTGACTTTTTTGTACTTCATAATACACACATCTGGGTGCCTTTTACACACTTAGCATCGCACCTGACACTGTGTCCCTACAACTAGTTTGCACAGATTAGAGCCGGGAGGTTTTAGTCATGAGTAATCTACCACCTCTCAAATCTGAAGTGCGATTATTCAACAGGCATCTGAATACTTAATGAACACCAGGCAGTGTGCATGCACAGGCAGATGGCCGCTGTTCTTCAGAAAGGTCACAGTCATGAAACAATGAGGTGGTGCTTCCATGGCGCTCTGACCACAGTGGCTGAGCATAAGGATGGCAGTTCCACGGACAGAGGCATGGAAACGAAAGGACAGCTTCCTCTCAGGGACTGTCAAGCGGTTTCAGGGCTAGAAGGCAGTATTTACATGGAAAACAAGGGAAACAATGATAAGAAAGAAGCTAGAGCTAGCTTAAAAAAAAAAAAAAAAGCCTTATATGTCCAAATAAAAAGACTCAACCGATGGAGAGATTTAAGCAGGATGGTTAAAAGATCCATCATACTGACAACAACAAAAATCACCATACTTTTAATTTTAAATACCAGAACTCTGCTTTCAAATGAAATCTTATGCAGACTCCTACACTTAAAATGGATCAAAGCAAATCTGCACTGGTTGAAAGTGGAATGGACCTGCGTGGCTTCCTCTGGAACTCTTTACCAACTAGAGTAAAAACCCTGCTTCTGAGAGAACCTTACCTCACGTTCTACTGACTTCAAACCATGAAGAACTCTGATGTCTTAGGGGAAGGAGTCATTCTAAGTAGCTTCTCTTAAAGAGCTGGACATACATAAGGCCAATCATGCTAAAACTAGGCCTTCAATATTAAGGACAGAAGTGTGGAATACAGAAAAGGGAGGATGAAGGTTAATCATCAGCTTTCTCACTCCTGAATGAGACTACAACTTAAGCAATATTTTCTACCCTGCAAGTTAAGACTTATGGTAGGGCAGATCCTAGTATGGCCACAGAAAATTAAAAACTCCTGGTGTGGAGAATCTAGGACATGTGATTAAAATTGCTACAATGTGACTTTCCCCAAGACTGGCATACCTGGATTTTCTTAACAATGATGGTATACCTGAAAATCCTTCCCCCATACAGCTGGAGCCATCTGATTTTCCCTCCTTGTAGAGTTTGGGGTTCTAAATGTGATCGCTGAAAATAGTCATCAGTGTGAAAGTGCTTCCTATTTTACTCAGTCATCTAATACACCCCCAACCACTGCCTGCAAAAGTGGCTAACGGTATGCAAATGCCTTCTCTGGCAAGGCAACTCAAGGCACCATCTTTACAGTGAGAGATGCTTAATAAAAACAGACTCTGGGGACTCCGGTGGTGGCTGTGCCATGGGGACATGCAACGGAGGGTATGAGCACACACTGCAATCATATAAATGCTGTAAACTAATGTTGCTGTGATAAAATTTAAATATAAAATTTAACATATATATTAAATATTTATTTATTTATAATTTATTTATATGGCACTAGGGTACAGGCCAGAGGGGCAGGGAAAGTGAGAGGATTCACCAGAGACAGAGTGGGGAGCAGAACAGGAAACTGGATAGAGTACCCTGCTGAGGGGAGCAGTGGGGCCGTCAGAAGAGATCTACCACGCCATGTGGGTCACCTCCGGGCCGGGGTTGAACTCACACAGAAGCAGCTGCTGCCAGCTTGCAGTGCTGTGTCCTAACTGGTTGCGCCACAAGGGAGGGCCAAATTTAAATATATGTTTAAAAGCAAGGTTATAATCCTAGTAAAAAAAAGTATATAATGAATTGAACAAGTCTTTCCTCCACATAATTATAATCACTTTATATACACTCTAATTGAATTTCCTGTAACCCTTCCTTCTACCTTTATCCTGTCCTTTCTTCCCACTAACATTTGTGCAAATATAACCACTTAGACAGCTTCAAGAATTTTAAACATCATTCTCTCTCTAAATAGTAGACTGATTAAAACAAATGCCCAAACTGTTGAGCACAATGTAACCACTTTCTCCATGAGCTACAACAGAAAAAACCCCATAACTAGGCTGGTTATAATGCAGCGGAAGTTCCCAGGTATGAGAGGAAGGGCCAACTATCGCAACAGCTGGAGAAAGAGGTCAGAGAAGTGCAGACAGGAACGGAATCCTGAGCACATTAGTGAGCAGCAGGTACTCAAAGTAAGGTTTCAGAAGAGGCTTCCACATGAAAGCGCCATTTCCGTGGGACATGTAAGCAGCCTGCACTATGCACTGCCCTACTCACCCCCGGGCACACTCTATACTCCTGAAAAGTGCAAAACCAGACTCAGTTATTTGGCTATAAAAAATTGTCTGGAATAAAAACAACTTTCTGCATTTAGTACAAATGAGTTACATCACATGCACTAATGAAATTAATGACGATGGAAACAGCTTAATACTTATTTTCACTTCAAATGCAAAAATCAGAAGACTACCTAATAACCATTAAAAACAAAGTGACATTTTAGAAAAAGCTTCTTACAAAAAAAAAAATGATTTCCATGAAAACATACCCATATTCCTTAGTGTAAAATAACAATCAAAATAGTCGCAGTAGCATTTGACTATCTACATTTTACTGTATAAGGTTCCCAAGTGAAATTTCATGTGTCATTTAAGAGCTGTTTGAAAAATATTCCACAGATATTTTTAAGAGAGACTCTACATCTACTGTATTGATTTTAATAATACATCAAATAAAGGTAATTTAGAACAATAGTTAGAAATATTAACTTCAATACTGTTTTAATTATCCTTCTAGTTATACAAAAATGTTAACAGATTATCTTAAATTACATTTAAATTTCCCCTAGATTGTAAACATTACAATAATCTTTTTATTTAAAATAACTTCTGATTAAACCACATTCAATAACTGAAATTCAAACAATCTCCCAGATGGAGCAGCTGGGAGAAAATTAAAGATGATACTTTTTACAAATGTACTTACTACTGTTGTTATAAATCAGATAATCCCACACCAAAATTTAGTGTGACCACAGTCTAAAAACTATAAATATATAAAAGTGAAAGTAATTTGAGAAAGAGGAAAATGCAATGTCATAGGATCTTCAATGACCTAAAACTCTGGACTCAGCTCTTAATTTTAAAGGCTTTGTCCAAATTTCTGCAGACGACAAGGTCTAAACTGCTTTTTACACTGCATCGTAGACTTCTACACACGTATTAGTATGAGGTAATGCTGTATTCTTAAGAAGCCTATCACATATTTATCAAAAAAATCCTATTTTACATAAAGTAAAACTATAGTTGCATGACTGATTGCATCTTACAGCCAAGAAAGCTGGAAACATAAAAATCTAAGTGACATTTGAAGGTGACATTGGGTTAAATAAGAAATTGAGAACATAAACTAGCTTTAAGTTCCAATTACTATTTCTAATCATTACCTCGATTTGCCTATGTCTTGGCACAAATATTTGCAAAATGCAGGCATCTACTTTTCCTTCACATGTATTCAAGTTTTTAAATTACATGTCCTCATTAAGGATAAATTCAGTAATGAACTTTTTAACTGCAATATTCTGTGTCTCAGTCTCTAGGGGTGTAAAACAATAACTGAAAATATTTCTTTTACATCACATCTTCAATCTTCACTTTTACTCACTGTTTCAACTCAAAAACTAAGAGCCTGACATGAAAATTCAGTAGCATCACTCAGCTGTTCCTTCAATTTTTATAATATTCAATTCTGAGCAAAAGGGGCAAAACTGTCTGCTAATCCCAAATTGGGCTATTAACCCATCTTCAGCATGAAAGTAATTTTGTGCTCTATTTATGCACAAAAACAAAACAAAAACTATTAATCATGCAAAAGATACACACCCCAGCCTTAGCTCTTATCCTTTAAATCCCTTCTCTACAGCTAATGCTTCTCTAAACCTGGGGAGGAGGCGTGTTACTCTTCTGAAGCCAGGCGTGAGCACTGTAGAGCAAAGTGCACTTGATTAATTATCCCTAATGTCCTCTGTGGCACTTCTTCTCTTCCCTGACCCCAACAGAAAGTCTGAGTTAACCATAAATAACTGCTACTCATATTAACTCAAACTCCTCTTTTTAAACATCAGCAAGGCAAAATGATTTCATAATTAAAATTCCCCAAATACTTCTTTCCTGATCTCCTGCCATTTCAATAAGCTACTAACAACAAACACTCCCTTGAAAGTTTCAAGAGCTTGCAGTTATTCTTTTATCAAAACAGTTTTCCACAAATGACCCAAATAGGATTATAGTTTTGGAAAATCAAGCCTTTAATTCTGAAGAATAATTTGTGCCTAGAGAAAATTTCACAGTAATGATTTTTACTGCTTGTGGACTTTAGACCACATGTATTTATTTCAATCTCGCTGCAGCCCAGCTACAAATGCTTGGTCTCTGCTGCAGGCTGCGGTCCTGGTGGAGAGTCACAGCGCATCTGTCAACAAGGGGCCTGGGCCGCCTGGGTAACTAAGCTACACCGGACGGCCCTGCGGGTAAACCCGACCCCTCCATTTGGGCACGTTAATCAGGTTTCAAAATATTCCTTAAATGCACACATCAGATGACTGCTTTCCCCTGCAGTTAAGCATTTTAAAGAGGCAGCATGTAAGTGGCACAGCCCTGAATTTAAGATGCCCACAGAGGTTAACTTTGCCCTCAAAGGCTTTTGAGAAAGGGATGACCCAAGGAACACACTGATAAATCCTACAGTCTGCCAAAATGTCCCTAACTAGTAGGGCAGTTAATATTTCAAAATTCAAATCGCATTGAGGGATCAATGGCATGAAGGCACCTTTTAGTGAAGCCTTTTTGTAAAATTTAATTCTCATCTAACGACTGCTAATTTGTTTTGTAACGCTACACTTTTAAATATCAAATTTCTTAAAGTAGCACACAGCTGCTCTCAAAGGCCTAACTCATCTTAGCTTTCTGCCCTTCTCTCTGTTTCGCAAGTTTTAAAAATGTCACCCAAAAAGCTGGCTGTTCATCTGCAGAACATACATGCAATCCTGAAATGCTGATAAAAGTTATTCTTTCAATGCAAAATAGAAATAAAAGTATCCCCCCCCAAAAGGTCAATGATTTTAGGAAATGGTTACAATAATGTCCAGTATAATTTAAAAAAATAAAGCGTGTATATCTCAAATCACTTCTCCATGTCCCTCTATCACTTGGAGGAAACTGTTCAAGAACTCTTTATCTCCATGAACACATGACCTCCAGGACACCACCAAGGTCAACGAGAATCTACAAGAGGGGTTATGCTGAGTAAGTGCTGATTTGCCCAATTCACGGTTCCCTTGAAACAGAGAACAGGAAGACTGAAATATAAACACGAAAGCTTCTTACATATTACAGGAAATGATGTTTCAGGATGTAACATTCAAGAACCCCATTACAGGGCTGTAGACAGACATATGTCAGCAGTGGCCAATAGGAACAAGATCTGAAAGGGGCGTCACAGGACAGAACCAGATCCAAAAAAAAAAAAAAAAAAAAAATACAGCACAGAAAGAATGACCGAGATCCTACACTGAACCAGTCTCCCCTGGTCTCCCCTTCATCTAGTAATGCAAACCTTGCAGACCCTGGCTACCTGCCACAGCAGCTCCATTTCAAAGTGAGGGCTCTCTGATGAAAGAACTTTTTGAAAAGGATAACCAAAGACCCACCCACAAGGAACACAAGCAGCACCCACCTATCAGAAACAGGCAGGTAGGGAGCAAGTTTGCATAGCCCTGGCTGACAGCTAACACCAAACCCACCAGGAGTCCTGCTTGTTCTCTTACCTTGGTGGACTCCTTTAGCCGTTTCCTGCAGTCACAGTCCTGCACCTTGCACAGACCAGGAGGTTTTTCTTGCATAAGATTTAAGTATTACAACACATTACCCACTTGGTATAATCTGTGCAAGCCAGACCTATGTTAAAAAAATTCCCTATCAATTCACAACTATTACATTTGGAATGAGACAACTTTCAAATATGAAAAAAAAAGAGCGAGAGCAAGCTGGTGCGGATAGTTTAGTAAGTGGAGAGCAGTTAACTATGGGTAACTCATTCTAGTATTTTCGTAAAGAGCACAGGGCACTACAGTGGAAAATTAAAGGGGGAAAGCGTCAGTGAAAGCGCTGGTGGGTCACAGTCGGCCAAGTACTCACTGCGTGGGTCGCAGTCTCCCGAGTTACTTTCAGGCACGCTCCTGATTGGCGGGTGGCTCTGGGTCAGTGTGATTACTTAACCCTGGCAGTTACAACTAGACTCCGCTCTGCTGGGCTCCGAGGCTTATTACAAAGAGGAGACTGCTTGAGCATATCAAGTGCTCGGTGTCGTCCTTCTTCTCTCCCGGGGAACCTGGAGCCTGAAACTCATCAGACAAACATCAATCACCTTGTTCCGGGGCTTTCGAGTTTTGTATTTATTATTTTTTCAATTCCACTGGGCATGACTTCGGTTGGGGCGACGGTGTGAGAGCTGAACCCACTGCCTGCACACAGTGGGGAGAACTCATGACTATTCAAGCAGTTCCCTCTCGCTCCCAAGTAACTTTTAAAAAAAAAAAAATCACTCGGTCCTAAAATAACCATCAGCACAAACATCCAGCATTGGCATGGCAACGTCCAGACCCCGTGCCCCGTGCTCCCCACCGGCGATCCCTTCATTCCTGCTCCCCGGCCTGCCGGTGCCCCCCCTCCCCCAGCCCCTGTCCGG
>NW_004567110.1:4618736-4622021 GCF_000260355.1 Condylura cristata | reverse complement strand
CGAGTGTCGCTCGGCCGCGTCCGTCATGGCGCGCGGCGGCGGCGGCCGCTCGCTCCGGCCTCCCTGCGCCCTCGCCTTTAGTTTGACCTTTCCCTCCTGTGCGAGAGCGGAGCGAGAGCGGCGGTGCGCGCGCGTGTGCCTGTCTCGGGCTGTGCGCGCGCGCGCGTGGGGAAGGGGCCGGGTTCGCTCCCCGACGCCTGACGTCACTGCCATGGCAACGGCAGCCCCGCCCCTCGCCTCCCATTTCCTGCACCCCCCCACCAGCCCTCTGGGCACGTTCCGGGGCCTCACGTGCTCACTCACACGCACGCACGCACGCACGCACGGACGCGCGCGCCCAGCATGCTGGGGGATGGGAGAGAGGTCATCGGTGCCGCCTCGTCGCCTCCCTGAATTTCCACCAATCCAGTGAGCAGGAGCTGTGGGCGGGGCGGTGGCTGCCAGAGCCGCGTGAAAAATTTCCCGAGGTGGCACGAAACTCTTCCCTAGCAACTGAGCATGCCCGGTCGTGGGAGGGGCTCGTGGCCCCGGAGGGTGGCAGCTGCGAAGAGGGCGGAGGGTAGCTGAGGACTGGGAACCCCCGGCCACGGTTCAGGGAGGCTGAGTGGTGCTTCAGTGGGTTGTGCTGTGGTCCGGCCCCGCGCTGTGCCTGTGTGATCCCGGACTCGCTACTTAAATTAAGCACGCTGAGCTGAAGGTCTGGAGTAAAATGGTAAAATCCATCCCGTGGTCCGGAGGATTAAGAGAAGGTGGAAACAGCCTCATCCGGCACAGGGCACAGGGTTTGCCCTAAATACTTAATTGTTAGTATGGCGCCCACAACCTCCTTATTTTACAACTGGGCACTCAGGACACAGAGAGATTAAAAGATTAAATAACTTGCTTAGTGTCAGGTAATGGCAGAGACCCAGGCTTCAAGTTCAACACAGTACTCTTTGTCCTACCTGACCTTCCCCCAGGGAGGTGGGGAAACCTGTCCAGAAAACCCTCTAACTTGCTTCCTTTCCTAGCCGCGGATCCCTGTTGACTTCCCAAGCACCACCTGTCCCTGAAAGGTGGAGAGGTCTGGGCAGAAGGACTGGACAGCTTCGCCACTGGGCGGAAGGACTGGACAGCTTCGCCACTGGGCGGAAGGACTGGACAGCTTCGGCACAGCTTTAGGGTCAGTTACTTGAGCTCCTGAGTGACTCCTGAACAAGCAGAGGGCTCAGGCTCCCCTCGCTTCCCTGGGCACCCGAGTATCTCTAGTGTCCCTTATAGTGTAAACACAGTGGTCAAGGAGCTCCAGGTTCGCCAACATGTCTAACTAGCTGAGGAACGATTAGCTCAGCTCACCACCCTCTCCACCGGGTCTGTGAGAGTGTCTCCAGCCTGCGAGGAGCCGGTGGCCTCAGATGTCCCAGACAAGCTGTGACCTCATCATTCTCGAACTTTTGTGCAAAGCCCTGTCCTCTAGCTTAGAGGAAAACTAGCTTAGCTCTTCGTTACTTACTGCCTTCTGATGTTTCTTGAGTGTTATAGCCCTATTTAAATCTAGATTTGCAGTTAACTTTTTAAAAGATTTATTTATTTATGCATACAAAACTGGGGTACAACCCAGAGGTGCAGGGGCAGTGCATTCACCAGAGAGAATGGGGAGCAGAACAGGCTGACTGACAGTACACTGCCGAGGGGAGCAGGGGGACGGGTCAGGAAAGGTCTGCCGCGCCATGTGGGTCACCTCTTGGGTGGGTATCAAACTCGTGCTGAAGTGGCTTTAGCTTCTTAGTGCTGCCCTCTAACCTGCTGTGCCACCAGGGAGAGTCCACAATTAACTTTTTAAAAGGCCTATGTCTCTCTCTGTCTTTTAACCCCAAATCTAAACCCTAAACCTAAATCTAAGGAATATCACCATCTGCACTACCTTTCCAAATTCACTTCCCAAGTTCTAAATAATGTAGCGTCTTTCAAAAAGCCTTGCTGGACCCACTCAGAGTGAATGAGCCCATTTCAAAGCACTTGGAATTGCTCTTGCTTTGGACTCTGTTTCGAGAAGACTCTGAGATTTGGGCTCGTGCCAGCTAAGAAAGCTTCCTGAACATCACACGAGCATTGGCCTTTGCTGTCCTTGTTCCCGTGGCACCTGGTGGACGGATAGATCAGTTATAACCCATTCCGCTTAGGCTTGCTTTCGCTGCCTTTCCACAACAGTGAAGCTCCTTAGTGGTAGGAAGCAGGTCTGGTTCCACTTCGTATGTCCATCTTCCTTTCTGGTGAAACACTACTAATAAGCTATCTGCTGTATGACTGAGTGGGATCTCTGCCTGTTTCATAAAGTTCTTAGGGGAGGACTTGGCCTTTCTTATGTCCCAGAATAAGAGTCCCAGAAAGTTATGAGTTCTCAACTTCTGTGATACTGGAGATTCTGGCATTTTCTATATTACCCAGTGTGATGACCGTTTCATGATTTGTAGAACACGCTTCATATTGGCAATATCCGTTTTTGGCGAGGAACCATAGTATTTTTACAGAACTTTTTGGAAAAGTATATATATATGTATATGTATTTTAAAAGCAGTCAAAATAAGCAGGTGTGAGGTGAGCCACACAGGTGCACAAAGAGGATGTGACCCTGGGGCCAGGCCTCTGTCCCACCCTGCTGGGACTGGTGACCCATAATGGCCTCTCAGGAGATACAGGACAGGCAAGAGGCACAGGGCTTCCCAGTGCAGTCTTGGCCTCCATGGCTGTGACATTTCCAAAGCTGGCCACATCCTGCCTGGACAGTGCTGGGATGAGCAGAGCCGGGATGGGCAGGGCCAGCCGAGAAGGGCCCCTTGGTGCTTGTTCAGTTCAAGGCATAAATTACTGTGTGTTTAGCGCAAGAGACTGAGCAGAGCGAGACTTAGGAAACCAGATAACGAAAGGTCCTAATTTCTTAATAGCTGCCGCTGCACACCTCAAATCAGAGGTGTTCTAATGTTAAAGAGATAAAAGGCAAATTACTCAAGGTGTACCAGAGATGTTGTTCCCTGAAAAGGAAGAAAATGATGCAAAAGGGAGCCTTCCGAAAGAGACCAAATGCTGTTTGCCCAATCCGAACTGCGAGCACATCTCTGTCTGCTTCGGTGCTGTGACATAAAGTCCAGTGACACTTTTCTAAGCAGTTTGTCCTTTTATTTTTTTATAGAAATATATTTTTTTAAGATTTATTTATTTACGCATAGAGACTGGGGTACAGGCCAGAGGTTCAGGAGCAGTGAGAGGATTCACCAGAGACAGGGCGGGGAGCAGAGCAGGCAGATC
>NW_004567110.1:4611207-4618636 GCF_000260355.1 Condylura cristata | reverse complement strand
TGCTGAGGGGAGCAGCGGGCGGTTCAGGAGAGGTCTGCCGCGCCATGTGGTCACCTCCTTGGCTGGGGATCAAACTGGCACTGAAGTGGCACTGGTGAGATTGCAGTGCTGTGTCCTAACCTGTTGTGCCACCAGGAAGGGCACTCTTTTTTTTCTTCAGATTTTATTTATTTATGCATACAGAACTGGGGTACAGGCCAGAGGTGCAAGGGGTGAGGATTCACCAGTTAGAGACTGGGGAGCAGAACAAGCAGATATACCGAAATACACTGCTAAGGGGAGCAGCAGGAGGGTCAAGAGAAGTCTGCGGTGCCATGTGGGTCACCTCCCTGGCTGGGGATCGAACTCGTGCTGAAGTGGCTCCGATAGCTTCATAGTGCTGCACTTTAACCCATTGCGCCACCAGAGAGGTCCCAGTAGTTTCTTCTTGATAAGCCACTAACTCCTGTGGTATCTTCACCAACACGGTCTTGTTAGTGCCCAGCCAACCCCCGGCAGATGTGTTGCTCTCGGTTGATCTCCTCCCCATTCTCATTCTGTCTGTCCTCCAGTGGCACAAGGTCTTCCTCTTCCATGGCAGGGGTAACCATGAACTGTTCCCACCTGTTCTGCCACTGTGCTGGTGTGAGCCCACTCGGCCCTCATCTGGCCCAAACATGCTCTCCCCGCAAGCTGGTCTCTTCATCTGGTCTTTGAAACAGAAACCCATGGTTGCTGCCACTGCAGGACTTTTGCACTGTTTTATCTTGGGTCCACCCAACTCAATGTCCACCAGACCCCAAGCTCCCAAAAGACTTCTCTGAACGGCAGGATCTTGATTTAGTCTGCAAACAGCTTAAACATCTTCTGTGGCTTCTTAACTCTTTGAGAGACCAAATTTCTTCAATGACTTTGTATGCTTCATTTTCAATCGGTTTCTTCAGCCCTGTCTCTATTTCTTCTGCAATTAATACTCTGCTCCTTGAGTGTTGACAACTTGCAGTTTCTCAAACACATGTTCTTTGTGCACACGGCTCAGCTCACCTCCCCAGGCAGCTCTGCTCACGCCTCTCCACCAGGTTCATCTCATCCATGCTTCCTCAGTCTGTGGGCACTGCCATGCTGCTTACCACTGTGGTAGCTCTTCCTGTATGTTGTAAATATTCTATGTATTTTCATGGCTTATTGTTACTAGACTGTGAGCCACTTGAGGGCAAGGGCGTGGCTTCTTTCATGTTCGGAACTGTGGTCTGCTGGCCAGGTAAAGTTACAGGAGCCTCATGTCTGGGGACATAAACTTGGAGAGTAGTGGAGCTGAAAGTCCAAAGGATGGCGGGGGATCTTGCTTAGAAAGGCAAAGGGGGTGGAGCTAGGGCCACTTCTTGCAAATTAGGTTTATAATCAGTGCAGCGCTGATTGGTGGGAAGTTTGTCAAGTGGTGATTGGCTGGATTTCAGCCCTGGGTGAGGTCAGCCAGTGTGGTTTCACTTCCTGTACTCTGAATCTGCCTGCCCTTGGCTGGGAATCCTTCCTCACAGCTCCTGGCTCAGTCTGTTTGTTTTGCAGATGCATTTGGCTCCAAGTTTGTTTTTTCTTTTATTCATCATAACTCTTAACACCTACCTGGGGACCTGGCACTTAACAGCCAGTAGTTGTTTATTGAATGGGTAAATGTATTAGGAGCTCTGTGAAGGATAAAAGCTATTACGTTTTTGTGACTGTTTATGTCATGCCTAGTATTATGCAAGTACTAAGTAATGCTAAAAATGACAAATCAAAGGGTAATAATGAAGTATTAAAAATCTACCATGTGAGACCTCCCTGGTGGTGCAGTGGGTTAGCTCTAAAGCCGCTTCAGCATGAGTTCGATCCCCGCCCCGAAAGTGACCCATAGGGCGAGGCAGACCTCTCCTGACCTGCCCACTGCTTCCCTCAGCAGTGTACTTTGTCAGTCGGCCTGTTCTGCTCCCCGCTTTGTCTCTGGTGAATACTCTCACTCTCCTGCACCTCTGCCCTATACCCCAGTTCTGTATGCATAAATAAATCTTAAAAAAAAAAAAAATCCACCATGTATCCCTGATATATGTTTAGTCCCTACTGAATTTACTATTTTCCATTCATTAATTCAGGTAATCTACCAACAATCCTACACAACAGGTATTGTTATCTAAATTCTGCAGATAAGGAAATCAAAGCTTAAGGAAGGGAAGTGACCAAGTGAAGGTCACACTGTTGTTGGCCAAAGCCAGGATTTGAATGAAGCCTGGCTCACCTAACTTGGGTATCAGACTGTTAGGAAGAGGCTTCCTGCTCCGCTGGTGGGATGATGGTGCTTCCCTCCTAGCTGTTTGTCCTGTCCAGAGACTCCGACCGCTGTAGGGCAGCCCGGTATGAAATGTGTGGCCTGGTGGTGGGTCCTCACCTGTGCTCTGAAAGTGCCTTACAGTAGTCTTCAACTGCAGGCACACACAAAAAGGTTAATAAAGGGGTTACTTACAAAAGTAAGGGGGGTGAGGACATGGATATCTTGGGGAGAAAGAGATAAATGGGTAATGCGTCCTGCCGGTTCCACCAACTTGAATCCCAAGGGTGTACAGAGAGCCGTGAGAGACCCTCTCTGTCGACTTTGACGGTTTATTCCTATTATACAAATAAATACATATTTATTGAATGGCTGCCAGTTATAATTTAAAAACTTTAAATGAATTTTATTGCCCCCCCCCCAAATCTTACAGATCTGAAGACTTGTAAACATTACAAAGGCTTGTTAGACTAACATCACAACCACTCACTTACTTAGTGTAATACACAGCATGGAGCATCTAAGTTCCAGGCTGGTGTCCAGAGCCTGGATTCAACATATGCATTAGACACTAACCACAAGTCTTAGATAAATTATTAATTGGTTCCTTCAGAAGTAAGAGCGTATGCTTTGTTCAACTTACTTATGATATTGCACATATGAAGCTGCTCTCCAAATCCTCTGTTTCATATACACCCCTCCAGGGATACCTGGAGATGACATGTGGTTCATTTCAGACAAGCCACAGTAACTATAGATGTTATGTCCTTCCCCCCCCCCTTTTTTTTAACTCCTAGTGTTACAGGGCAGGGAGAGAGGGACACCCCTGAGTCCCCAAACCTGCCTGCTCCAAATAGGTTCTGCCATCCATCGTATCAAGACAAGACATAAGAGTTTTAATGGAAAGGGACTTTAATACAGTGAGGATACAGTACAGGAAAGACAAAGTATATAATTTTTAAACCAAATCCTGAAGTTCCCCATCTCCTTGTGGGTAAAAGGCCACCCAAAAGGGACGGGCCCAAAGCAAGAGCTGAAAGCTGCCACAGTCTAAAGCACCTTCTGGCTGGGGCCCATAGAAAAGGGTCAGAAATGGCCAGACAAGTCTGGGAAGAAAAGAGCACAATCAAAATTAAGATAAAAGCTGCCATAGTCAACCCCCCTGGATCTCTCCCCCACATCTGTTTTAACCAGCACAGGGCCAAGAAACCAGCCCTGTTTCTCCCTCACATGCTCCCTGCTCCATGTGGCTTCCTCAGGTCTCCTCCTGGCTCTCCATCCTCTGCCTTCTTCTTCTTCAGATTCCTTCTCTTCTCTTCTTTTCTCTGCTCAGCTCCACCCTCCCTCTGGGTGAGGCAGGGAACCTGGAACCTCCTCTTTTCCTAGGGAGCACTCTGTTATACTAGCTATATCCAAACAGGTAGAGAAAGTTAAATTGGTTGCTTTAAGGATCTGCTGGGAGCACTAGGGAAACCACCTCTAGAAGAGTGGAACCTCTTGGTTCCGTTTTATAATCAGTCCTGGATCCCTGAGACACTCTGGAGGAAAGCTGTTGTCCTCTGAAAAACTTTTCATTTTGACAATTACATGTGCAAGGGATTACTAAAAATTTGGGCATTTGATAGAGCAGCAAATTTTTCTCAATGCATTTTTGGGAAAAGTAATTTGACATTTGTACCTAAAATTTGTTCATGCAAGTAGCACAAAATTCTTACTACTGGAAAATCTAATTCAGTGGCCTCTGCCTCCAGTCATTCTTATTGTAGAATATGGCTTTACCAGGTATGAGTGTTATTGCTGGAAAGTTGACATACATACTTTGAGAAACTGATAATTAAATTTTAAAAATTCCATCTAGTAGGAAATCAGTATAGGCAGACATTCATCGAATCACACTACTATACACACTACAGTATAGTTTGATGCAAAAATTCAGGTAATAGTTTGATGCAAAAATTCAGGTGACTGTCTCTATTTTACTATTATCATTATCAGTGTCTTTGTTTTCCTTACCACTTTAATTCAAGAGACTTAAAGAATTCTGAAATAATGATCTTGGCTGTTTGTGGTAGCTAAGGTGGCAGGCTGTCCTTTCTGTGGCTCATGTGGCATGCAGCCTGTGGAAGACTTCTACATAGAATGGGCCCTTCCCGCTCCCCCAGAACTGCTGTGGAATTGGAGGTGGAATTTTCCTTTGCTATTTAATGTCAGAGTTGGTATGAAAGGCTGCAGCATGGTTGAGTGAGTTCTTCCTTCTCCTTGAAGATGGGGTTCATGATCAACCCCCTGTAGCCCAAGATTTTGTTCTGTGGGAAAGCATTCAGTCTTCTGGTGGACCAACAACTTGACTCGAGCTAGAGGCTAATATACATAATGAACTAACATAACTAGAGATGTGGGTTTTGGTAAGTTACAATAACACTCAAGCTTCTGGGAGAGCTGCAAAAGCTGTGCTTGTCAGATGCACTCAAAATCAGCAGCCAAATTATTCCTTCCAGATGCTCTAAGGTTACTTAATAGAACCTTGCACTATTTTAAAGAGTAACACAAATTCTCTAGTCGCAGGCCTCAAAAGTAATCATGAAAAAGTCTACTCAGTAACCCCAGCAATATATGGGATGATGGTTTATGGAGTCATTACCATGTGCAGAGTATTCTTCTAGATGATTTATGTATACCAGATAGTTAAGGCTTCATAATGACCTTGTGAGGTAGGAGTCATTATCCTATCTCTAAGATAGGGAAGAAGAAATTAGAGCATGTAAGTTACTAAGTAGTATCACAATGTTGATGTCACTGTACTTAAAAAGTAGCTTCTGCAAAAAATAGCCTAAGACTGATTATGTTAGAGCTAATTCCAAGCTCAGGGACATTTAAAACAAACGTTTTAATGGAAAATTGTAAACAGAGACAAAAATAGAGAGGTGTACTCATCAAGCAAGCTCCTTGCAGGAATACTTTGGAATGAAAGGATTTTGAATGCTCTCTGTCTTATTTTGCTTGGAGGAGGGCCAACTCCTTAATAAGATTTCTGTAAAATAGGAACAGGAGCTTTGTCTTCTCTGTATAGGCAAAAGAGTTTTTAATTTCAATCTCACACTCTTACTCTCCATTTGAATTTGCCAATTAATACAGGAATAGCAAATAATGTAGACTTAATTTTGAGGTGTCTAATTCCTCTTCATCCCTCTGGCAGATTCTTCATTGAGGTTTCGGGCAGTTTGTGTTCAGCCCTCTGCCCCCCGCCTCCCTGGCCTCCCTTTCATACTCTGCAGCAAATTCCACACACATGTTGGAAAATGCCTGGTCCTCACGGTGGGTGTCTTTGTTGTGTTCCTGTGAGAGGAGAGCATTGTTCCCCCATTGGAGTCAAGGTGCCCACGGCACGTCATGAGCAAATGTTCCAACACCATCTCTCCTGAGGAACATGGACCGTTGCTTGTTCCTTCATGACAAGCACAGGCAATGCCCCCAATCCTAGCCCTGGAATAGAGGATGTGGAATAAAATCTCAGCCAACCCCCAAAGGACATGGACAGGAGCCAGGGATAAATCTTTCCTGTAAAGACTCAAGGCTTGTTTGTCATTTTCCCAGCATTACTTAAGCTAAGCTGATGGATACAATTGGAATTTAAATTTGAGGTGTGACAGCAGCAGAAAACCTAAACTGTGGGGCAGTGAGCTCAGGATTTGGGAGCAGGAATCTCACAGTGTTATTGAAGGCTGCCAAGCAACGCGGGGTCGTCTAGAGACACTGCATTTGGTGAAAGTGTCACCCTAAAACTGAACTGCTTTTTAAGCGAGAAACTCTGATTAAAACCCAGCCTTGTGGCAAGGAGGGTATATTCCCTGTATGGAAACCTGTGAATGGAGATGGCACCAATTAAATCTTCTCATTTGGGCAAAATGACTTGGAGCAAACAGATCGAAAGTGTGGTCTTGCATTGAAGCCCGATAAATTCCAGATACCTGCAATGAAGTATAGAAAGAGTTATAATTGGCAAGGAATTGTGGTTGTGACGATTGGTGCATAATGCTGTTAATAGTCAAACAGGTAAGAATGTGGGAAAGTTATGCCTCTAGAACCATGCTAACACTGGTTACACCTGTGCTCAGGAAGGAGGCAGAGAGAGCTGCTTGGTCCCCATGAAGGACATGTTTCCAACACCTGTGTGAAGGTGGCCCAGGCAGATCTCAGAAAAAGGGAGACTTCCCAGAGCACAGAGCCAAGAGCGCTGCAGAGCAGAGCAGTAGGTTGGGTGTTACAGGTCAGGGTCTGGAGCCAGGTGTTAACCAGGAACATTCCCCAGTCCCCAGGTGGCCCTTGTGACTTCTCAGCGCACTTGCAGAAGAGAAGGGCCTTCTGCATGTGGCGGGCATGTGAAGGACAGAGAAACTGCCCTTTTGGTGCATGGGTTTTGTTCTTGGGAGAATGAACAGTTGGATCGAATGTAGGGAATCCCATGAGGTCACCATGCGATTCCCGCGTCATGCTAGAACTGACTGGGCTCTCTAGGCTGTTTTCCCAGCATAGGAGTTGCAAGATTTAGTAAACAAGATTAAGGGACATCCAGTTAAATCTGAATTTCAGATCAGCCTGAATTATGCTCATTGATAAGTAGCTATCAAACATGCAATATGTGGGATACTTGTCCTGAAAAATTACTCACTGTTGATCTGAAATTCAAATTTAGCTGAGCATCTTGCATTTAATCTGGCAACTCTATAGGAATGAGTAGATGAATTTCACTCACATATTCATAGTCAATGTCTTTGGTAGATTGCATTATTTATTCAAAATGCCCCCTCTTAGTGGCCTTTCCTGCAAGAAGGGTGTTCTTGCTGCACCCCTGGCAGCAAGCCTGGTCCCAGGTCATGTCTTGATTTGATCAATTTGAAGTATGTGAACTTGAGGCTTGGGACTTCTTGCAACAGTCAGGCATTTTGACTGCCACCCTGTGATGATGCCTTTTTTTTTTCGTGCCCATACTGCTGGTGTGCCCAGGGAGGGGTTTCTTCAGCCTGGGTCCTGGAACAAAGGAACACTGAGCAGGGCTGTGCTGATGTTCTGGGGATAGGAACTCAAGCAAGAAATACACCCTTGTTGGGAGCCACGGGGATTTGGGAGTTAATACTGCAATGTGGTTTA
>NW_004567110.1:4594413-4610532 GCF_000260355.1 Condylura cristata | reverse complement strand
TCACCGGGCCGTTTGAAGACCAAATGAAAGACAGGAATGGTCTCTTTGTGCTGTGAAAACCCTATTCAGTGGTACAATAAAAGCCCCTTGCTCCGATCACTATCACCACCATCCCCTCATATTGATTGAGCTCTTATGTTCCATTGGTAACTCGTGGAAGAAACTAGTTGAAGTCTAATAAAGGCCATAAAACACACTCCTGGGTTTAGTGAGAAGTGTTAATTAGTTGGGAATGTAGGACCGAAATGGCTTTCTGTTCCCAACAGTCGCTGCTACCCTTGTTCTTGGGTCTCCATGGTAACCTAGTGATGATCCCATAACTTTTCACTTGTTTATAGTGAACAGAGCAGCTGCCGGGCAGGTCCCTCTACGTAGAGACAGCAACTTCCGCCTCTGTGAAAGACAGGTGAGTGCGGGACACTGGGCCCTCGAGGGCAGAGGCGGGCCAGCGCCCGTCTGCTCCTGCGGGAGGACAGCGGTAAGACGGAGGATCCCTGATTTGCTGCTGCTGCCAGGCGCTGGTCTCTGCCAGTGGGGGACTGTTGTCTGGCTTGCTGGGCTTGATGAGCCGGGACTCTCCCCTGGGCCTTCTGACCAGGCGCTGACTTGAGCTTCCCCCAGGGGACCTGGATGTCCCCTGAGACCTCACCTCTTCTCCTGTGCTGCCTTCAGCCCTGGGGTGCCCCCACTGCTCCACAAGCCCTCCTTTCCCAGCTAGCCCGCCCAGGGCTGAACACCATGTGAGGATCACCCCCACCGAGGCCTTTGGAGTTTCAGCCAAGGGGCTGACATCTGCTCTCCACCAGCCGTGGATGTGATCATGACCCCAGCCTCCAGGGAGCCGTGGGGGGGGCGTTGGGGAGGCGGGCAACCGTGCACCTGGCCTCTCCCCTGATTTGAGAGAATACACTGACCAGCACCTGCCCCCTTTCTGGAGCTTCCCCAGAAGCTCCCTCCCACCCCTAGTACTCCTGCTTTGTCTGAGGGGGGGGGGTGCTGGTTTTGCTGAGCTGAGTACTCAGCAGATGGGGGAGGAGGCAAAGCCATAGAGAGAGTGTTGCTGTAGGCCTCTGCTTACAAAGGGGAACGCCAAGGAGCTGAGTGGGGAGCAGCAGACCCCACTGCTCACGAACCCTGTCACTAGGGTGCCAACTGTCTTCAAAGCAATCTGTTTCAGTTTGGAAATTGAGGATCAATTTCTGAAAAGATTTTTTTTCAGATTGGGGGAGGTGAGTGTCACTTACATTTATTTCAAGTTCTAGATTTTATTTTTAAAAGCATTTTTCAATACTTTCAATGACCTTTCATCATGAATTTTGGAGCTGCTTATAGAAAGGCGCCTGTCTCGAGTTCAATGTCATTGTGGTTATGGCCTCCTTGTTCGAAATGTCTCTGGGGTGATTATTCTTTCAATGGAAGCTTGGTAATAGACAGCGTGGTTATATACAATGACTTGCTCACTCGTCTAGAAGCACGCTTGTTTGCTCTTTTATTTAACTTAGTAAATAATTTCAAGACCTAAACCTTCATGTCAGTTTGTTTGGTGTGGATTTTCAAAAGACATCCCATGTTATTCCAACAACAAAATTGCTATGATCTCAGTATTTTCAACCATGCAGAAGGCTCCCCGGGCCTGGCCTGCTGGCAGGGTGCTGGTGTCTGCAAGATAGAGGCTGGGAGTAGGCAGCCATCTTATCTACCACAGATGCCACTTGGTGAACAAACCCAAGGAAAACCAAGACAGAAAGAGCCCTCACAGTAGCAAACCAAGTGTAGAGGGAACCAAATGAAGACAAGCCGAGCTGAGGGAGTAGGGCAGCGTGTTCTGGAGTCTCTATGGAGCTGTCGTGTCTGGCCGAGACTGAAATGATTGCATCCTGATCCTCTCACTTCTCAAGTTTTCTGGGGGCTACATTCCGCTGGCTCCCTTGTTTTGGCTTTCATTAGTTTGATTTGGAATTCTATCACTTACGACTCAAAGCAGGCTCCGTAACAATCTGCATCACAGGGTTATTGGCAGGGTAGATGGAGGTTGTACACAGAAAGCATTTAGCAAAGTTCTTGGCATATAATAAAAGTTCAAGAAATAGAATGTTTTTTATAAAGTCTTATTATAAGCTGAGGGTAGCTCTTATAATGAATATGGGTCAGAGAACAGGCACGAAGCCAAGAAATCTCAGTTAAAAGATTCCATGTTAATAACTTCTGTGCGTGCAAAGACCCTGGTTTGCATTGGGGGGTGAAGAGGGAAGGACTTGGGCTGTGGAATCGGTTTGACTTGAGTTTGAACTCCCCCCCGCTGCTTGGCGAGCTAGTGGTGATGGGTAAATTGAGCAACAAATCTGGGCTTTGATCTTTTCTACAAAATAGGAGTAATATTAGCTCCTTGTAACGGTGTAAATAGCAAAGCACGGGAAGTTACCTTCTCACTAGATGACCAGTCAGTGCTGGCTGCCTCCGTTCTCCTACTACTTGCTCCCACCACCACTGCCTGCTGGACCCTTCCATACCTTTGTCCATCAAAGGCAAGCACTAGTGTCTCTTGACAAATGAGGAGACCCTCTTTGCTTCTGAAAGTCAGGAACCCCCCTGGAATTGGAAAGAGGCTTTGCCCCCGGAATGGGAAAGAGGGGTTTTATTTCCAGATGATCACAACAAAAATAGTTGGGCCCATCTGCCCTGGGTACCCAGAACCCTGATGGGGTGACCCCAGCTCTGACTGCACTGTGGGTCCTGGGTAATGTGTCATAACCAACTCATAACAGCCCCACTGATGACGCCTATTGTCTGAGAATGGCCATTCCTCTACACTGGTAGGAGAAAACTAGCTTAAAGGCTTTATCTACATGTCTGTATTCCGACACACTCCACGCTAGGGGCAAAGCTTGCTCTCCTTTGTAGAGCATCCGAGACCAAGCACAGGCTTGAGGACTGTTGGCTGCCCTCTGGTGGCGATGAGGTCAACCGACCTTGGGATGAGTCGGTCAGGCGCCAAGGACGACAGACGGAGAACTTGGGTCTGCGATGACGTCTTGGATGCGCTTTGGACAGGGATCCCATCAGGCTCCGATTGCACAGTTATGCATGCGAGGTGATGGAATTCCGTATATCCCAGCTAATCCTTCCATCCATAGAAACTGCTCAGTCCCAAGAGGGGGCGGTGCTGAGGGGTGGAGTCTACCACGGAGACCAAGGTCACAGCCCCGAACTTTGGCCACCTGGTTCAACTCCTGCTTCTACATTTTGCTCGTTGTGGGACCTTCAGAAACAGCTGCTCGCTGCTTCAGTTTCTGCATCTGAGAAACAACACTAGTGATCAGTCCTAGCTCAGAGTTGCTAAGAGCATATATTTGCATGGCACAGACCGGACAGTGTCCAGCACACAAGTCTCAGTAACATCTGGCTCATGGCGACGATTACCTCCAGAGGCAAAGAGAATCTCGGATTCCAGCGTGGTTCTGAACCGGTCTCCAGTTCTCCTCAAGCCCGTCTTTGCCTCTGTCTCCTTGTTACTCTGGGCTTTGCTTTTTTCCCTTTCCTGATCTTCTCCAGTCCCCTCATTCTTCTAACTAACCATAATTGGCATTGATTTATAGCATTATTGGCCATACTTTAAAATGTATCATTTTACATTTCTTTTTTTAATTTAAGAAGTCAGAGAGTAGAACATTTTATATATCCTGCAATAAAAGGAGAGCATTTTGATTTGCTTTTTATATCTCCCCATTACATTTCATCTGCTTGGCTTTGGTCCAGCGTTCCACTCTGTCAAGATCTTTTTAAATCTTGACACTGTCAGTTACTGGCTTTGCCATTCTTCCTGGCTTTTTATCATCTGCTTTTAACCCTTCACCAACTCCTTGACAAAGCCTGCAATTTAGGACTACTCTGTAGTGATCAGGCTAGGCGTGAAGGCTGGGAAACTCTTCATCAGCACCTCTTAAACTTGAGTGAGCCTAAGAACCATCTGGAGAGCTTCTTAAAACAGCTTCCTGCACCCCAGAGATTCTGATTTCAGTAATTCTGTGGTGGGAATTTGCATGTCTAACAAGTTCCCAGGTAGGGCAGAGTAGGGGTTCTAAGTATTAGCAGCTTAATCAAATGAATCGTTTGTTTTTCTCATCTGTTGAAGTCCTGTGCAGGTGGCTCTGTGCAGGTACTAGTTCAATCTGTGAGAACCTGGACCCCCTTTTCTTCCTGCTGCCACTTGATTTTCTATTCCCAGTGGCTGCTTGAGCTCCCGTTGTACCCACATTCACGGTTGTAAGAATGGAAAGGGGGAACGTGTTCCTTTCACTTTTTTTTTTTTTAAAGATTTTTTTAATGAACGCATCCAAGACCTGGGGGTACAGGCGGTGAGAGGACTCACCAGAGACAGAGTGGAGAGCAGAATAGGTGGATCCACTGACACACACTGCTAGGGGGACATTGGGGAGGCAGGAGGGGTCTGCTGCGCCATGTGGGTCACTCCCTGGCCGGGGATCGAACTTGTGCTCCAGCAGTAGGCACAGCTTCATAGACCTGTGCTGTAACCCCTGTGCCAGCAGGGAGGGTCCTTTGCTAAGTTTTTAAAGACATGTCCCAGAAGTTGCACCTGGAACTGCCACTGACACCTGCTTGGGGAGAACTTTGTCCCATGGCCAAACTACACTGGCTGCCAGGAACCCCAGAAACCATCGTTTTTATTTTGGAATGCCTGGTTAAACACCAGGTTTCATGACCCCATTAGAAAATTCATACTGACTTTCAGTGTAGTTGCAGTGACCTTCCCCAGCTCTCTAGCTGGAGGTTTGAGTCATAGCCCCATGACCAGCTGGGTGGTTAATAGCAAACCTGACTTCCCAGGTCTGCAGTGCCTGGGCATCGGCCTGCGGAGCTGCTACGCAGACAGGGGTGCCTCCTGCAGGGTACGGACCCCATCAGCTCAGGGCCTCACCCCGATGACCTCAGCTAACCTTCATTATCCCCCTATACATCACGTTCCAAATAAAGCCTCGAGCAGAATGGTTTATTTTTTTTTTTTTCAGAGTGCTCCACAGTAACAAAATTACTCCTATTAACTCCACCCAAGCCCAGGTTTCTCCCAAGGCATCATCTGCACCCCAAGAATTGTGCCTTTGTGTCGATCAACTACTGTTGCCGAGCTGCCAGCCACGGCCGTCGCCAAACTAGGTGTGTCCTTTCACTCCATGTCTGCACTCTGGCTGACCCAGGTTGCGTGCATCTGCGGGTCTCTGCATTGCCTCTCCCCTCCTTGGGCCCACGGGTTTGTGGGGGGTCAGGTTCCTCGAGCAGGGGCCAGAGCAGGCCCAGCCGAGCAGGCCTGTCTCCGTGCCTGCTTCCAGTGGGGCCACTGCTACTCCGCCGAAGGCAGTCACGCCAGCGGGCTGTGTCCTTGAGGGTCTTCTAGTCCGCGCCAAGCCCTCAGGCAGAGGCATGGGAGTGGGAAGAGCGGTAGACTGAGAACATGGCGTTCTGAATTCTGCCTCTGGTCTGTCTCTTAATGACTTGTATCATTTGGTCTAATTACCAATCCTTTCTGGATATCTAGGGTCTATTCAGGCTTGAGAAAATAAAGTAATGCTTCTCAAACTTCTAATCCCCTTTCAGTGTAGCTTAGTCGTCACTTATTGGAGCAAAAATGCACAGCCAGCCCAGGGCCCCCTTCCGACTGGTCGGGCTGATGTCCGCGACTCTCTAGTGATCCCCTGGGCTTCGGCCTGGGAAGAATCAGGCCCCTGAGAAGCCACTGTGCTGTGGCTTCTACTCGCGGGGTCAAGTGCAGGCTGCGCCCCTGCTTAGACAGGTGAGCTACAGTTGTGGTGATTGATGACCATGCTTCTGAGTGCAGGGGTCAGCGTGCCAGGGTTTGTTTTGCAGAATTAATGAGGTCTGATTAATACCTCCACGCCCAGCAGATTCTATTTTGCGACATGGAGCAAGACAGCCAGGCTTTTGTGGCTGGGGGTCACCTGGAAGTGCATCTTCTTAATCCCGTGCATCTTTGGGGGGCTGTCTAGCCACTAGCCCACATGACCAGTGACCGAGGAGAGACTTCCAGCAGCACTTTGCGCTATGCACGACAGAGGCTTCGGTTAGTCGCGCCATCACCGAGTCCTGTGGCTCCCCGCGGCCTCCCTCACATACACTAGCCCCCTGGCCGGAAGCAGCAAATTCTTTTGACTCAGAGAGCTGCTATCCCTGTTGGCCTCAAGCGCCACCAGCAGTGTGACCTTGGATGTGTGGCGTGACCTTGGTGTAGAGCATGACCTTGGATGGTAGCACGGGCACCGTTGGTGCCCACACATAGGTGCCCCCTCGAGCCCTCTGCTCACTCATGTTCTGCAGTGTGGACAGTCCAGCACTCTGACCTCTCATACTTGGATAGGAGCGAGAAATATGTAAGCAGCAAGTTTTATTGCAAATAAACCTCCTGGGTGACTGAGCTGCAGACGGAACCCCTCAACCTGTCCCTGACCCTGGGCCAACCCTCTCTTTAAAAGCACTGGAGGCTGTTAAGCTCAGCTCAGCACTGAGGGTTGCTGTTGCCAAAGCACACGAGAGAAGGGGAGAGGTGAGCAGGCAGCGGAAGGCTCGTGGCGCAAGCAGCCAGCCCCGAACCGAGACCTGATGCTGCTGAACGAAATTGTGTGATAGCAGGACGAGTCTCTTCAAGTTTTGAGCCTCAGTTTCCTCACCAGTAAAATAGGTTATGATAGTGCCTGTCCTGCCTTTCACAGTCGTCTTACAGTGATGCTAGGAGAGAAAGCTGCCGTGAATAGCACTCCACTTTACAGATGGAGAAACCGAGGACAAACAGCCATGTAGGATGTAGAACACGAGGACCCGTGTGCCCTAGGTCGTCACCCACTCACCTGGCTGCTCTGTTTTCCCACGTGCTCTCCTCCTTCCTCTGGCTTTTGGTCTTTCCCTTCAAGAAACCACGCCCGCCCCACCCCAGGGCCTTTGCACGTGCTATATCCTCTCCCTAGACCAGCCTTCCCTACATCTTCAGCGCAGGGCTGGCTGACCCCGGGTGTGCTGAGAAAGCAGTGGAAGCACAGGGAAGATGCTGGAAGCGCATAAGCACAGGGACAGGGGAAGGATGTACAGACGTGCTCCAGGTTGAGCCGACAGGCTAGAGCGTGGCCGCAAGCTGCAGAGTGTCCAGAGGCCAGTCCTCAGAGTGGAGGAAGTAACACTGAGCTTTTAGTCTTTAGCTATTCGCTCCAGCAAAGAAGTCTCAGCTACAGGAGATCCTGGATGCTAATTGTACGTCCATTACAGTCTGTAAGCCACTGACGCTCAAAGGCCAGGTACGTAATGCAGACAGGTAAGGGCCCAGGGCTAGGCTGACCGTGCCAAGTGGTTTCCCTTTGGTACGTAATTGTTAATTTAGCGATGTTTAACTTCATGCCAGCCCACACCGATGCTCCTTAAATTTGGTGCGAATGGTCTTGTCTTCACAGAAAAGGCATCAACGGCAGTGCTCAGAAGACACCCTGCACGGGGCCTCATGTGTATCAGAATTTTCAGTAGAATTCATTAAAAAAGGTTATTTTGTGAGTTTTTTTGGGGGGTATTCAATCAAATTAAGAATTTTAGTGTTAACATTCAGTCCTTATTTTTTAAAGTATTTAGGATCCTGCCAGAGGATACAGCTAGGATTTAGAGTTCCAGATCCAATGCTTACTGGCTGAGTGACCTTGAGCTAATTATTTTACCTTAATGAGAGTCAGTTTCTTCAGCTAAAGAGCAGGGTGACTAAATCCATCACTTCAGGGTGTCATAATGTTGCAGTGAGCCAATGCCCTGGAAAATCTCTCAGGCCACAGCAAGCGTCGCTAAGCCAAGTGGAGGGACGGGGCCCGTGCCCGAGTGCTGGGGACTGGTGCCCTCGCCCATGCAGCGGGGCGTGCGCGAGTAGCTGTCATGCCCACTCGCGGGCCACCCTTGGTCCTACAGTGCCATCGTCTTACAGCGCCTCTCCCCCCTGGAGGGGCACCTAACACTGCTGTGTCTCTAGTCCTTCTCTGGGGTTTCGCACCCACTCTCGGGGGCAAATAGGCCTATTCCAGGCTATAGATCTCTTGTAATTTGGATCTTGTTTTTTTTTTTTTTTAATTTATTTATTCATGCACACAGAACTGGGGTTCAAGCCAGAGGTGCAGGGGCGGTGAGAGGCTTCACCGGAGACAGAGCGGGGAGCAGAACATGCAGATCAAGGAAGCACACTGCTGAGGGGAGCAGCGGGCGGGTCAGAAGAGGTCTGCCACGCCATGTGGTCACCTCTGGGGCAGGCGGGGATCAACTCAACCTCGAAGCTGCTGCATCCAGCGTGCAGTGCTGCGTCCTAACCCACTGCACCACCCGGGGGGGGGGGTTGTATTTGTTTTAAAGAGCCATATTATCCATGCTGTGACAGCAGAGAGGGCCCACTAACCCCTGTATCACCCCTTTTCCTCAAGGGGTGCTGTGCTTTCATGGGCCCTGAAGTGCTGTTTATGCTAGCTAGCCTCCCGGGGGTTCACTTTATTGAAAGGGATAGACTGGGTTCCGGTTCCTCTTTCCTACTTCCTTCTGTCCCCTGGGGGCTGGTTGGGTAAACTGAGTCCTGCTTGACCCTGGCGACAGGCCCCTCTTCTCTCTCTTGTCGTCTAGTTCCCTCCATGGCCAGCACTGCGCAGTGGAACTTTCTGTGGTGATGTACATCTGTGCTGCCCAGTGTGACAGTGGCTACTTGCAGGTGCCTATGAAGCACTTTAAACGCAGCTTGTATGACCAAGGAATTGACTTAGTTTGATCTGACTTTCATTAGTTTAGCATGAACTCTCCCCAAGTAGCTAATAGCTACTGTAGGGTACGGCACAGCTGTGACAATTGAAAGTGTTGGCGGGCAATTTCACTTGCGTGTTTTATTGCTTTCATTGAGAAAACCGGTATACATTAAGCGGGGTTCAACAAAGTGCCAGCCCCACAGTCTCAGTCTTTCCATGTGGAAGAGACGGTGGGAGAAAGCAAAAATTGGATATGCATTTCTGGGGATGAGGAGGCTACACCTTATTTCTGGTCTAACCTGGGGCTTTGAATTCATCTTCGTAGAGATTGCTAAACTCATGCGCTGGCGGCAGGCCCAGCTAACACAGACGGGTGTGTCGTGTCCTGCGGACAGATGTTTCCTGAAGCTCTTCCAGGGGCTCTGTGGAGAGAAGGGTGCTCGGTGGGGTAAGACTCAGGCACTTGGAGACCCAAAAGACCACATCTGTGACTCCACCCCAGTGGCAGCATGGGTCAGAGTGAGGTAGGTGGTGACGCCCATCTCAATTGTGACTCTGTGACACCGTTGGGACAAAGCAGGTGAGATCCAAGTCCTGGTACAGCTGGGGCTGCACCCTGCCTGCATTTGGGTTGAGGAACTGGGGTGTCTTGAACCTGCCGAGGGCTCGTCTCCAGCCAAGGGGCTCCGATTTACCCACAGGCAAGTCTCTGGAGAGGGTTGCAGGTATGACTTACCATCACATAGCTCCACCTGCCTCCCAATTTCCACGCTCTTTGTCTGAACTTTATTAACCTTTGCCCATGTGGGCACAAACACTTTCACTACATGCCATTTCTTAGGCTTTCCTTGACACTTGACTTTCTAGGATATTCACTTTTATCAAAAATGGCTAACACTCTTTGACGTCCCCTCCAGAGCAGGGATATCATTTGTCTTTTCTGTCTCTGTGTTGCCAGTGAGCAGAAATATGCTTTGCAAGAGAAGGAGTTCTGTGGGTAAACTTGGGTGTGCCTGACTCTGATGCTTCCTGAATTTCAGCTGTTTGGTGAAATTTTTATCAGATATAGGTCTACATATCTGATATAGATTGATTGATCAATCAATCGATAGATGGACTTACATATGTTCACTTTCTGTCTAGAAGATCTAGCCATTGCTGAAAGTGGGTTGTTGGCTGATTCTTCCTTTAGATCTGTTAGGATTGCTTAATATACTTGGGTGCACATATGTTTATGATTTCTCTATCTTGTTGAATTGACTCAATTAGTATTATATAATGACTGTCTTTTGTTACCATTTTTTCATTTAAAGTCTATCTTGTCTGGTATAAATATAGCTATCTTTGTTCTCTTTCATTTCTAGTAGCATGGAATATCTGTCTCCATTTCTTCACATTGAGACTGTATGTTCTTAAAGCAGAAATAAGTATCTTGTAGTTGAGATATAGTGTATCTTATTTTTTTTATGCATCCAGACATTTTATGTCTTTTGATTGAACAATTAACCCTTCGACATTTATAGTAATTATTGATAGGTAAGGATTTAACTAATGCCTTCTTATTGTTTTTTGGGGGCACTGTTTTATAGCTCTCTTGTTCCTTTTTACCTTCTTTGTGAATTGTTGATTCTCCATAGAAAAAGGGAACGAAAGAGCTTTGCTTTCACCCCCTTCTCTCTATCTGTTGTGACTCTACGGTCGATTTTTGTTTTGTGGTAACCATGAGGCTTACATAAAACATCTTATAGTTGCAACAATCTATTTATGTTGCTAGCAATTTAACTTCGATCACATACAAAAACTCTTACAGGAAATTTATGTAAATATACTCAAATGCCTTACATTCCCTAAATGGGACTGTTTCAGTAGTTGCAAACACTCAGCTGTAGCTTATAAAGGAGTAGGTTGCTTAATTTGGGAGACTAGGAGAGAGTGAGGTGGCTGAGGGTTTGAAGGCAGGGCTGGCAAAATTCCATTTTGCTGTGGATGATAAATAGCCCTTTTGTTGACTGATGGTTTCTCTTACATAAGAGAGAATGCATTTTTCAGGGCAGATTCTGCGTATTCCAATTCACCTTTAAGCACCCAGCACAGTGCATGGGTAAAGGCAGATATTTAATTTTATGTTGGGAAGTCACTTCGTGCCTATAAATGAATATTAGGCAAGTTGGCATGTGTGCGCTCTATCACATTTTTCACGTTGTAAGGCAGGGGTTCTCATCCTAAAGGAACATTAGACTCTCAAGGGAGCTCTAAAAAATGCCAGACTTTCTGACTCAGTCTAGGAGAGCCCGCCACGGGGTAGTGATCTCTCCTGTGAGGGGTAAAATGTGGGGTTAGGATGAATCAATGGACTGGATTCTATTTCATACCAATTTTCTATGTAATTTGAGCAAATTATTCTCTTAATTTGAGTGTTGACTTACTGATCTGTAAACCATGAGTATTGGACTCATGTTTTTAGAAAAAAATCAGCTTGAATCTTTTTATTTCAGGAAACTATTAAGATAACTGATTCCAATTTACCCAAATGATACAAAAACAGTAAATCAAAGGGAAACGTGCTCTCCCTTGTTCACTAAAGTACTGTGTGCAGTGTCTAAGACATGGCCAGAACACAAATATCCACAAGAAGATGTGGTCTATATACACAATGGAATACTATTAAGCAATCAAAAAGATAAACTCATGCCATCTGTGGCAATATTGCTTGCATTGGAAGGGGTGAGGCTAAAATTAGTCAGGAGAAAGATGTATACCAGATGGTATTATTTCCATGAGGAGTATAGAGAAACCAAGAAAAGGGTCTGATAAAGCCAAACTTAACTAACATTTGAGAACTAGAGAACTGAGGAATCCAGAGGGGGAGGTGACTGGGGGAGAGTTAGGGCAAAGAGGGAGGGAGCACAGTGGACTTCGGTGGTGGGTGCACCATTGCAGCAACATCTGAAGGAGAATGATATAAGCCAGTATTACCGCAAAAAAAAAAAAAAAAATTACTGCTCTTCTCTCAAGGAAAAGATGCTTACGCATATTACATTAAATTTACATGCCACTTTACGGAATTCAGAATTGCTCGTACTAGTCAGGGTTCTTTTGGTGGCAAGTGACCGGCACCTCACTCAAACGGACTCTATCAAGAGTCAAGTGTGATGTTGCCTGGACCTCAACATTTCTGGAGAAGTTATCACTTTGGACTTTGTCAGGGCACCGAAAAGTGCTACCCAGAGCCCGTTTCTATCTTTCAAAGCTGTTTTTTTTTTTGTGGTGTGGACTTTCTTTTCGGAAAAGGTCTCTCCAAGTGATAGCAGATATGACCCGCAGGAGGATAGTTTATTGTTGATTTGCAAAGAAGTTGGGCAAAACGAACAGAAAGAGAAGAACTTATTCTCGTGGTTCTGCAAAAGTCCAGCCTGGGCTTGAGGGCGTCTCCATGGACAGAGGGATGATGCTGGGGCTGGACAAGGGTCACTGTAAATGTGGGTGAGCCTGATTGGTCCATGTGGAGAGTAGAATGGGAGAGGCTTCCCGAAAGAAAATTAGAGTATTGTTGTCATAAAGTAGACATTGGGGAGGCACAGAAGACCACAGAAAACCATTCTGCGTTTGAAGTCTGCCTGTCTCTGGCTCATGACTTCTAGTCTCGTGAGTCCTGAGGTCTCTCTAGGCTCTGAGAGTCTACAATGATGGATAATACATGGCTCTGAGGAGTCCTGATCTAAGAGATATGTATGTGTGCATTTATAATGTACATGTGTGTACCTGTATTTCTATACATGTGTATACATGAAGGTTTGTCGACTGCTTTCCTTCCATGCTTAGTTATATATTTTGTTCACATTTTCTGTGAGAGTCAGTCTCTTGACTCCTTTTTCATGGCAATAAAGTAAAGTAAGGAGATTTGGAAACTTGTAAAACCCGTGGCTCCCCTAATCAAGCACAATGCCATTTCTATGAAAACACTACCTGGCGGCTTATGTTATATGCTTTTTCTCTTTTGAGAGCTGTGTCATGTGGATTCCTGGTTAGCTCAAATGAGCAATTCCTTCTCTAACACGTTGGTAGACTTGTTTTCTAGTGTCAATGGCTCTGTATCCCATCATCTTAAGAAACAGGGTAGTTTTTGTTTATTTGAAGTTGACCCTTTTATTTAAGAAAATAAAACATACAGTCATTTTTACCTATTCTCCAGGTCTTATTACCTCCTTACTAATCCAGGAAGCAAGCCTCAGCCCAGGGATATGCTTGCTATTAGGGAATGTGACAATTAGGGCCCCTGAAAACGCTTGGTGTTTGGAGATCAAGGCCATTATTGGTTCTGGCATGCTGGAGCATCTTGGGATTCCTGAAATGCTAAGACCAGGATAAATGACCTATCTTTTTACAAAGAGTGTAATTGCAAAGGCAGTGGCTCAGCCTTGAGAAAAAGGATGTGCTTTTTGTCTGAACTACTAAGTCAGTTAGCTATTTAATCAAGGATTTCTAATAGTGATCTAATGGAATAAATAAAAAGATTCCCTGCTTAAAGTGCCAAAAATGTATTGCTCAGCTTCTGCAGATATTTTGCAGAATAAGTCTGAAGATAAGCCAAACATGCCTTCTTAATGTGTGCAGAATTTTGCTGAAGGCAAAGAATAAAGTGAACGATCTGGAAAAAATGCATTAACTAAGTTTATTCGATTATATTTCAGGGTAAAGTACAGGGAGATAACACTGAAGACTTCTCTAAATAGGTTCTCTCAGCCCACGTCACAATTCCAATACTCATTTATCTTTGAAGTCTTCAGAGTACTTGAAGTTGCTCATCCACGCTGTTTCTCTAACAACACACCCACCTGCTCTCCACCCAGGGCCTAGATCAGAGACCAGCCCTGATAACTTAGCGGACTGAGTCAATGAATCTTCGTTAACATCTTGTGAAAGTTCTTGAAAGCCTTGGTCTTAGACCCTTTAATTACTGAGCTATTATTACATAATTCAGCCCCTATCTTTCTCACCTAACACAAGTTCTTTCTTTCCCATATTCCTGACAGCTCCTTCGCAGACTCCATATTAAATGACTGCATGTTATAGATACCTGAGTATGGGCACATTGTGCCTTTCCTGTGCCTTCCTCTGTACCAGAGGCGCTTCATCCGGACAACGACATGGTTAGGTTGTGCTGGAGGGTGACCAGGGAAGGGTGAGGGCAGAAGGGGTGACGGGCTGTGACACACTTTCATCAGCTGGTGGCTGCAGTGGCGTGAGCAGCACAGCTCTAGAGGACTCTTCAGATCGCTTTGTCCACTCCCCCAGACACTCGGGAGGTCGAAAACTCAGTGCCCCAGACCCAGACACGCCATACCCTGACACCCCAGGTCTCCACCCACGGCTGGCTCCTTCTCTTCTAGACCAGCCTGTACCTACAGCTCACGGGGCCTGACTGTGTCCGAGCGCCCTCCCCAGAATGTTTTATTAGGGACTGGTGATCTGGTCTTGAATGGCATTTGGTAGCTCATTTTTATAAATTGTCAGTGTGATTAGCGATTACTGGCTGCTGGCTGGAAATAATTTCCTGCCTACCCAAACGAAGTAAATTAAGGGGAACAAATGATGTAACCCTGTTTTAAAAAAAGCCATTGAAATGTTCTGTGAGAGGAAGCTATTATTATCCCAGACTTATAAATGGGAAGATGAGAATAGAGAGGCTGGAAACTTGTCCAAAGAAACCAGCCCAAATTAGAACTCAGAATTCCTGATGACCACCCAAGGTCAAGAACTCTGCTGGCACTTGGCTGTACAGGCCCTTGGGAGGCCAAGTGAAACAGGACATGATTAGGGATACAATTCCCAGGCTTTCTCCCGCTCTCTGACCCCGACCACGAAGCTCTGGCCAAGTTCCCTGGCTGCCGCCTCAGTCTCTGACCCTCAGCAGTCAGAAAGTGAACCAGAATAATGGCTGCTTGCTCTCTCACGGTCCCCCCCAGAGGCACCCCACGGCGCCCCGGAAGTGGCACCACGGCTCAGATGTCCCGCCTGGGAAGGGGGAGGGGCGCTAACCGCCTGCCCAGCTGAGCCATGCTAGGGGGACATTTCCAGAGACCCTGCTGGGCTCCTGGCGGCAGGTGGTGGGGCGCCAGGTCACGGACGCTGAGGCCCAGGGGACATTGACAGCAAGACACAGAGTCAGCAGTTCGGGTCATCACAAGGATACTCGTAATGATGACTCTAGAAAGATGGTGGCTACCACGCTGACGTCAATACTGGCACCGACACTGTGATGAACACGAGCACCAGCACGAACCCTAACAGTGCCAGCCCGAGCGCCATCACCATGATCACTTCTGGCACCGATGCCAGTCACACTTGCTTACAGCCCTACCAGGGAGGCGTTGCTTGGCTTACCTCAGGGCCGGGGAGCGCGGAAAGGGTTGTTTTGGCTCACGTGGTTGTGCAGACTGGCGAGTGTGCAGTCTGTAGGGCAGGCTGTCCATTTGGAGCCCCGAAGGACAGTTCATGTGGCAGCTGGACCCAAGGGCACTTGAGTCTCTCGTCTGGAACCTCAGTCTTTTCGCTGTCAGTCTTTAACCGATAGGCCAAGGTGTATCTGCATCATGGAAGGTGATCTGCTTTACTCAGAGTCTACTGATTTAAATATTGATTATGTCTGGGGAAAGCGTGCACAGCAACACCTGGACTGGTGTTTGGGTGCCACGGCAGGGCCATGTCCACATGTCACGCAGCCCATTCTATGCTCCAAAGCGGAGCCCGAGTCTCTTGGCCTCTGCCTTCTGGGTGTGAACACAGTCTCGGGAACAGTGAATGCTCAGGACACGTGGAAAATACATGGTCAAGTTCTAATGCTCCCAGGATGACATTGGGGGCAGCAAGGGACAGCTGTCATGGTTTGGTCCAGAAGGGGGGTACGGGTCCAAGACCACGGGGATCATGGACGAGCCATGGGCTGGGGAGGGGACTCACAGGGACCTGCAGGCCCCTGGCGAAGAGTGACCGCCCGTGACCTTGGAGGTGTGTTGTCAGACGGCCCTGGGGGGCCACACCAGCCCAGATGCGGCTGAGCGCGGCTGAGCGGGACGTGTCCTGAGCCGCTAGTGTCTCTGCTGCCCCCAGAGCCCGCAGGCTGCACGCCCCGGGCCGGTGGCCCCACTGGGCTCGGGCTCTGCTCGTGGGACGGTCACACACTGGCCCTCTGTTGGAAGGTCTGGCCTGCGATCGGCTTTGTTGATCCAGGTGAGTTAAAAAGCATACTTTAGGCCCTCCCTGGTGGCGCAGCGGGTTAAAGCACTGCACTGAGAAGCTTAAGCCACTTCTGCATGAGTTCGATCCCCGCCCCGGAGGTGAC
>NW_004567110.1:4575755-4594068 GCF_000260355.1 Condylura cristata | reverse complement strand
GACTCTAGAGGCCTGCCTTCACTTGGCAGCATCTGGGAAGAGCGGGCATGGCTGTCCCTGAGCTGTGCAAAGGTCCTGGGCGCCTCCCCCCACCCCCCGCCCAGCAGTCTCCCCTCCTCTCCCTGTTCTCCCCAACACGGAGGCGAGGCTGGCACCAGCCACCCGTCCACACTGAGCTGCGTGGCTATTGTTCACTCTCCTGCACAAGCCACCAGGCCTCGGGCCACCCCCACCCCCGGCCCAGACTCCCCGAGGCCTTTAACACCGACGCCAGTAGGTCCTCTGAGCAGCCCTGCTGGTGTCAGGCGCAGGGCTGGGAAGTGCTCCAGGAGGCGGCATTCCAAGGTTCTGAAGGAAAACGCTGAGCAGGTTCAGCATGGAGCGAGCACAAGGTGGGGCTGGCTCAGGAGAGGAAGGAGTCCCAGCTCCAAACGGCAGCGGCGCTAAAATAATTTTCTCCCCTCGTCTGCCTGCCTGAGAGTCCTTATGTGACATGCTATTAAATATACATCTCCACATTGCAGCATTTGGGGCAACTTCATTCAGTTCCCCAAATCATTCCATACCTGGGCTGGCCTCCTGCACACAGCCACGTCCACCCCACCGGAGGATGCCAGGGTGCAGCCTCACGGCCGGCTCAGGTCACCTTAAGGTCCACTCCCACTCAGAGCCTGGAATAGAGCAGTGTGAAGTGCATCCCCAAAGTGACTTTTCTAGGCTTCTGCTAGCAAGTGATAGAAACCGACTTGAGATAGACTAGGCACAAAGGAAATTCCACTGGCAGGAGCTTTGATCATGTCTCATGGTGAATACTTGGGGGCACAAAGAAGTAGAAGAGACAGTCCTTGGTCTCAAGGCATGCAGGAACAGTCCCCAGGGTGAGGGGAAAAGAAACTACATTTGCTTTTGGCTTGGAAAACATGGACTCAAGAGCTGGTTCCTCCAGCAAAGCTTAGCAGAGAGCGTAAGGTCGGTCTCTTCCCCTTTGGAGAGGGGACGCCTCCCTCCCTCGGGATCACGTAGGGCTGGGAATGAGATGGTGTGGGTGAGCACGCACTGTGCCCCCACCCTGGAGGGCGACCAGATGGCCAAGACCACTGTTATTCTAAGCCAGCAGGCGGTTCTGGAATTAGGGAGGTTTCAGAAAGGACAGGATTTCAGCTGGCCTTGGGGGCCGGGGAGTGTGAGGTGGACGTCAGCAGGGTGGAGTCACCTCGAGGAGGGCACAGTGTGTGCAGGGCAGGGCAGAAGGGAGCACTCTGTGTTCAGGGAGCATGCAGGCTGGAGAGGAGAGGTCACCCAGGGCAGCTGGACAGAGCAGCGCTGGCCCTCGTGACCACTGGTTAGAATTGCTGCAGCCCTCTCTGAAAGGCCCCTCCTTGCCAAGTGGAAACTGACATCCTTGGCACTGCCCGGAGCCTCTTTCTCCCTTGCCTGCTCGCAAGGAGGCTCCGGCAGTGGAGACATGTATCGCTCTCGATGTCTGCCAAGTCTCCAATTAAGAGATTGCATACCTGGCATGTCTGTGAGCTGACCTCAGGGGTGCGTCCTGGGGCGCAGGAGGGGGAGCAGCTCAAGGGGCCGGGTTTGGGGGCACACGGGGTGGCAGGAGTGGGTGCCCCAATATGGGATGCAGAGTCCCACTCTGCAGACGGAACGGACTGTCATTTCAGGCAGGGACTTGGACACCCCAGGACCCAGGGTATTTTGCCTGGAGGAGCCCAGAGAATTCCAGCAGTCACACACCCAGCTTGGGGCGCAGGAAATGCAGTGTACTCCTCTTTCAAACCTGCAGTGGGGGCTTGCTGCCTCCTCGGCTGCCCTTTCTTCTGTTGCAAAGTTCAGCAAGTCGCAAGCTTCTCCTGACATGGGCGGGCCACCCCTGCCATTCTTCTGCTCTGGGTTTTCTGTTTTGTATTTTTCATAGTTACGAAGCTAGAGAACATTAGCTTCATGGTTCTTAATGGAGTCTGAAGTCGAGGAGAGGCGAGGCTAGTCAGCATGGGAGGACCGGGGGAGGAAGCGAGAGCAGGCAGCGAGCAGGTCTGTCTCAAAGGCCCACCGAACCCTCTTTTACAGGGACCCCGAGACAAGACCCAGAGGGAGAAGAGGGTCAGGCAGGAGGGAGACCTGCTGAAGTGGGGCTTCTCCAGCAGCTCTCCCCAGCCCCCGTTACAACCACTCTCTTGATTTTCCCTCTGGAGCCAAAGAGGTGCCCTTTCCCCAGGCCAGCGTCTCTCTTTCTACCAAGGAACCAAGGCAGGCTGTGTGCAAGCGTCCCCAGGGACAGGTATACTGAAAGCCACGCCCTGAAATGCGGGTCTCCAGGTACCCAAGGAGGGAGATGAGGACCCCCTCCCCCCAGTCTGGTGGCCTCCGCACTTGGCGGGTAAGGCCAGGGGCCACTGCCGCTGCCCTTCTTGGCTTCCTGCGGGGGGCCTTCACTGAGCCCTGCGCTGGGTACTGTGCCCAGCCCTCTGGGTCACTTGGAGGAAGTGACCTCTGGAGGAAGGAGGCGCTGGTGGGTCCTTCATGGCCAGAGCAGCCGAGGACAGAGCCCGGAGAGACCTGCCCCATGTGCACAGGTCAAGGGCCAGAGCCTGGCAAGCCCCAGACCCTGGTGCCACCTCACTCCGGCTCTCCTGGTGCCAGCCAGGTCTTCCAAGGAATCAGGGTCAGTTTGGGGGGGGTGGTTCACTAGAAGGGGTTGGGGCTCGACTAGGTGGGGGCTGTTGTGGAACACCTCTGTCTCCGCCGGCTGGCCTTGCTACGCTTGCAGGGCCAAGGGCCAAGGTCGGTGTCGCGCTTCAGGATGACATAGCAGTAGCAGGAGAGGTGAGGGACAGAGGGCGGAGGGTGCAGGGGCGGGGGGGGGCGTGGAGGGTGCAGTCAGGGCACAGGGAGGACCAGGCCGCTGCTCAGCTCCCCGGGAAGGGTCTGGCGGGGTGCTAAGCACTGGGCACCCGACAGCAGGCGGCCCTCACAGCAGGTGGGAGGCAGAGATGATGCACCGGCCTCTAGTTCTCACGTCCAACAGGGTCTGGGGAGCCTGAACCCGAGGCCTCCAATGGTGGCCCCTCAGCGTCAGTCCCTCTGGGGACCTGGGAAACGCAGATCCCCGAGCCCACCCATTAGTAATCAGAAGTCCTGCCCCCCTGCCCGTTGCCCCCCTGCCCCCCGCCCCCGCGTAAGGGGTGAAGATGCAGCACTATGAAGCTGTCCGAGGCCTCTGCAGCACGAGTTCGATCCCCGGCCAGGGAGAGACCCACAGGGCGCAACAGCCTCTCCCTGCTGACCCCTCGGCAGTACATTTCGGTAGATCTGCCTGTTATGCCCCCACTCTGTCTCTGGGGGTCCCTCTCACCCCTGCACCTCTGGCCTTCACCCCAGCTTTTGTGTGCATCAATAAATAAAGGTGGTAACACCCTTCCGTGGGGGCTGGGGGATCAGGTGCGTGAGCTTGGCTCCGAGGTCAGAGGTCTCCTTCACCAGAGCAGAGGTCACTGTGCTCCACCCCTGCCTCCGCGGTGGGTGGGGATGTCCAGTGTCCCTGGGGCCCGGGACTGACTGGGTGCCCCTGCACCCGCCTTTGGGGGCCAGCTTTCAGCCTGTCTCCGAGGAGCTGAAACTCTCAATGCTCCTTGAGCACCCGTCGCGGGCCCTCCACTCTGCCGGGCACAGGACCAGCGGGCGAGGGTGGGGTGCCGTCTTCCAGGTCTGAGCTGTGGAAGGGGGAAACGGAAAGTAAAGATGAACAAATAAGGTGCAAGCAGGTTCGAGACTATGGGGATGAAGCAGGGTCAGAGGTCAGCGCATGTCTGGGCCGGAGAGGTAGACGAGTAGCAGGCAGTGGTGGGTAGGCTGGCAGGCCCCACCTGTGATCCTAGGGCCTGGGAATCACGGGGTCTCTCGGTGACCCCAAGATGCAAAGACCTGTGCATTTGTTCAGTTCAAGCTCAGCCTCCAGGAAACCTGTTTCTCGCTGTCTTTCTCACGCGCTCTCAAAGGAAAGAGACGGGGCGCCGGGGAGGAGGGCTTCCAGAGACGAAGCTGGGGCCGTCCAGGTCTCCGCAAGCATCTCCAGCCCGAGAAGCCAGCGTTTGGCTGAATTATCTAGGGTCTAAGCCCAGAGGTTCGATTTTACAGGTGGCCTCGAGGCCTGAGGAGCAGGAGGCCTTTGCCCAGCCGCCCATGGGAGACGGCTGGGCTAACCTAAGGTCTCACCCCTCTGTCTTCTCTCGCTGGAGCGAAGTTACTGACTGAGCTCTGAACGCACCCTTTTCTACTCTGCTGCGCCTCGACTCAGCCTGTTTCCCGTACCCGAGGCCCCCACAGCTTCCCCCCTCCCCCCGTCGCCACCCCAGGGGTCCCCTCGGTTGTAGGACAGTTGTCTGCACCAGGACCAGCCTCCCTGTGGCCCCAGCCAAGATGCCGTGCTGGCCGGCTAGAGGCCCGCCCTCTACCTCCGTGTTCTAGCCACGCGGGGCCGCCACAAAGCGCTGACGTCTCAACAAGCCAACCCCTCTTCCGTCCCAGCTCTCTCAGTGATTTCTCAGTCTCCACTTTTTCCTTTCCAGTGCTTCCACCTCGGCCAGTGACTTTTCAAACCAACTTCTCGCTAAGACACTGCAGGGTTCCTGTCTCCTGCTGGGCCCAGGCTGGCATGCCATTCTTTATTTGGAATACAGTTTGAAAAGCCCGTCTTCTCTGGTCCTCATTCCCAACTGGTGAAATGGTGTTTGTTAATGTTATCAGGGAACTGAGGCCTTGACGTCTCAGGCCACGCCCCTGCTCAGGCTCCTAATCTCCCTGCCACCCAGGGAACAGCTGGTGCTCACACCTGCTGGTGCTCACACCTGCTGGTGCTCACACCTGCTGGTGCTCATTACCGGGGAAATGCAGGGTTTCTACCTTGTCTTGTGAAGTTGAGGCTATTATGTTCTCTGTTATGAGCATTATAAAACCTATGCTTGAAAAATATATTGGCAGGAATAAAAAGTCAGGAACTAGAATTTGTTAGTAAATCCCCATGATCAGTTCCAAAAGGAATAAGAAAGCTCAATAAAATAGGTTTATTATGAGATACTTATACGACTCGCAGGAATCTTGCGTGAAGATGATGTAGTTTCTTGTTCTTCCCTATATTTTATTTTATTGGTTATATGCTTTACAAGTATTTTAGTTGTGCATTTTTCTACATCTTGCATTTAGGAGCTCTGAAGTGTAGAAAGAAAAATGGGCGTGATTTCATCATAGCCTGACTTTATTCTGTTGCAACGATTGTCATCTTTATATTGATTAACCATTTGAAAACTGTTCAAATAATGGCAAAGGCTTATGTAGTATTGACGGGGTCCCAGACACTGTGTGTTTCATGTATAACAATAACCACGAGCACCCTAAGACAGCGGGGTGGCTCCTTCCAGTGATGTCAGAGGGCACAGGGAACTGTTAAGAGTGGGGACTCAGCCCCCGCTCTCCTGCTCCCCGCTAGTACACGGCCTTATTTTAAAGCTCGCTCCTTTCTGGGGTCTGCAGGTCATGTGCGAGAAGACAGGCAGACGATGTGTGGCGAGCAGACAGGAGGGGTAGCTGCTGTTGCGTGGGCTGCGTGCTGCTGGCAGCCCCTGGCACTGGGGAGAGTGATGGGCTGGGTGTGCAGTCACCCCAGTTGTTCCCACCTTTCTCTAGCCCACTCTATTTTTTGTTTTTACAGATTTATTTTTTTATGCACACAAGACCTGCCCAGAGGTACTGGGGGTGAGAGGATTCGCCAGAGACAGAGTCAGAACAAGGAGCAGAACAGTCAGACCTACTGAAACACACTGCTGAGGGGAGCAGCGGGGAGACAGGAGAGGTCTGCTGCGCCCTGGGGGTTACTCCCTGGCCGGGATCGAACTCGCGCTGCAGTGGCTGCAGTGGCTGCAGTTAGCTTCACAGTGTTGCGCTGTAACCTGTTGTGCCACCAGGGCGGGCCCGCGGCTTGCTCCTTGGGGATGCTTTCCAGATGGAGTCCATCTAGGACTGGGACCGTCTGGGGCCGTCTGGGACCAACTAGGTACAAGACTGCTGGCCTAGGCGCCCACATGCTTGACGGGTCCCTGTGATATCGGCAGTCCAAAACAGCACCCACTTATCACGATCTCACAGGTCCTGTGGATCAGGGGGCTGGCTGTCACTCTGGTGGCCCTTTGTTCAGGTCCCATGAGCTGTAGTCAAGGCTTGGCCACCTGTCTTCCTTGGAAGGAAGACACGCTCACAATCTTGTCAGGATATAGGTCCTCAGGCCTGTAGGTAGGTGCGAGGTCTCTGGTTTCCAGCTGGCTTCAGCTGGGGCCCCTCTCAGCTCCCAGACGCCATTCATGTTTCCTGCGTGTGACCCTCTTACTACAAGGGCAGAAGGAGGCCTCTCCCTCAGCCTGCTCGCAACAGCAGGCCCTAGGCAATGTGCGAATGGCTGTGCCCCCAGGCCTAGTCTGGGGCCAGAAGCAAGACCCAGGTCTGCCATACCAAAGGCAGGGGACCCTGCAGGGTATAGATCACAGGGCTCACTTTAAAATTCAGCGACCACACTTGTTTTGGCAACAGGACAGCAGCAGAGGTGATGCTGGCCGCAGACCTGGGAAATGCACTTGCTTGTTGGCGTGGGGTGGTCTCCTGGAGGATGGGGAGAGCCAGGCGCAACATGCTGAGTCATCGCAATGAAGGCATAGCAGGGTAGAGCCAGCCCGGCTGTGACATGGGAGGCCCGGCCAGCCCCAGGGCCCTGCCCGTTGGCCTGCAGCAGCCAGCAGGCACGAGTGAGCCAGGGCCAGCTGGCCGTGACCTCGTGAGCAGTAATGACTGCTGGTGCTTTTAACAGCCCAGGTTAGTGATTTGTTGGGTAAGCACCGTGTGTTAATAGATAACAGCCGCTCTGCCAATTACCATGTTGGTTTTTCCATACCTGCTTTCTCGTTTGCTTCTCAGAACAGCCCTTCTGCCAGATTTGGGTCCAGTTTGTATTTTCAAAATTGGGTGAGGATATCAAGACGATGGTTACTGAAGACTAACAAGCACAAACAGACATGGCCAATATCACCCAGAGATGCCACCACCCAGCCCTGCATATGGCAACGCCAAGAAATTGGAGAGTGACAAGTGTTGGCAGGAATAAGAGGAGACTGGAGCCTTGGGCACTGCTGGCAGGGACGCGGGCTGCGGTAGCTCTTAGGGTAAACAGGGTGGCCATTCCTCACGCAAGGCAACCGAGTCAGCACAGAGCGGCAGCTGCACTGGTGGGTGGGTGCTGGGGGGTCGGAGAGCAGGGCTCAAAGAAAACGTCAAGGTGGCGTCCACCCAAGGGCCTGGCCACAGGTGTGTGGGTAAACCAGATGCCGATGGGGACATTGTGGCTGTCAGCCTGGAGAGGGCCGGGGGCTCCTGACACACGGTGTGCTGCCTTGAGGCTGCCCTGAGGCCCCCACAAGGGTGGTCCCCGGGGACACCTGAGGCCGACTGAAACCAGCCATTCCCGAAGGACATGTGCTGCGTGACCCCACTGGGGACCGCATGAACTCCTTGTACCCCAGAGACTGCAGGTGGATGTGGGGCCGGGGTGCAGAGAGGGCCACGAGACTGGGTGTTTCCTGAGTATAGACTATTTTACAAGATGGAAAAAGGTTCTGGAAATAGGTGGTGCCGAGGGTCCCACAAAGCGTGAAAGTGCTTCCTTCACTGAAGATGCATGTAACAACAGAGAAGGGAGAAAATATTACGTGTATTTTACGACAGATTTTAAAAAAGAGTTATGATTCTTGTCTTCTTGAGAAGAAAATTCTATCAAAATCCTGCCTCTTTTTCCAAATAGCCAACGGTAGGGTGAGTGAAGTGCGCCAGGCGTTCACGCCGCTGTTCACGCCGTCAGCTGCGGCCTTGATCTTGTTAGGGACCCCTGGTGTGGGTGTGCGTGGGTGCGAGGGTGCACACCTGCGCCAGGTGAGGGCTGTCAGGGCGGCGCCAGTCGGACAGAGGAACGGCTATGAGAGGGCGAGGGGAGGCTGGAGAGGGGGAGGCATGAGAGGACGCTGAGAAAGGCCAGACAGGAGCAAAGATTCGAGGGCCACGTTGCTGGCTCCCTGCTGGGCTGTCTCCCCTGTGTACTACGAGAAACCTGGGGGGGAACCCCAAGGGCCCCGAGGTCCTGTTCAAGTTGCTAAAACCCACGGGGAGCCTGCCTGGCCTGGTGGCCGCAAAAGACCGTCCTTCCCGGTGGGAACTTCCGTGCACTGTGGTCACTATCTTGCCAGCAAGGCCCTTTACTTAAGGGCCTGAGCACACAGAGCCTGGGTGGGCTGCGGGGCGCAGCGTGGGGGCCAACAGCTCGTCTGCCAAGCCAAGCAGGCCACCCCAGACGGACCACGGTGGTCGCCGCAGAAGACCTGGTGACCGTGTAGCAGAATTGGGATGTGTCACGGGCTCTTGGTATTTAATCTAGAGTTCTGTCCAGGAGACGAGCTGGGTAGGCTTAGGTGCGTTTGATAGTTGAGATAACCCGGACCTGGGGGTTCTCCAACACGCATGGTCACCTCATCCCCCAGCTGCCTCACCATGTGCTGGCTGGCCACCCAGAATGGTCTACCTGGTCCTACTGCAGGAAGGAAAGGGCCCCCAGGACGGAGCGGCCCTTCCCCAGGCTCAGAGGGACTCCCGTCCCCATGCAGGACGGGCTGAGCCAGTCCCTCGGCTATTTGCAACCTGTCGCCCATGTTCTCAGCTCTTAATTCTCCTGTTTTAACTGTTTTACAAACTGCACATGGCACGTCACGCTGTGCATTCCGTCATCCTGGGCGATTTCCTCCCGTTCACTGAAGGAAGCAGGGCCTTGGGAACGCCGTGGGAGTGCCACTTAATGGCAACGCCGTGGAGGGAAGGGACTCGAGGACCCACTTTCCTTCTACGCTGTTTTGCTCAAAGTTGCATTTCCAAGAACCCGCATATGACCCTGGGGACCCGATGCATTTCCGTGTGAGCGTCTCCTCTGGTTAACCTGAGCCGGATAGGTTCCACCTGAACCAGGTGTGGTTCGCCTTGACATGGAGAAGGCGGCTGAAGAGGGTCGGGGAACAGACCGGAAGCCCCCCTGCTCACGGAGCCCAGCAGGCCGCCCGCTGCCTCTGCCCCACCCCCACCGTTTCCTCTGCTGCCTCGAGGCTGAGCTGTGCCATAGACATTTCATGCTGCTGGGCCAGGGTCTATTCCCGGGGCCCACAGGACGTGGAAGACGTGGCCACCACTCCCTGAATCCTCCCAGCTCAGTTTGTCAAAGAGGGCGCTCCCCGGAGGTCGGGGTGACGTGCCCCCAGGGTGAAGTGGCACCCCGATGCCAGGCTGCAGTTGAGCTGCCCTGCTGGGTCACAGCCGCTGGGAGCCTCGTGCGAGTCCCAGGCCTGGCACGTGCGAGGCCCCGTCAGCTGGCATGCGTGGGCCCTGGCAGTGCCCCGGCTTGCCCTGAGGCCGTCCACACCACAGCTGCAGGAGCACTGGGCTTTCTCCTCTCCGGTGGGAACATTCACTCTGGAAGCCGTTTGATCCCTCATGTTCACAACTCGCTCGAGCTTTGCGCTCAGTTCTAAGTTTTCCACCCGAACACGGATCCAGCGGAGCGGCCCGATTCCAGCCAACCCCACCCACACTGCCGCCCCCATCCCGAAGGCCAGGAAGCAAATGTGTCTGCCGTCGGCTGCCTCAGGGTGAGTCAAGCTCGGCGGTGGCGCCGAGCCTCCGGAGCGGGACGGTCCTGGGCTTCATTTGCTTGCTCTTCCCGGCTGCGGGAGACGCCGGGCTTAATGCTCACGATAGGCCCAGCTGAGGAGATGTGGGCCTCACCAGTCCCCCCTCACGTAGGCCCGGTGAATTCGGGTCATTCCCGAGACAATGGCCGCTGCCGTGTCCCAGCCCCTGGGTGGGCAGCGGGTAGACGTGGGTGTCCCCGGGGCGGGCACCCTGCTGGCCCACCAGACACGCAGCGGGCAGGTCCCAGGACCTGACACCACCTGACGCTGTGCCTCCGGGCACTTTTCTCAGCCTTGCTGTGCCCCGATGCCGTGGGCCCAGCATGCCTGCAAAAGGTGGCGTCAAGGGCGTTTCGGGTCCGTGGGCGGGAAAATCCCGGGAGTTGGGTGCTGACTCGGGCGGTCTGCAGAGGAACTGTGGGTTCTCCCGGCCACCAGAGGAAACGCCTGGCGACTCTGCAGGAGGGCTCGTGGCCTGTTAGTCCTCGGGCAGCTCCCTGCGGGGCGCCTGGCTGCCTCTGGCAGGTGTGTGCCGTCGAGGGAGGACAGGGCGGCGCGGGCCTGGGCAGTGTCCCTGTACCAGTGACCCGTCCAGCGCTGGGCACCCCTCCCGTCTGCAGGCGGCGCCCGGCTCCGGCTCCCCCTCTGGAGGAGGCAGTCAGAACACTCATTTGTGGGGGTCCGGCGTAGTCTCTACTCGAAGGGCCTGGGAGAGGGCTGCCTGGGGGCTCTTTTGTCCCTCTTGACTGGCTGATCTCCCCTGGCTCTGGGATGGGATTCCTCCCTCTGCCTCTGGGGCGCGCAGGGCTGGGTGGGGGCGGGTGGGGCGGGTGGCATGGGGCGGCCTGCCTGCAGCACAGACTCAGTTTCCCTTGGATGTGGGCAGGCAGTGGACGGACACATTCCAGTACCCTGGGAGGGACTTCTCCTGGGGCCTCCGCGGAGGTGATGCTCTTCACCTGAGCGCGCCGAGCACCTGAAGAAAGGCAGATGATTTTAATTCCTTGCAGAGCTGTGGCTCCTGCGACCCGGCTCGAGCTCCTGCGAACCAAGGGGACTTGCAAAGGAGCGGCTGGTGGGTCAGTTCAAGGGAGAGGAGACAGGCAAGGCCGCAGGAACCACGCCCCATCCGGCTGCAAGGGGCCCCGGGGCCCTCTGAGTGCATTAGGGCACCACTGTGAGCAGGGGCAGCCTCGGCGCCATGGACGTGGGGCCATTCGCAGACTCCAGTCCCTGTGTCACCCTGCTGGTCACTCGGCTGAGCTAGGACGCCCCGAGGAAGGTGCTGGTCCCTGCACGTAGAGTCCTGGAGGCAGGGCAGGGTGGCCGGCTGGTCAGAGCCCAGGCCGAGGACACTTGATAGCAGTTCCACCCCTTTACTTTTCTTCACCCAGCACATGTTTTGGGGGACACTTAGCTAGACGCTGAGGACACAAGCCAGTTACACCCCACATCTGGGGTGGGGTGTTCCTGGCCTTGAGGGTGACAAGGGCGAGGCTGGTCCAGCACTGGCCCCAAAGACTTGAAGGTCAGCTGCCCTGCTCCTCACGATGCCCCACCCTACAGGACACGTCAGTCTGAGTCTGCTGGTTCTTTACAACACGCACCTGAGAAAGTTAGAGACCGAGAGCCCATTCTGGCGACTGAGGACTCTTCACTAAGGCAGCACAGATACTTGGCGTTCAGTGTGATGCATCCTGGTGCAGCCACTAGGTTTGCCTGCTGTGGGGACTGAGTAGAGGGTCCTGGAGGATGAGCCTAAACTTGGTGGGGAGGGAGTCTGGGGCTGGAGTGCTGGGGTGGGGGGCGCAGGCCACTGGGCCTGGGTGTCCAGCTCTTGAGGAGGACAGGAGGAGAGGAAACTTCAGGAGCTCTGCAGCCCTCCATGGACGGCCTCCCAGTTCAGCCGAGGCTCTTTTATACTCGGGGTCACCAGGATCACTCAGAACTAGCCAAGTGCCGGGCAGTCAGAAACCCCAAAGACCTTGAAGTCAGCTGGAAGAGAAAACAGCCGGAAGGCAACTGTCTTCTAAATACCGAAGGGCGCTGCCCTGCCCTCTGGCGGCCGGTGCGGGGAGCGGCCTCCCGTCCGACAAGCCCCCCATTGTTTTGTCCCTCCATAAACACATTCACTGCTCTGCACTGCTCTACCTGCCCTTCCCGGCTCGGCTCGGCTCGGCTCGGCTCGGCAGACGCCATCTATTCTGTGCAGTTCTCCAATGTCCATCTGCGAATGACTTCTGCCTGCTCGCCCACCCGCCTTCCCGCACCCCGGGACGCCCCACCTGCGGCCTGGGTCTGTGTTCCTCAGCCTTCCTAGGCGCTCCGCGAGCTCCAGAAGGCAGAGCCAGGCAACCGCTTCTGCGGTTAGCAGAGAGGGAGGGACCCTCTGAGGCCAAAGCCCAAGCGGCCTTGCTCAGGGCCGTGTGCGGTCACTCGTCCCTTTGCTGCAAGTCGGGGAGGACCCCGAGGGGCTGCGGTGGCCCATGAGTCCAGCGGTCTGTGCTAAGACAGCCCCGGCCGGCACGGAGACTCGGTGCAGGGAGGGGCTGATAACACGCTGCCTCACCTGGTGACAGGTGCATCCTGCAACCCGCCTGACATCAGGAGGCTAGCCAGCCTGGCGGGCCTGGGCCGCAGGGGCAGGAGGGAGGCCCGTCAGGCTGAGCCCCCACCCCGCCCCGCCCCGCCCTACATCTGACCTGAACACAGCGCCTGTCACAGCGTCGCCAGCCAGCGGGGCCAGGGCTACTGGCAGGAAGTGGCCCGCAGCCCGCTCCTCCTGCTCTGCCGTCCCTGCTTGTCAGCTTAGTGGTCAGCTAATGACCGCAACAGCTCCCGAAATGTCCTGGAACCAAAGCCCGTCCAGGCTGCCAGAGGGCTCTGTGTGTGTTGGGGTACGCCTTCGACACCCTGCTGTCCCTGTGACTACCTTAGCCTTCACTTCCTGCCCACGCCAAACCTCCAGGGCAGCGGGCGGTGAGAGCTTGGCGCTCGCTGGCCGGCTCCTTCCTGGGCTGGCAGTGTGCGTGCATGCAAGGGTGTGAGTGTGAGTGAGTGTGCGGGGTCCTGGGGAGCCCCAGGAGCGTGTCAGGGCAGCTCAGAGTCCTCTAGCTTCTCTCCCGCTGCTGTTCCCTTACGCCATGTGGCCACTGGCTGAGCCCACTGCCCCAGGGCTGGCAGGCTGGACGGCTGTGCTGACGGCTGCCCACACGCCCCAGGACAAAGGCCCTTCCCGGTGCGCTGAGTCCAGTTCCGTGAGCACAGCCTGCAAATGGAGTTTCCAGCAAACTGCCTGATGGACCCATCCGCGGCACTTCAGGAACGAGTCTTTGGGGACTTCAGCCTGCCCCCAGGCTGCTGGTCCTCAGCCTGGGTGTTCAGCAGAGGGCAGGGGAGCTGGGCGGCAGGGCTGGCATGAGGCAAGCTGCCACGCCCCCGCCCCCAGCTCACCTGTTGTCCCTTTAGCTGAGACGGCCTCCTAAGTTTTTTTTTTTAAGATTTATTTATTTGTGCATACAGAGCTGGGTTATGGGCTAGAGGCTCAGGGGTGGCGAGAGGCTTCACTAGAGACACAGTGGGGAGCAGAACAGGCAGATCGACGAAGTGCACTGCTGAGGGGAGCAGCGGGCGGTCAGGAGAGGTCTGCCGCGCCGTGTGGTCTCCTCCGGGGCAGGCGGGGATCGAACTCATGTGGAAGTGGCTTGAGCTTCTCAGTGCTGTGCTTTAACTCGCTGCGCCACCAGGGCCTCCCAAGTTTTTGAAGCACACGTTTCCCAGGCTGTGTGAGCCTTTGTGTTTTGCTTACAGAATTTGGAATTCATTTTTGACGACGCTTCTCAGTTTCCTGTTGCTCTATGGCGGAGCGGATTTCCGCCTTTCTCACTGATGCCCCCTCCCAGTAAGTCTGAGGAACAACAAATTTGACTCATTTGCATCCCGTCTGCTGGTGCAACTGTCCTTCCTCCCGGCCTCAAATCTCTGACTGCTTTGCCAGAAACCCAGGCCAGGGAGTTTCTTGGTGCGAATCAAAAGAAAGGGCAGGGGTCACCTGGGGCACACGGCTGTGAAGTTGGGGGGACTCAGAGGCTGTTCTTCCGTGTCTCGCAGCCCTGCCTCTTCCTCCAAATCCTGGGTGAAACTGTAATGGGTGTGGAGCTCAAATCCGTTTCATTTAAATTTCAGAAGGTTTGAGCAGGAAGGACCAGCCGCTGCTGGACTCTGCAGCCAGGGCTGGGGTGTGCACGCACGTGAGAGGCAGACTCTTCTCCGGAGTGTCTCCAGGCTCAGTGGAGAAATGAAGGGGGTGACTAGGGTGGACGGGGCGCATGGCCCAGCAATGACATCTTAAAATCGCAGTGGCGCTGGCTGTGGCAGGCAGGGCCCAGGCCCCTTCTGCCTGTGGCTCCTTCCATGAGCCCTCCGGTTCTCTCCACTCAGCATGGAGATGGGGGCAGCGGCCGGGTTGTTAGTGGCTTGCTCTGAAGGGGTGCGGCTCGTCAATGACACCCCCAGCACCATCCTCACCGCCACCTCATCCTGAGGACGGCATGTGGCTTACTGTTGTTCAAATGCTGGGTGCACAGGTCCTGGGGCTCACCACACCCTGCCCGTTGTGGATGGTCAGCCGGGAGGCAGCTGGGCAGCACAGGTGTGCAGGCAGATGCGGGGCAGGACCCATGGCGGGCTGAGTGCAGGGACCTCCAGCTGAGAGCTCGGGGGTTCCCTGGAGCCACCTCCCTGCAGCTCAGCCTTGCAGCTTTGGCCTCGTGACAGAAGGGGGGGGTTCGAGGTGGGCTCCGTTGAACCTGGGCACCACCTTCCCTGGGGACTGGAGCCCTCCCTGAGCTTTCGGGGCTTCCAGGGCTGAGCAAGGCCCGCGCCCGCAAGGCCAGGCATCCCTCATGTCATTGCACGCGGCTTCACTGTGCTCTGCAGGTACCACACTTTGCACACGATCCTCCACCAGCAACAAGATTATGGTTTGCCGAAGGCTCAGGTGATGGTGTGCTTTTCTGGGCAATAAAGTATTTTTCACTTAAGATGCGTACCTTTTTTTTTTTTTTTTAAGACAAAGTTACTGCACCTTTATTGGCCTGCAATAGTGTGTAAACAGAACTTTTATGTGCACCGGGGAGCTGAGCGTTCCGGGACTTGTTTGATTCCGGTACCCGCTCGGCTGTGTGGCCTGGACGGAGCCTGCTGCCTCCGAGGGCTCCTGCGTCTCATCTGTGCATCAGTCCGGACCCTCCGTACCGGGGCCAGATACAAAACAGGCGCTTATCAGTCCGGATATAATCAGGAGGGAGGAGAAACCAGGTCCACAAAGACAGGGGCGCCGGTCTGGAGAGGTCCTTGCCGGTGGGAGTGTGTGAGCTGGTGTGAGCTGAGTAAGGGACTGTGAAGGGCACAGAAGGGGGAGCTGCGTGCCCCAGCGCAGAGGCGCTACGGGGCTCCCCTCGGGGCTCCCCTCGGGGCTCACCTGGCGCTGCGGCGTCTGCAGGGCAAAGCTGCAGTGATGTCACGCCATCAGAGCTCACTGGAACGTGTCCTCTGGAGCTCGTAAGCAATTTGGCTTTCCATGGTGTCAAGGAAAGCTTTTCAGCGGGCATGTCACCAGAAGCCTGCAGTGTCACCGGGCCGGGAGGTGGGTTGACACCAGGGTGCAGAGCTGGCGCCAAGTTCTACCGCCCCAGGGCAGGAATCTGGACCAAAGGTGCAGCCTCCTGTATGTCTCTCGCGCGCCCTCTACTGACAAGCCTGAGCATGACACCACCTGGGGAAGGAAAAACCTCTGAAGGATGAGGGCATCCGCCGGGAAGCCGCCCTGAGGAGCTCAAGTACATTTCCCTGGAATTTTAAAAGATGGAAAACAAGGCAGGAGCCTGGGGCGCTCGAAGGGTCATCCTCTGCCCGGACTCTGCTGCCAGGCTTGGGTGTGCATGCACCATGAGAAATGGACTCTTTTCTGGAACATCTCTGCGCTTGGTAGGGTAGTAAAGGGCTGTGATTTAGGCAGATGAGGCAAGCCGCCGGACTCTCCATGGAGCCCGTAGTAAGGCATAAACCTGGAGTCAATAATGGAAAATTGGCACCGCAGCCTTTGGGGATTTTTGGACTTGGGTAAGGCTGGCTCCAGGGTTGCCCAGACGACAGAGCAACAGGATCAACTGGACGGCAGTTGGCAGCTGCGTGCGTGCGTGTGGACGAGAAGGGCTGCTCGCGCTGCAGGGAGCTTGGCTGGCTGCGCCCCACAGGAGGCCTCGCCAGCTGGGGCCCCCCGTTCGCACCATGATGGCGACTGCAGAAGAGGGGGAACCCCAGCAGCCACAAGGGCTCAGTCTATACGCAGGATGCACCCCTGCTGCACCCCCGCGGCACTCCCAGGCCCCCTCACTCACTGGCACCACTCTTGCTCCCCGCCTCACCCCACTCTCACCGCCCCCGCACCCCCATCCTTGCTACCGCCCCCCCACCCGCCACCACCTCTGGCTTAGCCCTGGCGCCAGCCCAGCAGCTCCTGCCAGCCTGGCCTTCCCTTCCCTTCTTAGCTCTTCTTTTAATGTCTTCCTGTCACTGTGACTCAGCCACGCCTGGGCCGGGCTCATGCCTGAGGCTCTCGCTCCCCTCCCTCCCGCTCTGCCCTTGAAGCCTCCAAGCCTCCTCACTGTATCTTCTGTGCTGGTCTGTGCACCCCTCCAGCCCCCCAAAACCAGTATAGTGGCTGGAGGGGCCTTGTTCTTATGACTCCAAAGGCCCTTTGGCAGTAACTGGCAGGAAACTTTGAGAACATCAGGAGCTGATTGCTCACAAGACCTGAACATGACACCTCGAGCCTGGGGCACAGTGGGGTCCTGGTGGGAGGCGGGGAGCAGGGCCTCAGGGGAGAGCAGGGCCTGGCTCAGGGCTGCCTTTACTGGGGTGCAGAGAGGGGGCCTAAGGCTTCACGGGCTGACCCTGGTGCCTTTAAAACATAAGTGTGGGGGCCCTCCCTGGGGGCGCAGCGGGTTACAGCACAGCACTGAGAAGCTAAAGCCGCTTCCGCATGAGTTCGATCCCCGCCTGCCCCGGAGGTGACCGCATGGCCTGGCAGACCTCTCCTGACCTGCCCGCTGTTCCCTTCAGCAGTGTGCTTCATCCATCTGCCTGTTCTGCTCCCCACTCTGTCTCCCCACTCTGTGAAGCCTCTCGCCGCCCCTGAGCCTCTTGCCTGTACCCCAGTTCTGTATGCACAAATAAATAAATCTTTAAAACAACAAACAAACAAACAAAAAACTTAAGTGTAGGGATTTAACAGCAGGGGGAGAGGGAAAGAGAGAAAAAGAAAGCCCACTGAGTCCCAGAGGCCATCTGAATCACCGGACCCTCATAGCAGAGGAGCCCGGGCCTGGCTCTTCAGCCGCTGCGTGGCAGGTGCTGTCTGCTCTCAGAAACAGCGCCTGGCCCTCAGGGCCTAAGCTGGGCACTTGCATTCCAAGAAGAGCCACCAGCAGGGTCTACGCACACTCTTCCTCAGGTCCTGCTGCCAGGCCAGCCCGGGCAGTGCAGGGGGCCAGAGGGGCTGGCTGGGGCTCCCCTGCCCGGAGACGTCCCTGCGCGTATCCCAGTGGTTCATGGGGACACCTGGGTGCAGCGCACTGTGGCCCTGACGACGGCCGTCCCCGCCCCCTCGTCCGGCTTCCCTGGGAGGCCTCAGCCGGGGGCAGCCGGCCCTCCGCACCCAGCCCTCCCTCGCCTGCCCCCACTCGGGTCTGTTGCCCCTGGCACGCAGCATATTCTCCCGCAGGGGCCAACCCACTCACTCGTCCGTTGCGGGCTGCTCCCACCAGCCGGCTAGCCCTGCGGCCAGAAATTTGCCTTTGTTCCTTGCTGTGTCCAGACCCAGAGTCTGCCCTCCGGCACTCCGCGTCCGCGCCTGCTGGGGCGGGTGCGTGGGCGAGGCGGCGGCCAGGTCCAGCCCGCCGGTACGTCCGTCCTTGCGCCATCTCGGCATCTTCACAGTGGCGGCTGAGCAGCGCCGCGGTGAGGTGGGCCCAACCCGGGGCGGCTGCTTTCTACCGTGACGGTCGGTGGCCCCGAGACCAGACGAGCGGCTACTCCTGCTTCTGGACCACTCAGGGCCCCATCCCCGTCCGCGAGGGCGTTGGGCGAGTCAGCCCGCGTCTCCGCCGCCCTGGGGTCTCCGTTGGCCTTGTCTGGGCTTCGTTGCAATGGCCGCAGTTACTCGTGGCCATTGAAATACCCAGAGCGCTAACTTCTGCATGTACTTCCTCCCTCGCCCAACGCCTGCCCTGGGTCCCTGAAGCATGACTACTGTCCTCCATTCGACGCAAGCCTCGTTCCCGTAGAGGCCACGGCTGGGGCCCCAGGGGACACCTGCCCCCCCACTCGTTCTGCTGTCCTGCCGGAATCACCCCAGCCTGTATGGAGCTACGTCACGCCGATTACCTGCTAGCTCACTGGTCAGAGCAGCTCAGTCCCTACCTGCTAGCTCACTGGTCAGAGCAGCTCAGTCCCTACCTGCTAGCTCACTGGTCAGA
>NW_004567110.1:4560962-4575615 GCF_000260355.1 Condylura cristata | reverse complement strand
TAGCTCACTGGTCAGAGCAGCTCAGTCCCTACCTGCTAGCTCACTGGTCAGAGCAGCTCAGTCCCTACCTGCTAGCTCACTGGTCAGAGCAGCTCCCGGGCCAAAAGCGGATATGGCACCAGGCCAGCAGGACACTGTGTCCCCTGCGAGAAGATTTCCTCCCCTGGCAACTGGCTAATCACCTAGTCAGGGTTCTGGCGGTGTGAACAGGAAGAAGCATGTAGTCTCCTGGGCCCCGGGGGGGACGGGCAGTCAGCTCTCTTCTTGCTCGCTTAGCTCCCGGCCGTGTGTTCTAGCTGTTGGGAGCACAGAGCTGAACCTGGTTCCGTATACATTTGTATGCTGGATCCCGGAGAACAGCCTGCCGTGCTGGGGAGAGGTTCTGAGCGTCACGTCCAGAGGCTTTTTAGGGTGCGGTCCCGGCAGCAACACCCAGGGCAGTGGAGGGCACCGGAGCAGTCAGCGGAAGGCTGAGTTGTGCAGAACCACCCGAGGCTTCGGCGGATTCTGTGGAAGCTCAGCACGGAGGGGCTGGAGGGTGAGAGCGGCGAGGCGGCGGCTTATGCTGTTGCACGGGCACTGGTCTGCCACATGGCACGGGCTGCTCCCCGGCCTGGGGACACTTGGAGTCAGTGACTTTCCTTTGGTTGCTGGTCATCCCACCAGAGGGTCTCAGTTGGGAGTGAGGAAGCCGGGGGCGTGGGGAGCGGGGTGGGGGTGGGGGGTCTGGATTGGGCACTGCAGACCCGGTTCAGCCCACCCCTTCCCGGCTTCCTGTAAACGCTGACCACAGCCCCCAGTGCTGAGCTGGCCTCGAGGTCATGGCCGACGTCCCCGTCACCCTTGTCACGCCACACTCTCTTCTGGCCCAAAGGCTCGCCAGGCAGCGTGCCTGACCGGTGCCACCCAGGAACGCGACTTCTGGCCGTCACGCCCAGCCCCGTCCAGCTGTGGCTGCTCCGTGTGTACATTTAAAATCAAAATTTCTATTAGGAAGCACCCAGAACATCCACGTGAAGCACTGGTGTCGCGACTAGTTACTCCTGCCAGGACACTGTCTCCTTGTCTAATGGAGGGACTCCTGGCTGACATCAGGGTTTTGGAGTGGCAGGGTGGCAGCATCATAACGTTAGTGGGGTTCTTGCTGTGTGGCCCGAGCATCCCCCTGGAAAGCCAGAATCTGACTCCACAGACCTCAGGGCCCTGCACACCCCCTCAGAGGTAACTGGGGTGACGGTGCGTGAGGTCACAGAGCTGTACCCCTTGGTCTGTGACTCATGGCCTGGGCCCCAGTTACACAGTGGTTGCTGGGTGAGTTCACCTGCTCCCGGGAGGTGGTGCCCACCTCAGGGGGTTCTCTCTCAGGCTGTAGTCTCTGACCCTTAAGCTAGGCTGACCCGTTGGTCAGTCCGTCCAGCAACTCCAGGGTCAGCAAGGTGAGTGCGGGCAGCTTGATCATCACCTACACTTCAGCACCCAGCAGTATTTTTTAGTGCCTCCCCATCCTCTTCATGTGAGATAATATCTTGGCAAAGTCTCCGGCTGGTGTCCACATGCCCACTCCCTCCGGGACCGCTGTGGTTCCGGGAGAGGCTGCTGACTGTCCATTCAGAAGGTGTGGCCGGGAGCTGAGTCTCGTGACGACCGAGGGGATTTTAAGTTTCCCAAGGGACCGTTTGGTGGACCGAGAGGACATCTGTAGCCACCCAACTTAATCACCACACTCGCCACTATTCCAGATTGACTCACAGTTTGGCTTCCAAAGCTTACAGCTTGGGTTTAAACCATACAGTTTGGGCATTGGTTTCTGGGAGAGAGACCCGTTCTCTTCGTCCTTAGTAGTAGCTTTTCCAGGTTTTGTCTGGGTGTGTGAGCACCAAGGGGAGAAAAGCATTCAAGGTCCCTTCTCTGCAGCCATGCAGAGAATTCAGCCATGTGACTGAATTTTGGCCCATAAACTGGCAAGCAGCATTATGGGAGGCTTGTGGGAAGCAAAGTCAAAGTGAGCGTGTTGTCTCTAATCCCTCGTGTCTACCTTCCTGCTGGATCACCATGAGTGTGATCGCTGGTGTTCCAGCAGCTCTTTGGCTATCCCGAGGCAAATTTGGCCATCAAAGCCGCACCTTACAGAATGTCCAGATAGGAGGCGTGGGGGTCTCTGACCAGAGGGCGTCATATTCAGCCTGGGTTATTCACTCAGGCTTTCTTGAATGTAAAAGATTTCTTATCTTTAAGTCACTTCCAACTGGGATTTACATGTTCTCACTGTCCTCAGCAAGACTGCTTCTTTCTTGTTTGCCCATGAGCTCAGCTGGTTTCTTGGAATTCTCTGCTTGGTGAGTGCTGTTTCATAGGCCAGTGCCACCAGAACCTGTCAAATCTGTGGACGGCTCTAATTCTCTTTTCTGTCTGCCCTGATGGACATAAGAGAACCAAGTAAGACACAAAGAAAACAAAGTGCATTGTCATTACAATACACAACACAAAACCAAAGAGGATTGTAAACCAGGGGTCTCCTCCAGGGGAGGTGGCAGAGAGGGGTCGGAAGGAGGGAGGGAGGAGTGTGGGGACTCTGGTGATAAGGAAGGGCGAAGTCGGGGAGGGGGAAGCAAACACCATTTTAAAATGAGCACTAGTGCAAGTGGAGAGAGAAACTAACGACAGAAAGCGAGCCCAGCGAGCCTGCCCAGTCTGGTGCCTGCCCCACAGCTTCCCCGGCCTTTGAACCTTGTCTTGTTGTCTTTAAAGATCTATTTATGCAGAGACAAACTGGGGTGCCGTTCACCCCCTGGAACTCAGGCTCGCGCCACGTTGCCCAGCCTGCCTCGTGCTGTGACCGGCCGTGGCTCTCCTGGGGAACTCCCTGCCGGAGACCCCTCTGCAGCCACGAGTGTGTCGAGGAGTTCCAGCAACACCGATCGCCAAAGGCTCACGTGGGAATTCGTGGCCTTTTGTTCCCAGGAAGCCGCCTGCACCTGCACCAGCTGCAGACTTTTCTCCCAGCGTCTGCAGAGGGGTCCCCCTTTGTGAGGTCACAGAGCACAGGCCCTGGGGCCGCCTGCAGGGACACAGGTCACACGAGGGGCCTCCTGCAGCACAGGGTGGGTCTGCTTCAAGCTGGGACCTGATTCCACCTTGACCATGAAGCGGGCTACTTTTTAAGAGCGAGCCTCTCTCTACGATCACAGAGGGGCTTGATCGGCAGCCGGGCTTCTCGAAACTTAGTGTCTGCGACTTCCCTGGGACCCCTGTTAGTGAAGATTCCAACTCCATAGGTACACGCACGGGCCTGGACTCTGCACTTCTGGCAAGCCCCAGGGCCTCAGCCCAGACCTGGGCCCTGCCCTTCGTATCTGCCAGGCGGCCGACATGGGCAATGGGGAAAGTCTTGCTGCACGGATCAAGTACCTCATCCTCACTATAATGCCGGTGGCAGAGGCCCTGGGTCGAGCTCTCGCTATCTGCAGGACGGTGGGTGAGTGCGGTCCTGGGGTGGAGCCAGCCACGAGCCCCCTCTGTGCCTGTACCGGGTCATCTGCAGCACCTCGTTTTCTGTACCTTGTGCTGACTTACAGATGAGCTTTCCTGAGGATGCTGTGGGCACTGGCATGTTTTTCTTATTTTATCGATGGCTGCACGTGCCTCTATCTCAGTGACACAAAGCACTGAGTTCCAAGTGACCAAGCGCTTTGAGACCACGGGCCCTGAGCTCGGTGCCTGGAAGGACACGGGGAGCCGGGCGCCCCACGGCTGGGCTGGTGCGCACCTGCTGCTCTGTCCTGCTGTGAGAGAGAATCTGCAGACCTCGCCAGACTGTGACCTCGGAAGAGGGGCACTGCTGCTCTGGACAAAGACCCTGGGCTCTGTGGACGATTGCCCGCATGGGTTTAATTTACCCTTCAGGATTGCCAGAGGGTGGAGGTGGTTCTGAACATGCAGCAGAAGGGGCAGAACTGCTAGAGATCTGTGATGATTGTGAGTGGCCGGGGGCGTGTCGTGACTCCTCACTCTGGCCTCTCAGTTCTTTGAGCTACATTTGAGGCAAGGACCATGCCTTCTTTGCCAGTGGGTCTGTGAAGCTTGGCTGTCTACACGGACGTGCCAGTGAAGGGGGATTGTACCCGGGGCTGCAGGGAGCCTTTCTCCATGTCCCCATGTCCCCCGAGAGAGAGGTGTGGCTGTGCTGGAGGACTGAGAGGAGGGTGTCATTTCCTAGTTTGGCCACTAGGCTGTGCTCTTGGCCTGCACGTGGGTTTGTTCACCTGCTCTGTGCCAATGCTTGATTCAAAAGTCGCTACCAACTTTCAAAGTATGTCACACCCAAGTGATCAATAGTGGAGGGATGGGGCCGATGATTGGCCGCATCCCGACTCCCCGTGCTGCGGGATTGGAACCCCTGTGCCCACGTGCTGCAGACGCACAGATTCACGGCCAGGACCCACAGGTTGCCAATTCTTTCAAAGGGATCTTCCTGCCTCACCAAAGCTTTCTTCTGCCTGCCTCACGCTGCCTACCATGAGGCCATGGAAAATGATCCCTCTAGCACAAGCTGTACCGCTTCTAGTCCCAATTTTACTTGGGCAACCTCAGACCGCACCACTCACAAGAGTTTCCCCGAGGGGTGAGCAGGAAGTTCCAATTGCGTGGGATGCAGCCGAGGCAGAACCCGGGGCGCCCTGCCGGGCTGGGGGGCAGGTGGCACTCTTCCAGGCCGCTCCCGGCCCTGCCTCGCGCTGTGGCCCTGGCCTGCCAGAGAGCCCTTGTGCCAGGTGTGAGTTTGCTACCTGCAAACTTCTGAGCCTCGTTGGCCTTGAATTGCTGCCTGTAGAAGAGAAGGCATGAGGGTCATGAGACGATGCTCTGGGTAGCTCCCTACACGTCTGCTTCCGGAAGATGCCCGCTTCCTGCGCTGCTCAGCCCACAGCCGTGGCCTGGACCGTGGGGTACACTGGGGAATTGTGGGAGCAGGTGTGCCGACGGCTGGGCAGGTCTTCCTCTCACCCAGTCTGCTGGCACCAGGGTGTGCGGGGAGAGCTTCCTTTCCTGGCCCGCTGCTTAGGGCTGCAGCCCGGAGGCCGAGGTCTTCCCAGACATCCCAGGCAAGGCCGAGCCTTCCTGACTGAGCCGGCGCTGTGCACTCACGGCACGATTGCTCTTTTTGCTCATTTGTCTTTGAATCAAGCCTTATTTTCCCTTATTCTTATTGCTCTTTCAGCTTGTCACAGACGAAACTTACTTCCTGTTGCAATTATGAGCCTGTGTCACCGTCACAGCAGATGCCTGTCGTGGGGCTGCCGAGCATTTCTGCACCCAGAGCCTGCAGGTGAGGTTTGAGGAGAATGAATGAATGAATGAATGAATGAATGAATGAGACTTCCCTAACAACGGGATTCAGGCTCCCTGGCAGCGTGTGGATGAGGATGGATTTTGTGAAATCATAGGACGCTGCTTCCTCTACCAACACAGATGAAAATAATCCTTTTTTCATGCTGCTCGAACAGTTGATGTCAAGGTCACGCATTTGCAATCCCAGGCTCAGTCTTTGCTTTTCTTTTTCTCCTTCTTCTTCTTATTTTTTTTTTTTTTTTTTTTTTTTTTTTTTTTTTTTTGGTATTGTGTGTGCTGTAGTGGAGACTTTGTGTTCACTTTTATTTTCCTGGAAGGTTAAACTTTTGCTTTTTTTTCTGTCTATAAAGATGCTTTAAAAACCCATCTTGAAGCTTTAAAGGGTTTTCTCCTAGCAGCTAGATAAAGATATATAAAATCTACCCAACCAACTTATAAATGAAAAAGATTGATACACATCCAAAAAGTTCCCTGCATCAGGTAATAAAAGCCAGCTCGGGTCTTCCCCTGAAAGCTCACTTCAGGAATTTACCTGAAAAGGCAGGTTCCTTAGAGAGGCAGCAGCAGGCCAGTCAAGGAATAGGGCAGGATCTGGTTTCCCGCTCGAGCCCTGCCCCCGCCTCAGCAAGGCCTGGCCTCCACCTCCCCCACACAGTGGCCCCACCATGGACCTTTGTGAAGAGACCCTGGAGGGACTGTAGCTTGATGCAGACGCTCAGGGACCCGTGGCTGCGGCGATATTGCCCTCCAGCAGGGTGGCGGGGTCCAGTTGGCCTGTGTCGTCATGGAAGTGGCTGGCCGGGCAGGGGGTTCGGCAACGGGGGTGCCCTCCCTCTGGGCTGCCTTGTCAGGGGCCTGCAGGCCCCCTCAGTCCAGGAACTGAGGCTGAAGCTAAAGGGTTCAGCTCTCTTGGACCCTGAGGGCAAACACCAACACAGAGACCTTCTGGGCTCTCCTGGAGGTCTGCTCTCATGCGCAATAGACACCTGCAGACGCTCACCTGCGGGGCGAGGCGTGGGGCTCAGTTTAAGCATAGGAATGACTCCCCAACATCGCCATGTAGCGTTACGTCACAGACACTGTTTGCTTTGCTGAGGACGCAACGGTCCCTCCAGCGGCTGACGGCACACACGCCTCCCGGCAAGCCTGCTTCCCCGACCACCACCCTGACCACCACCCTCCAGGGCGCCCTGGCCCCATCCCCAGGTGGATTTGGGGTCTTCAGGGCCCAGAAGGTTCTCGGGCTAGTGCTGCCCTCTGCCTGTATTAAACGCCCCATCTTTTCCTTGACTATTCCTCCTGCGGCGGAAGCCTGATGTCAGCAGTTTCTCAGCACAGAGAAGTCAGCTTTCTGGGTATCTGGACACGTCTTTATTGTGCCCCTTCCCGTGGGAATGGCCTGACAGTGTCCTGATTTTCCAGTTTCCTGGGGGGCCTTGTCCCCCTTCTTTCGCTCGACGCAGACAGAGTCTGGTAACGGCACGTGCTAGCGTGGGGCTGACGGAGAGCGCCGTCCGTCGGAGGTGCGGAAGTTCTGGATGCTGAGAGAGAAGGCGCCCTCCGGCCCCTAGGGGCGCGGGCGCCGGGATTCCCGTACTTTCTGCAGAAGGGCCGCAGATGTACGTGGACATTGTTAACACCCCTCAACCCACTACCAGCTTTTTGCAAACACTTTCCTGGGGTCTCAGTATCTCAGGGTGTGGGTCTGCCACACATTGATGGGACCAATTCTCTCCAGGGGCGTGTGGCTTGTGCCTGGGCTGGACGGCCCCGGTGAGGACGGACCTCGCGTGTCTGTGTGTCCTGTGCGCACCTCGGCGCGCTTCGGCGCGTTCCGCCGGTGTGTCCTCGGTGGATGTCGTTTCCGGCGAGGGACGTGGCCTGCTGCGCGTTCCTATTTTCTCTCCCGGGAAGGTTGCGGCTGGAACCCTCTTGTACCTGTAACAGCGCGTGACTGCCAGGGAACGTTTGGTTTCCTTTGCCCACGCGCAGAGTGCAGAAATTCCCTTCCTGCAAATCACTTTTTGCTGAAGGGAGGCTTTCTCCCTCATGCCAGATGAAGTCATTCCCAGGCCCAGCTGTCCACAGAAGCCCGCCGTTTTGGAAGTCACGATTTCCCAATCCCTCTTTGAGCTTCTAACACAACCACAGAAAACGCCACACACCTCTCTGTTCTCCACAAGTTCTGAACGCTCGGAGAGCCCAGATGCTTCCGGGATTCTGCTCAGCGAGGCACAAGCACCACCTTAACCGTTGGCAGATTTTCTGCGCTATAGCACTTTCATGTCCAGAAACACACCTGTCATGCCGGTCCCTCTGTGCGGGCTGTTTCATCCTGCCGAGTAAATGGTCTCTTAGTCTCTCAGTGGTCAAGGTCACCGATGGTTTCAGGGAAGATCTGGGCCCCCTTCCCTGGCCTTCCACGCCAACCTGGGGCCGACTGCACTGGCGAAACAAGCTGGAGTGTTTTCAGAAAGGCAGAGGCGCCCCAGAGCGTCAGGAAGACGAGTTACTGGTGAAAAGACCTAGGAGCTTGGGGTCTGCAGGGCCCGCTGTGTATCCGGGGTGCTCTGACCCCTTCTCGGTCCTGAGCTCCTCTTCCGCCCCCCAGTGTGGTTTGGGGCGTTGAGACACCTGTGCGAGGACGTACGTCAGTGTCCCCGTTGTCGTTTCCAAGCACGTGAGTGGGATCGCTGATGGCTGACTTGAAATGCGAGAGAAAATGCGAGAGGCTGCAGTGTCATGAACCACCACAGCTCGGCGGACGTCGGGGCCGGCGGGAGAGGCAGACCCGGGCAGGGGGACGGGACTCCTCGGAGACAGAGCTGCGGTGGCTACCAAGTGTCCCCCCTGCTCCGTGGAGATGGCTCTGAGGGCCACCACTTGCCAGATACAGCAGCTCTTCTCTCCCTCCAACGCGGCAGCCTCTAACTCTCCGGCTGGCGTCAACCTTCCTGCTTGGTCTCCTGTGACTGCAGTTTTGTTTTTTATCCGGGCACTCAGGTTGCTCTGTCAGCTTCCATCGATTCATCCTTCTCTGCCCTCCTAAGCTATCGTCACCTTTGAGGTACCAGCGCCCCCATAAGCCTCTTCTTATCCCAAGTTCTTCGCTAGGCGACCTCACCCCTTGTCCACGGCTCTGACTGTTGCAAACGCCGACCTCTCAAGTCGCAAGGCTCTTGCCCCGGCCCTCCCCATGGCTGGGTCACTTCAAGCCTTAACTCAATGGTCGTCTCCCGAGAAGTCTTCTCTGACGCACCGACCCCCTGGAAAAGACGCTCCATGTTGTCACCATCCTCGTTTCTTCTGTCGTTCTTGCCACAATCCGAGCTGACTTAGTTGATTTACTTGCCAACCATCTTATTTCTTGCCTCGCTGGCTAGAGTGTCACTCAGGAGCACAGAGGTCTGATTTGCCCTGTTTGGGGGGGGCCAAGCGGAGTCCACGGCCATGGGCCCAATGCCAGCACTGCATAAGTGGCTCTCCCCACCCCAAGTCCGACCATCCTTCTGGTCTTGTCTCAGGAAGTGACACCCACTGCCAAGGTGTCCGGGCCAGAAAGGGGGTGACATCTTTTTTTGATCTCAGTGACCCCAGGCCTTGATTCTAGAGGTCGTCCCAACTGGAGAAGTGGGGGTCCTGGAGAAGGGCATGCTTGGAACTGCAGGAGGCGTTTGCGAGGAGAGCAGCCTGCACTATTCAGAGGCAGAGATACGCCGCACCCCCACCTGAGGCCATCCAGCCTGACTGGGGGGGGGTTCCCGCGGGGGGCGCAATGTGGGTCTGGCTCACGCGTGTCTCTGGAGGGGGCCGGGTGCCACGGCTGCCTTTTTGGCCGTCTCCACCTGGTGCTGGGGCCCGAGATGCGCCGAGTGCCGAGGTGAGGAGCGGGGAGGCAGGCTTGGTCTCTGGGGAAACTCAAAGACTGCCTGTGAAGGCACGTGATGGGTCAGAAAACACGACTTGGGAGGAGACAGAAGGTGCATGAGCACTTTGGGAGCAACGCCGTGAGGCCCGTGGGAGGCTGATGTGGACGTTCTTTATAAACTGTGAAATGTTTGCCTGGTGGGCTTCTCGCCTAGCGTGATTCCTGTTAAAATAGCGCTGCCTGTCCCGCTACTATGGTTGAGCCACAAGTCACCTCAATACTTAGACAGTAGTCATTCTTGGGTGCTCCCTGGTGGCGCAAGGGGTTCAGTCTCAGCGCTGTGAAGCTGTCTGCAGGCACTACGGCACGAGTTGGGTCCCCAGCCAGGGGTGAGCCCCAGGGTGCTGCAGACCCCTCCTGTCTCTCCACTGTTCCCTCAGCAGTGTACTTTGTCCATCTGCCTGTTCTGCTCCCCACTCTGTCTTTGGTGAATCCTCTCACCCCACCCATGCCTCTGGCCTGCACTCCAGCTCTTGTATGCATAAATAAAATTAATCTTAAGGAAAATAAATCATTAAAAAATAATCATTCTTGCACCATCCATGGTGGCGCAGCGGGTTACAGCACAGCACTAAGAAGCTAAAGCCACTTCCGCATGAGCTCGATCCCCGCCTGCCCCAGAGGTGACCACAGGGCGCAGCAGACCTCTCCTGACCCGCCCGCTGCTCCCCTCAGCAGTGTGCTTCCTTGATCTGCCTGTTCTGCTCCCCGGTCTTTCTCTGGTGAATCTTCTCACCCTCCCCATCTCTGGCCTGTACCCCAGTTCTGTATGAATAAATAAATAAATCTTTAAAAAATAATCATTCTTATCTCTTGTGCTTTTGATGGCATCTCGGAATGGCTCAGTCCCTTCTGATTCGAGGTCTCTGATGAGGTGGTGACCAACCAGGGGCTGGGGTCAGGGTCATCTCGAAGGCTTTTGCGCTCCCGAGACTGGTGCTGGCTGGGAGGCTTAACAAGTTGAGGCTCCTGGGGGCTTCTCCTGACTCCTTCTCCTGATTCTTATCTGGTCACTATATGGACACAGGGGCTTCTCATTGCTAGCTCAGGTCCCCATGGCTTCCTTCCGGAACAGCACCTGATTCGTGTTTGGGGGTCTCCTTCCCCGAGCGGAGACCAACCTGCGAGCTCAAAGGGGAGCGGGAGGTGTAGCCATTGCATTCTCTCCCTTAAGAAGTTGCTGCTTCTTCTTTTTCCTGATCCCTTATTTGTTTCCTCTACATTCCTTCTGTGAGACCATTTGATATTTTTCTCTTCCTTCTGGCTTGTTTCTCTGGGCATCCTCCTTCCAGCTAGCTTCATCCATGCTGCTGTGAAGGGCATGAAAAAAATAACTATAATAAGTACAAATCAAAATCACCAGCAACCCTACATCAAAGAGCGGGAGAAGGACCAGGACAGGGGTGGGAAAAGCGCAAGAGACGGGACTGTGGCGATGGTCCTCGGGGGACTGGTGGTGGGACTTTCATGGGGAAACCGTGCATTGCTTAAAAATGAGGGGTGATGTAATAAATATATTTTAAAAAGAAGCAGAAGAAAAAAAGAAGAATTTGCATCTCGTGAAGTCACAGGAAACAGAAAAGACAGCATGAAAACGCAGAGATGGAAATGGGGAAGCCGTGAATGCCTGAAGCTGGGCACCCCGCGCCCAGGCGCCCGCCTCTTTCTGCCTGCCCAAGCCTGGCTGCTGATCTTGTCTCGATGCCTGCAGCCTCCCCATGTCCCTATGTTCTTCCACCAGACTCTCCTTTGCTGAGTTAACCAGGGTGACTTTCTGTGGCATGCAGGAAGGAAGTGACCAGCAGCATTATTTGGGATTTGCTATGACTTGCTCATGAATGACCACCTGTATCACGGGGGGGGGGGGGGGGGGCGCTGCCTTTAGCTGTGAATTTAGCAACCAGGCTTGAAGCAGGGGAGTGTGAGAAGCTGTGCCGAGGAAGACAGACCATGCTTTGTGGATTCACTGCAGTGAGAAGAGGCGGGAGGCTTAGGCTTGAATCTCAGCTGTGCGGTGGGGCTACTAGCCAGCTACCTCACTTCTCTAAGCTCAGAATTTCTTGTTGGCGTAACGGCTCATGGGTCTTCACTGGATGTATATTCAGGGAGTTCAGGAACTTCATCTTATTCTCTGCTGTGGCACCACAGTGGCTCGCAGTAGCTTCAATGAGCAGAGGCCACGTGCAGGGAGGGAGTCGTGGGACAGTTCAGAGCTCCCTCAGGGAACGACCAGGTGACATTCCCTCCCAGCAGGGGCCGTTTGTGGCTTGTCTGTCTCCAGCCCCTGGCAGGGCCCTGGCACATTTAGAAATTAAGCTAAACACAACACACATAGGAGTTTAGAACACGCATTTCCAAGCACAGAGATTCTTTATCTTTTTAAAGCTCTTGCACTTTTATTATAAATATAAAACGAATAACAAAAGAAAATAAAAACTTTACTGCCACCATAGAGACAACAGCGTTGTTTAATGCCTGTTCTTCTGTAGTAGGAGGCTCTTGCCTGGAAAGCAGCGCTTGGAGAGTGTTCGGCTCTAGAATTTACTCTCCGTTTGAGCAGTGCATTGTCCGGGGTCTAGGATGGTGAACTCTGACAAACTCACTCGTCTGCTTCCCGCTCCTGACCTTCTGCCTCCCTCTTCCCAGCCCCTGAGTCGGTCGCCTTGTTTGCTTCCCTGCCAGTTTTGCAGACACTTTGTGGAAGTGTGTGCGTGCGCACACCTGTGTGTGTGGGCAAGAGGAGTCTGCCTGCCATGTCCTCTCCCTCTTCCTTACCAGTGCTGAAGGATGTGGGGGAGCTGACGTTAGAGGGGTGTAGGGTACCCCAGGCCAGCCCCTCCCCTGCAGTACTTCGTGCAGATGGAAAAAGAGGAAAACTCTACTTTTCCTTTTCCTCACCTCGCAGTTGAGAAGGCTGTTGCTACAGAGGTGGAAAGCAGGGACCATTGGCAGAATTCTGTCGACAACTTTGGGGTCCCTAATCCTCAGAAAGGTCTTCTCTTGAGGGGTGACTAGATGTGTGTATCAGTCAAGTTTGCCACAAACATATCAGACCAGTTGTAGTCATGTCAGACTACAACCACATTGTAAGTGATGTAAGTCAATCACAGTTGTGTGGATTGACTGGGAAGCGTTTGGTTTGAGTGACTGTGACTGGGGTGGAATGTTCTAGAATGGCTTCTCTAACTCATCTTGGTCTCCATTGCGAGATGGGGACTGTCTCCATCACGGGTGTCTCAGCCTGCCCCGGGCTAGCCTGTACTTGTTCATACAATGGGTGGAGGTTTCCCAGGAGCACGTTCCCATCACACACGTTTTCAAGTTTCAGCTTCATCATGTTTGCTAATGTCTTGTAGGGTAACACAAATAGCATGACTGTACCTAGAGTCAAGGGTGACATATAAACCCCAAGTCTGACAAAGTGTGGTCAAGTGTCAGTGCAAAGGATCAAGAGCACAGGGAGAGAATGTGTTCCTGCCATGGCGGGTGGAAGGGTGCGGAGACCAGGGCGAGGAGACAGTCCCTGCTGGTAGCATGCGTGTGTTCAGCATGTGGCCTGCTTTGTTCTCTGTCCCTGGAATGTGGAAGTTGGCCTTGTCCTAAAGAGCCCTCAGCCTAGCGAGGAAATGCCAATGCAGACAGAGGCACAGTGTGGGCCACTTCAGAGAGGCTGCGGGGGCAGACTGGGCTGGTTGCAGCTGTGGGAGCTGCAGGCACCTGGGAGGAGTGACAGTCTGGAGGGAGCAGCAGGAGGGGAGGCCCAGAGACCAGCCCAGCAGCTGCTCAGGTAGAACTTGGATCATCTCTGACTGGGATCTGGAAAAAGCTCAGCTCTTAGAACTCTCCAGCTGGATGGGAGATAGGAATCCAGCTGGATTTCATGCTGTTCCATCAGTTCTTACGTGCGTTTCTTGGGGACAGTGAGGGCAGCCTCACTGCTGTAATAAGTCAAGCCCCAGATCTCTGGGGCTTAACATGCTCAATGCCTATTTCTTACTCACGCCAGGCTGCAGTAGACACTCTTGGACAGCAGGTGGCTTTCTGGAGTGTCACTCGGGGGTTGGGGGGGGGTGGAAGGGACCCAGGCTCCTGCCATATTGTGGCTCTGCACTTCCTGAGGACTGTGTGACTCACTGCATTCAGCTGGTGAAGGGACACAGGGCTGTGGGAGCATTAGGTGGGCCAAGCCTGGCAGTGGCCCCAAACACGCCTTCCCACCGGCCAGAACTTAGTCATAGGGCTCACACTGCCAAGGAGATGGGGCACAGCTCAGCTGTGTACTCAAGTGAAAGAGCGGCCCTGTGTGCGCAGCTCTGCTCAGAAGCAAGCTCTTCCGGAGAGGCTGGACCATGCCACATTCCCCACGTGTCCCTGGACCGTCTGGTGCAGAATGACACTTGAGGGCCCTCCATGATGGCACAGAGTTGGTTAAAGTGCAGCACTATGAAGCTGGCCGTAGCTGCTTCAGCGTGAGTGAGTTCGGTCCCTGGTCAGGGAGTGACCCCCAGGGCGCAGCAGACTTCTCCTATGTCCTCCCTGTTCCCTCAACAGTGTATTTCAGCAGATCTGCCTGCTCCCCGCTCTGTCTCTGGTGACTCCTCTCACCACCCCTGCACCTCTGGCCTGTACCCCAGTTCTATGTATAAAAAAAGAAATGACACTTGACACAGTCGAGGCATCAAACTTTTTGGCTTTGTCCTAACTTTGAGCTCTGTCCTCACTCATCTGATTCGGTGGCCGAGCCCAACTTTCTGTTTGTCTCATTACAACGTGCGGCGGTGGGGAGAGGAAGGCTGACGAGCAGCCTAGAGGGACGATACCTCGGCAGTGCAGCCCAGCTCTAGGGGCAGTGTTGTTTTTATTTAGAGTCACAGAAATAAAACAGATGAAAGAAGCGAACCGGCATTGGGGAGTGCACAAGTCCATGGGGGCCGTGGGCCTGCTGGCCCGGCCAGGGCTGGGAAATAGGGGGAAGCCCAGGAGCGTCTCGGTGTAGGTGCTGTCTGACCACGACCTCTGTTGCCTTCGCGCGGCTGCTGTCAGCAGCACGTACAGACCCTCACACCAGGACCCCTGCCCTCGAGCTTCCTCATCGACTCGCTGCCTTCTGCACACTGAGCGGCACAGAACGGTCAAGGCAAGGAAGAATCAGGGCGAAGACACAGAACGAGGGAGTCGCACAGCACTCCAAGCTCCCACGGGAGCTGTCCAGCTCCCCTTTCCCAGGTTTCCTGGGACTTCTGTCAGCTCTGCATTTCACCCATCTCTGCCTCCATCCTGGCCACCAACCTCAGCCCCGGGCCCTTGCGTCTCCCTGCAAAGGTGCAGAGGGCCAGCAGCTGGAAGGAATTCCTTCCACCTCTCTGCCTCCCCCAACTC
>NW_004567110.1:4490674-4560174 GCF_000260355.1 Condylura cristata | reverse complement strand
CCCTTCCGCCTCTCTGCCTCTCCCAACTCACCCCTTCTGCCTCCGCCTCCCCTCACTCACCACACTCCTTTGGCCAGCCTGCTTCTAGCCCTGAACAGCCTCCCACCTGGAATGACCCTTCTGGAAGCCTTCTCAGCAGAAGGCAAGCCTGGCTGGACCACAGAGCCCAGGTCCCTTGGGCCTCGGCTGCAGCCCAGCTGGGACAGGCCGCGCCCCTGCCTGCGCCCGATCAGCCAGCGGGCAGCTCTGCTGGCACGAGCCCCTCACCAGCCTCAGAGGAAAGGGGGCCTCGGCGGATGGACAAATTCCCTGCACCACAGAGATGTTGCTTCTCGGCAGGAGAGAAAGCCGCAGCGCAAAGGGCTGCCCCAGTTTCCAGCAGCGAAGTTTCCCCGGGGAGGTGGGAGCATGTTGCTTGCATGAGCACAGGGAGACATGAGAAGGGGTGCTTTGGGGTCCAGAGGAGGCGGCTTTGGGGAGAGTTTCATCTTTGAAATGGGAAATTTGGAATAGCAGCAGGAGGCGGGGTGCATCAGCGCTGCGGGGTGAGTTCTGCGCCTTGTACCCCAAGCGCCCCACTCTTCGTGCTGTGAAACAGTCCCCGTGTGGCTGGTGAATCATCCGCGTTCTGTGGGCGGGGTGGGCGCAGGCGGGGTTGGCGCTGCGTCCCGCCAGGGCGCTGGGCGGCTGGGCCGGGGCCTTTGAGCCTCAGCTGATTTCTCCCGTGTCGTCGCTCGTTGCAGATTTTTCTTCTCTGCTAACACCCCCCCTGTGCTCCCGACTTCGGACCTCGGCGTCTGCGTTTGGGGCGGCTGTGCCGTGAGTGGGCGAGGCTTGCTCCCTGATTTGCGCCGCGGTTACAGCGTACCCCCAGAAGCCCACGCTCTGGAGTAGCCTTCCAGGCCTCAGGCCAGCAGGAGCAGGGCTGCAAGGGGGCTGTGTGACCCCAAACCCCCGCTTGGCCCTCGACACCTGGGGTGGGGGACCCCGACCTCGGGCCAGACCGGGGCAGGCACTCCTCTGCCGGACCAGTAGCTCGTTGGTTTTCTCTACATTTTAAGAATTATTTTTCCATTATAAATGGCTGAAAAATAATAAAACAATTTTTTGAAATATCTGAAATTATGACCAACTAGAATTATATGAATGAAGATTGCAGCTCACTAAAGGCTCCCGGCACGTGGTCTCCGGTACTGGTCACACAGGGCGTCTGCCCTCGCTGGGGGAGGGGATCTCAGTCCCCATCTGGGGGGAGCTGGCCGGCCTGGCACACTGCCCTTCTGCCTGGGGGGGAGGGGGCATGGCAGAGCCCAGCTGGGCGGCCCGGGGCCATCCATGCTCCTCAGAATCACGGCCATCAGGGGATGGTCCAGCCAGCGCCATGAGGCCGCGGCTCCTGTTGAAACTGGGCTCATCTTGATCACTAGAAGGGGGTGCTGCTTCCTAGCATCTTTGGGCCCACAGTCTGTGGACTGCATGTGCAAAACGAGCACCCCACTGTGGGCTCTCAGCTCCAATCCCTCCTCCCTTTCTCCTGCCCTCCCGGTCCTCCCTTCTCCCTCTTCTCCCCCCACCCCCCGCCTTCTCTTGGTCATTGAAACATTGCACTTTGACTCCCAGTTTTCCCTCTGATGGGACTCCCGATTGCGGGGTGCTGGAGCCTGACCCAGACACGTGGCTCTGTGGCTGACCTAATGCGGGAGCTGCAGCGTCTCAGGATCAGGCCTGTGGCAAAGGGTCACCCAGCAGCTCCCTCTTTTTATAGACCGGGAGACCGATGTCCAGGCAGGACCAGAGGGGCCCAGGAATTTGCCTGCGGTCACACAGCAAGTTGGTGATAGTTTTGAGCGCAAGTAGAACTATCTGGATATTTTCATTTCCAGACTTCCTCTTCCAAGGCCTAATACTTGAGTCAAGTCGACAGTGGCCACCATGGTTAACACTCACTGGACACCGCTGTGGGTCGCCACCCACCATGAGCAGCTCCATTCTGGTCCCTTCCTGGGAACCTCTGTGCTCTGCAGCATAAAGCCTGCTCTCCCTGGCGAGAGCCTCGCAGTCTGACCATCACTCCCCCCCCTCCCGGGGCTCTAACTCCTGCGTCTCCCGTCATGTTTCCGGAACCGCCTCTTCTCCTTTCTCCTGGCTTCACCTGCTCCTGTCAGCCAAGGCCAACGGGGTCCAGCTTCTTTCCTTTGACGCAACCTCCCCAGTGTGTCCCCTGGTCCATTCCGAGCGAGGTCTGCAGGTGCATGAGAGGCAGCAGGAGTGCGGGGCTGGCTGGGCAGGAGGGAGCTCTGGGAAGGCTGGCTGCTCTGCAGGGCGAACCCCCTGCTCCGCCCACAGGGCGCAGCTCGGGCAGCCTCCTGGGGAGCAGGGGGTAGCGGCCACACGTGCGTGTCGGACATGGTGGACGTCCCGGGCACCTCCAGGGAGCACATTCCTCATGAGAGGTGGGAGGAGGGGCGGCTACTTCCCCGCGGTGCTGGGTGCTTCTGACGGCCTCCGACTGGAGCAGGAAGAAGGGCGGGTTCTCCACGTGCAGAATCCATGGGAAAGGCAGCTCCAGGTGCAGAAGGGAGGGCAGTCATGGCGTGTGGCATGGGGGAACGTGCAACATGAAGGAGGCCGTGCGAGGGGCCTGGATTGATGGAGGTGTAGGCAGAGGCGCCTGCGAGCAAGGACGTGCAGGAGGGGCCAGATGCTCTTCCCAGAGCTTTCCACAGAAACCCTTGCTTCTACAAGCCTGTCCCAGTTTTACAGGAGAGGGTCTGGGCACAGAGGGTGAGGTGACAGCCTGAGGTCACACAGCCGGGAAGCGCGCCGGAGTCCTGGAACTGTAGGCTGCCTGTTCTGCTCTACCGCCTGCTGGGTGAACTAGAAGGGCAGGGAGAACAGTGGGCAAAGAGGCAGAATAAATCTGTTTAGAGGAATGTGCACCAATTCTCAGGTGTAAAGTGGATTTCCCAGCCCTCTTCCAAGCTGCAGACCTGTAATAAATGAGGTGGAACTTGTAGGGCCCCAGAGGAAGATTCTGGAAGATTCTGCTGGGTCTCAGAGACCTTCCTTCCTATCTGTGGGTTCCGAGGCTATGGATTCGTCAAAGAAAGTGCAGATAAAAAGTGTGTGCGGGGCCCTCCCTGGTGGCGCAGCGGGTTAAAGCACTGCATTAAGAAACTAAAGCCACTTCTGCAAGAGTTCGATCCCCGCCTGCCCCGGAGGCGACCACATGGCGCGGCAGACCTCTCCTGACCCGCCCGCTGCTCCCCTCAGCAGTGTACTTCGTCCATCTGCCTGTTCTGCTCCCCGCTCTGTCTCTGGTGAATCCTCTCACCCTCCGCATCTCTGGCCTGTACCCCAGTTCTGTACGAATAAATAAATAAATAAATCGTTAAAAAAAAAAAAAAGTGCGTGCAGCTGTAGTCAGGCCAGCCAGGTTAAGTCCACACTGAGCACTCAGACCTTTGTTCTTTTCACTATTCCCTAAACAAAACGGTGAAACCACAGGGTACATAGCGCTTAGGTGGTTTTAGGTATTAATGTGGAGATCACTTGAAGCATATGAGAGATTGTGTGTAGGGTACAAGCAAATTCTGAGATTTTCTATGACAGGCTTGAGCATCCTTGTCCTTAAATCTCAGTGCCTGTGAGGGTCCTGGAGCCGGAGTCCTGGGGTCCCAAGAGTTGGCTGGGTCTGACAAAGCACAGTCTCCTGCATTGTCATCCCTCAGAAGCTCTGTCTCCTTTTGTTTGTGATGACTGAAGGCATTTGCATGACAATTTCCTTTTGTCAGCCTCCTGAGGGCTTGGCTTCCTGCTGCCATTCTCACCTGAAGCCGTAATTCTCCATTTGTGGCTTCATAACCATGTCCCCGGTGGCTAATTACGGGCCATATGCTCCCGGGTCTCCTGGGCTGGGAAGGCAGGCTGGCAGGCTTCCCAGCCCTCCTGCAGTTCCAGTTTCTTTCTGGACTTGCTGGCTTCCCTCCTGCTCGCCCCTGTCTCCCCTCAGGAGCCAGCTTCCTCCCATTCACTGCCCCTTTTACAGCGCCCCCAGCTGGGCTTAACGAGGCATTGACTGGTCTGCCACCAGCATCTCAGGGTTGACCAGTTGGCAAAAATTAACCAAAAGGCAGAAGAATTTGGCTACTTGGGCCCCACACAGGCGAGGCAGTGAAGGGGACAGGGCCCTCGCCTGGGATGCAGAGAGCTGAGTTCTAGTCCCAGCTTTGCTGGGAAGCTGAGGTCTGACTGGAGAAAACTTTACTTCTTAGTTTTCTTCTGGAAGCGTTGGGTTGGGTCAGTGGTTTCTAGCCTCCTTCCTTTCTTCATGTCTAAATGATAGGGGCGGACATAGTAGGCCTGTGAAACAGCATTCCCAACTGCAGATGCCTGGAGAGAAGTGTGGGCTTCTGCTCACCTCTAGTGCCTGCTGTCTGGGACAAGCTGGCACAGGAGGTGCACGTAACTCCTTGTTGGAACCTGAAAGCCTTTCAGAAATGGTCTGTGCAGGACATGACAGGACCAACTGAGGTCAGCGCTGCTCAGCTTGGTGGGCTGTGGGCAGGAGTTTTCTTGAGTCCTTAGGGTTTCTCAGACTTGCCCCATTACCCTCCCAGACTATCACACAGTTGGGAGATTTCCATCAAACAGGAAGAAATTTAAATTCTGGGTAGCCAAAAGATGACCAGGAGTCACTGTGCCATAACCAGGTCTGGCATGTTCCCCTGGCCCTCCGCTGGGAAGACATGTTGGTTTTGGTGAACAGGAATGGAAAATAACTTATAGGTACATTTTGGTTTAGAAAGAGCTCTGTGAGCCTTGAGGCCTTGGGGAAGAAACATGATAGGGAGCTCGTAGATAACACAAAACTTCGGGTCACAAACCTGGGGCTTTCTCCTATGAGGGGCGGGGGGCCGTGAGGTGCAGCTACAGGTACCCAGGAAGACTGGCTCTTCTGGGTCTCTAGCCCAGGGGGCCCCAGCGAGCTGTCTTGTCGCTCTGAGCCTCATACTCCCGTTTAGTTGCTTGGGATTTTGAGTGAGATCTAACATGGACCTGAACATTACCTCCAACACTAAGTATACCCACTCGTGTTTCCAATAACCATCAGTGATATCAACAATGCCAGTGTCTGTCCCGGCATTTTTCTGGACAATGTGGACAGGTGGCCATCCACAAAGAAGAACTTTCCCTTCTCTTTCTCATTCATTTATATTCTTTGTGCTCATTTTGTTTCCACACTTGACATATGTCATTCGCAGCTGTCCAGTATTTTTCAAATGGCCTCACTACATCTTAATTATTTTTGACATTACAATGCCTGCCCTCTTAAGGTAGATTCTGGACAATTTGTATCCCAAGGTTTGCTTTCAGCTGGGATAATGCAGGGGCCTAGGTCCGTAGAGCTAGATGAATGTCTTTGGGCTGTGGGACCAGAAACGAGCCATAGGAAGCTCAGTCTGGTAAAGAGAGGTCAGGATGGAAGTGGCAAAGCTTTTGGTTCCCTGGAGGTGGTCGTGGTGGACGTTCTGATGTTCCTGATCATCGTGGTTGCTCTGGTAGTTGTGATGTTTGGTTAGAGGATTCTCACAGGTGTGTCTGGGCCACACCAGTTTGGTCTCTTCCTTGCTCTTCTCTAAATATAGCCCTTAATATGTCCCTCTTTACTCACAGCAGGCAGAGCCATTTTGTTGTTTGCCGTTAAGACCCTCCCAGGGACAGGGTTGACACCTAGACTGGATTCTAAAGGTCACAGGACCTTACACGGTATCTGGAAGTGACTTAACAGAGTCAGCCAGGCACCCGGAGGTAGGACTTCAGCCGTGTCAGCTGGAAAGGGGATGCCTTCACTTTTGTCTTGGTCAACCAAAGCCAACTGTGCCGGGTTAGTCAAAACTTTGTTCTTGGACACCAGCCTTGCCAAGGGAGCTGCAGGGAAATGGTGAGACAAATTTTCAGGAACAGAATTAAGTTCTCTCTCTTCTCTTGCGCAATGATTTGGGCAACTCCTTTGTTTCCTTGACACCTGTTGAGACCCATAACCTCAGGCTCTTTACTAAGTGACATGTTAGGGGTATCGCTACCGATCACCTGTTCATCATTCCTTCATTGGTGCTAGTTATAAGATCAATAAAGAGTTTTACAAGTGCATATTGTAGTCCTTGAAAACATGTAGGTAGACAAAAATAATGGGGGAGACACATGTAGCCGAGAGGAAGACATAAAAGAGGTGAGAGAGAGAGTTCGAGGTAAAAATAGAGAGGGGGGAGGGGCAGGCAAGAAGTGACAGGGACAGAGAAAGGGCCCTGGGCACTTCAGAAATGATCTGCAGTGAGTTAGCTTCTGTGCTCATCCTCTCCTTTAGCTTCAATAACCTTGACTCTGGCATTCAGCCCTATGTAATCTTTTCCACATTGAATCGTGGCTGGCTTGTGTGACCGATAGATTGATGAAGGGAATAGTGTGTGACACTCAGGGCAGGTCACAGAGTGCATTGAAGCTTCTGCTTTGACATCTTGGATTACTTTCTCTGAAAGAAACCAGCCACCACATTGAAGGAAAAGAAACCAATTCAGTGGGTTGGCCCTGGGGGTGAGCTCAGGGGGTGGGATTCCTGGCAGCAGAGAGCCAGCACCTGAGACAGGAGCACCAGACCTCCCAACCAGCTTGCTCCTGCCCCCTTGATCGCCGATCTGGAACAGAAAATCCATATTATTATTGTTTTATGTCTTTAGAGGTTATGGTATTTTTTGTCTAGTGTTAAATACTTGATACAATTCTCTTGCTATCCTTCCTTTTGGTAAAGATGCTGTGGTCCCCAAGATCCCAACAAAGGAGATGTTGGGAAATCTGGTTCTTCAAGGGCAGAGGTTGCTTGTGCCATGTTTATCTCTTCCAAGAAGAGTACAGGGATACAGTTTCACTCATGCTTCTTAAAAGAGAGAAAGAATGAATGATGCATGATTAACTTGAAGAGTGACCTGTGTGTTTCAGCTTGACACAAATGCAAGGAAGTAAAAATTAGTGAGATGTGCATTGCAAAAGCCTGAATGTGGTCTCCTGCATATTCTTACTGGTTATGATTTAAGCCAAGCTGTTCTCGGTCCCCAAGCCATGATCACCTCCCAGCAGCCACTCTTTACCCCAGTCCCTGAGAAGCCCGTCTGTGTTAGACTGCTCCTTGGAGAAAAGTTCCAGGACTTATTTCTAAGACAGTCTCTTGTGTCTTTCTTGCCCAGCCTGCACCCCACACTGACACTCACGGGCCCTAATCACGCCTCGCACAGCAGTGTGCTCCTTCATCAGCTGTGTTCCGGGCCTGGCCCGCTGGCAGATGGCCATCCGTGAAGTCTTCCTACTGAGCACACAGCGGGGGGATTCCGTGGCCTACTTAGCCCCACTGGGCTGTGGGCTGTGTGGATTTCTGCCTTCTCACATCTCCTGGAGCTGAGGAGGGCAGACCCCATTAGAGCCAGCCCGCCAAGTCTGTTTATTGAGCTGGGAGCCGCTTTTCTGTCGACTTAGGGGTCTGTCGACTTAGCTCTTCACACACATCTAGGCTTCCAGTGGCCTGGTGAGTCAGCCTACACTGCTGTCTCGCTCCTGGTCTTGTTCTCCATCCCCTGCTCCCCTGGCCTAGAATTTTGTGAGCAAGAGGAATCTAGAAGGGCCAGCTCCTCTTTGAGAATGAGAAGTTCATTCTCCTCTTTCTCTGTTTCTCAATACACACGCATAATTCAGTGAGTGGGTGGGGGGAGGCTACACTTAGCTGGACACAGGGCGTCTGAGTCTGATCTCTAGAGTCTTTAATCATTGCTGGGCTTTGGCCAAGACGGCTCAGTGGGGCCAGTGGAAGGGAGTTCCCACTCCCTTGGCAACTGACTCACCACGCGCTACTGTTGTGGACATGATTTCAGCTGCCCTGAACCTTTGAACCCTGGGATGTGCTGGGTTGGGTCCGCAGATCGCGGTGACGTAAGAGAGAAAACACCTGCCTCTCTCTAGGTGGATGGAGAGGCCGCCACTTGGCACAGTGGCCATAAGAGGGAAAAGAGAAAGAGCAGGCGAATGTCACACTGTGATCAGAAGTGTCTGGAGTTCATCTCCTGCTTCATGGCCAAAGCAAGCCATGTGGCAAGACTTTTTTCCAGGAGGGCAAAGGAGCGTCATACCTGATGATGGGGCCAGGAGGAGAAAGACTATCCCCAAGGAGAGGCCTTTCCCCTTTCTTGTTTCAGTTTCTGAGTGCTACTTTCCTAAGACAGAACCAGAAATTCATTACGATAGACAGAACAACAGCTGCCCCGAGGTGTCCATGTCCTCACCCCCAGACGCGGTGAGGATGTCCTAGGAGGCCCAGTGTGGTCAAGGATCTTTCCACGGACAGAGGAGGCAGGAGAAGTAGAGTTGGGTGTGGGGATGTGAGCGTGGGCGTGGAAGTTGGAGGGGTGCATAATGGGCTGTGGGCCAGGCAATGCGGACGACAGCTAGAAGCTGGAAGAGGCAAGGCTGGGAGTCTCCCTAGGGCTCTGGAAGAAGCAAGCCCCCTGGAAGTTCTGGGCTGAAGGAGCAGACGCTCCCTCAGGGAAGCTGAGGTTGCAGCGGGCCACCAGCATAGACGCGAGCCCACGGCAGCCCAGTCTCACGCCAGCCTCTGCTGTGGTGGCCACAGCACGCGTCCATGGCTGACACAGGGCGGGGGACAAGCAGTGCGAGTGTGTGCGGGGAGCGTTCGGCCCGTGACGGGTAAGCACCGTGTTCTGGGGGTCGGTGTTCCCCCCTTATTTTGCGCGCGAGTCTACATGAAATATATGCAAGCCTACGGACCTCAGTAGGACAAAGACTCACATGCCGTGTCCTTCTGGACACCCGTGTCTTTCATCTCTTTTGGGGTGATGTGGATCCTGTCCACCAGCTCCCCGTATGTCAGCACCCCTGAAGGCACCAAGTGTGCTGGCTTCGTTCTTGGAGCTCAGTTTGGGGGGCGGGTCCACTCCCTGCAGCCGCATGCAGGGGGTGTGAGCACGCACAGGGCGGCCTCGCCATCGCTCTGGGCAGATGAATAAAGACATCTTGGGGCCCTTGATGGATTTTTACAAGCTTTGATGTTGGAGCCGGGAGCCAGCTTGCACAGGGAGCCGGGCAGGCACCCGAGCCCCCCAGCCCCCACACCCCGGTACTCTGTCTCTGGGCTCTCCGGCGTTCTCAGTCCCGGTCGTCTCGCCGTCTCCCTTCAGTGTGGTCTCCTCACGGAGCTGCGAGGCCGCGTCTCTCCCTGTCCTGCACGACCGGTGTGTGCAGTGAGCCCCGCACCCACACCGCCTGGCCCCGGGGAACCCTGCGCAGCCCACGCCACAGGGGCGGAGTGGGAGGCGGAAAGTGGCCCCATGGCTGCGCCCACCCTGCAGGGAGACTCCGATGTCTGGATGTCTGGATGTCGGGGGAGCCTGAAGGAGGGGAGTCCTGGCGAGTAGGGCCCCAGCCAGGGAAGGCACGGAGCCCGCTGGCAGCTGTGGCCTGGAGAGGGAGCCCTCGCACGCTGTTCTGGAACTGGGGTGTCGGGACCTGGCCTCGGTTCTGCTTGCATGGACGTGTGAACCGCTCTCTCACCAGGAGACTCTGCAAAGTGGGGCTCTTCAGGCTAAATCCAGCCTGTCCATGTGTTTGAACTCAATTTTTAAAGCTGTGAATTAGCTGAAGGCCAAAATCATGGAGAATTGGAAGTGAAAAATCTGGATTTCCTTTTTTTCTTCAAAAACAAGTCCTCAGGATGCCTTGGGCCCACATGCTCCCTGCTGGGCATGTCTCTTGGAGCGGAGGCGTGATCACCCCTTTGTTGGGGTGAGCTTGTGTGCACCCCCCACTTCTCCCATGGCCCTCTCCGCTCGGCGGTCACTCAGCTTCACCCGCCTGGCCCGCTGGGCATCTGAACCCACAGTGCCCTGCTCCACCTGGGGCCTGGCCTAACCTCTCCTGCCTTGCAGATGCTCCTGTGACTTTCCCGTGAGAGAAAGGCCTCTCTGGAGAGGCTTGGCCTCTCGCAGGTGGGTACAGTAGCAGGGGTCCCAGACTCCCTAAAGCCGCTTAGAGCCTGGACTAAAAGATGAGACACCTGCTTTGAGAGAAAGGATCCTTCAAAATTTGCAAAACTTCACTTGCAGGGAGACTACAGTTTATAAAGCACACCCCTTAACAGTTTATAAAGGGCACCCCTTTCCATCTATAAAGCGTACCCCTTTCTGTGTAGAGGGGCCCTTGCAGCCCCCCTCCGTCTCCTGTTCATGGCCCTGAGTACTCAGGCTGGAGGGGTCAGTGGCCCCCTGCCAGGGGAGATCGGGGTGCAGAGGCCCTGAGTGACTGAAGCAGACCCACACAGCTGGGGCTGGTGCGCAGCGCACCCCATGGGTCTCGGCTCTGGCCTTCCCTTCCCCTTGCCAGTCAGTTATAAATAACTCAAAGCAGATTTTATTTCAGCCCCGAAGTGGCACAACTATCAGAAACCACGAAAACACTTCACTGATGTCTTCAAGCGGGTGGAGGAAATAAACTTGCTCATTTGCCCGAAGCAAGGTTCAAAGAGCTGAGTCCTGTGCGCTGGGCCTCGGCCCTGCCCCAGAGTGTGGGAGTTCGGATTTGGAACCCAGGGGGCCTCAGGCTGCAGCCGCCCCTCCTCACTCCCGCCCTGCCCCCCCAACTCAGTCAGTGCCCAGTGCAGGGAGGGTGCCCTCGGCCTTGGCCCCTCCCACCCTCGGAGGGAGGAAGCCAGGAGCCCAGCAGGTAGAGCGCTGAGGTGGCCCTGTCTGCAGAGGGGGAGCAACTCTCCTCGCTGCTTGTCAGGGCAGAGACGGCCCTGGAGCTTCTGGCCTTGGCTATGGTAACATGCAGGAGCCACAGGAGCTTTTTGATGACATCATGGCGACCCAGGGATAAGCAAAAGGAGCCCCAGAAAGGCCTGGTGGAAAAAGGGTCTCCCACAGCAGAGAGAAGGGAGCTTGCTGTTAGTTGAGCCGGGAATACAAGCCCCGGGCAGAGGCTTGGCTGGTGGGGGAAGAAAGCCGTCTGGCCAGGCCCCTCCACAAATAGCCTGGTCACTCCGACTTAAATCACCCTGAGAGCTGTCTCCCTGCTGCACTTCAAACAGCAGTCAGTGCCCTTGGTGGAGAATGCTGGGGTGTGGGAGCCTGAGGTACTTGCTGGTGGTCACAGTGGAGACAGTGGCCGTCCCTGGCCAGGTGGCCTGGTAGTCGCCTCTGCCTCGTGGCCTCAGTGAGCAAAACTTGGAATAGAAAGAACGCCACTAAATGGAGGGAAAATGATAGGCCGGAGGGGGGAGAGAGGAGAAGGAAACAGCATGGCGTTTGTGTAGCTCTCAGGTGGAGGGAGACTGAGTCCTGAGCACCTGGAGCCAACCATGCCTGAAGCCCACACACAAAACCCTCCAGAATTTTGTATTTCAGAGTGGAGTTTCTGTAACTCGCGACTAAAATAGAGTTTTGAGTCCTGTAAGTATCATCTCCACATATATAGCTTTATTGTTAGCAGCACATTAACTCCCTAATGGGTTTTCTGAGCTCCCTTTCTCTTCAAGTCGCCCAGCCACGCCTCCATGGGCATGGACCTGTCTCTCTGGCTTCCGTCCTCTCGGGCCCCAGGAATCCTCCACCTGCCAGCCTTGCAGACTCCTCTGCCCACCTGCTCCCTCCTCCTCTATGGTAGCACACGTGGCTCCCGGTCCTGGGGGTGCCCTCGGCCATTGGGGTGCGTTCGTCAGGGGCTCCTGCCTTCAGAAGCACCCTGAGCCCTGTCACCCTCCACCGCCGCTTGTTCCAGGAACCAGGGCACTGCCCTGCAGACAGTCGTTTTCTCCCTGGGCCCCTCACCGCCATCCCCAGGATGGCGGCCTCCTTGAAGGAGAAACCACTTCTAAAATTTTTAAGTAGAGTTTTATTGATGTACCATTAATTTACAAAACTATAGAAATCTTGGGGTGCATCTTTGCCTCTGTGTGTATAAGCCTCTCCTCACCAATCACCCAAGTCCCAGTGACCTTTCCACTGTCAGAGTGACCACTCTGCCTTCGCCCTTCGCCGACCCTCCCGTTGGTAACCATTTTTCAGAGTCTATTTTTTTTTTTAAAGATTTATTTCTTTATGCATGCAGAACTGGGGTGCAGGCCAGAGTGCAGGGGCGGTGAGAGGACTCACCTGAGACAGAGTGGGGAGCAGAACAGGCAGATGGATGAAGTACACTGCTGAGGGGAGCAGCGGGCGGGTCAGGAGAGGTCTGCCGCGCCATGTGGTCACCTCCGGGGCAGGCGGGGATCGAACTCATGCGGAAGTGGCTTTAGCCTCTTAGTGCTGTGCTCTAACCCGCTGCGCCACCAGGGAGGCCCCCTATTTTTTTTTTTTTTATTCCTTGTTAGTTCACTTGCTTTGGTTATTGATATTCGACACATGAGGAAAACCACTCATTGTCTTTTGCTTTCTGACTGATTTTGATTAGTAGGATCACCCCCAGATCCATCCCTACTGTTGCTGAAGGCAACATTCCATCTTTTGTATAGCTGAGTAGTATCCCACTCAGTACATACACCATTGCTTCTCTATCCAGTTATGTGTCGATGGGCATTTAGGTTGGCTCCATGTCTTGGCTATTGAGAAGAATACACTGTGCACACAGGCTGTGCAAAGCAGTGCTTTCCTATTCCTTGGTTAAATGCAGTGGTATTGGGGGGTCCCACGGGGTCTCTCTTGTGGTTGGTTAAGGATCCCCATGCTGTTTCCCACAGAGGCTGCTCCAACTTACCTTTTCACCAGAGTGTTCACCGTCGCTCAAGAACACCTGCCTTTCCAGGCTTTTTTTGGCATCGGCCATTCTCACGGGGGTGAGGTGTATCTCTCCTGGTTCTGATTTACATTGAGGAGGGGCCATTTGGGCAGGGATAAAATAGCTGCTCACGCCAGGGTCCAGCTCAGAGTCTCCGTCCACCTCCACAGAAGGACATGACAGTGGGAGTGGGCAGCAGGAACGTCAAAATGCCAGCTTTTGATTGTGGCGAGCCCCTGCGGTGACTTGCTCGGAAATGAATTCTTTGGGGTGTCCGCGGGGGCAGCTCACGCATGGCTCCACAGCCGAGCTTCCTTTTGGCCCCTGGCCAGCGACTGGTTTGGCCAGGGTGCTGACGGTGGGGCAGACTTCCTTCTGACAGATGCTTGATTGCATAAAACCCCAGTCTCCTATCAGCCCTGCCATGCCCAGGAAACAGGATGGCAAATTAGACAGACAGAAACCCCGCTCTGGGTGAGCCAAGATTTAAAAGCTCCTGTAGCCATTATTTATGGAGTTTGGGTTTCTCTTTCACCCTTGGGTGAGGACGGGATGGCTTGCTGGCCTTAAATACTAATGAATTTTGTGCTGTGTTCTGCTTCCTGGCATGAAGTGCCTAATAAACGTCCCTGTTTGGTGTGGGGAAATCTCTACTAATTGCTGTCAGCATCCATCAGGACCACCCAGAGCACCAGAGCACCCCTCAGCCTGAGCCTGGAGGGGCCTCGGGGCTACCTCCATCGCCAGGAGGGGTCACTTGGGGTGGGGCTCCACGAGGGTCTGTGCCTGCCGAGTCTGGACCAGCCCCCTCACACTGTGTCCCTTGGGGCCCCGGAGAGGCCTGAGCAGCCACGGAGGGGCCTGGGGTGGCCGAAATGGGGGTGCTACATTCCACTGGCCTCTCAATCTGACCAGTCTCCCTTTACTCTCTTAGGGCCTGAGAGGCCAGACCGAAGGGGTTCCCAAGATTCAAAAAGAGGCTTGCAAACACTGATCTCATCTAAACAAACCTGCCTCTTCTCGCCTGCTGCGGCCTCGTGGGACACCAGCCGTGGTGGCCCAGTTCTGGGGCTCAGCGCTGCCCCCACAGCCTGGGGTCCTTCCTGGCTGGGGATGAGGCCTGAACACCTGAACTTACAGCACCACCGGAGAGGCCCGGGGAGATGGAGTGTCACCTGGGAGGCTCCGGTGACCGGGCCTCGGTGCCCGTCCATTCTTCCCAGACCCCGGGCTGTCCAGCACTCCGCCAGGATGGACTCACAGCTGCAGCACAGAGGCCCAACACTGCCCTCTCCGGCCACCCCCAGCCCTGCTTCTCCTGGTGCGGCCGCCCAGCCCTGGGCCAGAGCCCTCTCCGGCCCTCCTGATGCTCCCAGCGCTTGCTGGGGGGGTCGGGTACGGCTTCCTGTGGCTGGGTGACCCTTCCATGATCCCCCACTTTAAGTGCCCCGAGTGTTCCCTGCTCTCCCTCTACGGTCACATTTCAGTGCCGGCTTCGCTCCCCTCCCCACCCTCTGCCAACTCCGCTCCACCTGGGAGATGGTCACCTCATGCTCTCTGGGGCAGGCCAGGGCGCTCTGCTCTGCTTCACCTTCACGTCCTGGTGATACTGGGGCTGGGCATTTGGTCTCTTGAGACTCTTGGCTCTACCCACACGGCGGCTCCAGGCTTGGTGTGGGGGCCCTGGTCTCCTCCCCTGCCCATTCTCCTCAGGGGACCTCATCCATTCTGCCAGCTTCAAACACCATCTTCCTGACGGTCACTTCCAAATTTATATCTCTGTCACCCACATCCCGAGCAGACGCATCCATCCTGCGACTTGACATCTCCACTTAGTGACGAATGGGCTTCTCCACTTAATACATCACGAAAGGCCGCCAATCCCCACCTCACTGCAGCAGGTTGTTCCTCCCCGACTTTTCGCCACCTCGGTAAATGTCACCATCTTCTCCCCAGTCACTCATGTCCGGGTCACAGGAGCCTCTTGAGCTCACCTTAGCACTTCACACCTGGGCCAGCCCGGCTGGCCCGTGGGTGCTCTGGCCCGCGTCTGAACTCTGCTCTCGGCCTCCTGCTCCCGGACCACCCTCTCGGCCCCCTCACCAGCGTCAGCTGTCACTACTCTGCCTGCCCAGCCGGGCTCCAGAGGCCGGCACTGCTGTCCACTGCCCAGGACACAGCAGTGGGGACCACTACACCTCATCGGGACCTTGAGCTCATGAGATATCGCTATTCACTTCCCAGGGCCATGGGGAGGTGGGTTGCTAGTGGCCCTCACGACCCTCCCACCCCTCCAGTTCCAGAAGGATCCGGAAACCTCCTGCGAAGGCTTAAGTTAGCTGTGGCTTTGCCTGGCGTATGTGGATGTGTGCCGGTGGGGAAGAGGGTCTGCTCTGTGTCCCGTCCCTGGGGTCAATGGTGGTGCGTATGCAGGGCACTGGCCATGGACACTTGCTCTGTTCTAGGCACATCATGCACTTTCACTCCCTTCTCTATAGTCCTGTGAGGAAGGTGTGCATTGTTTAGGCTGATTAAAATAAAAAACAAAACAAAGCTAATTGTGCTATGAGGCATGTCATAGAACATTGGCCATCTTGTTTTTTAAGATTTATTTTATTTATTTATGCATACAATACCTGGGGTGCAGGCCAGAGGTGCAGGGGGTAAGAGGGTTCACCAGAAGCAGAGTGGGGAGCAGAACAGGCAGATGTACTGAAATACGCTGCTGAGGGGAGCAGTGGGGAGACAGGACAGGTCTGCTGCCACTCCCTGGCTGGAAATCCAACTCCTGCCCCAGTGGCTGATGTTATTTGATAGTGTTGAGACTTAACCCCTGCACCACATTTACCACCTTAACCATTTCCACGTGTACCCTTCAGGAGGCTCAAATATTCACATTGTCTAGAACGTTCTCGTCCCACAAAGCTGAAACACTATAGTCGTTTAACCGCTTACCTTTTCCATCTGATTCCCACTCTGTTTCTGAATTTGAGCACTTTAGATACTTCATGTAAGTGGGGTCATCCAGTGTGTCTCACTGATTTCACTCAGCACGATGCCTCAAGTTCCATCTAGGCGGTCACATGAAATTTCCTTCTTTTTTAAGGCTGAATAATATTCCACGGCACATAGTATGTCATGTCCCTTAGCTGTCTGTGTATGGGTAGACGCTATTTTTATCTTCATTTTTCAGGTGAGGACACTGAGCTACACAGAGAACAAAGGATGTGCCCAAGGGTAGGTTTGAGCCCAGCAGGACAGGAATAGCGTGTCCATCTGATCCACCACCATTTCCTGGGCTAGAAGGATTTACAGTAGGAGAAATGTCAACAGAAATCAAGAAATTAACTGGATACTATAATTAAGCTGATCAGATTTAGGGCTGATGATGGGCAGCCTGAAGGGGCTGTGAGGACAGGTGAAAGATGATTCGGCCTTTGCTTGGAGATTAGGTGTTTGTGATGCCACCACGTGAGATCGGGTGTTAGGAGGAAGAGCCACCCCGGGGTAGGGAGGAAGCTCACCTTGAGATGTTATGATTTAGACACGAGGGTGGGCCACAGGTGTGGCATTGCAAATTATTGAGTACATGGAGGAAAATGAAGTGCACGTCTCTCTTCAGGACTTAGCTAGAGTCACGACGCAGTGGCACAATGAGCTGGGAAGTGCGGAAGAGAAAGCCCGGGACAAGTGGAAGCACCCACGAGTTTGTGTCATTCCTCATCATCCCACCTCAAAGCCCTTTCCCAGCGCTGGGGAGGAAGTGGAGTCATCCATCAGACTCCGGAGCTATTCTGGCCTCGAGAGCTGTGGGGTGTCTGCAATGGATTCTATTCTGGTTAATAGTTCTCCCCAATTGTTCTCCCAATTAGGTTTCAACTCTCTGTCACCGGATTTCCTTGTTTTTTGAGTGGAGCCTCCCTGTAATAACCTGCTTTCCTCAGCTTCCAGGCTGTTCCCACCTCAGGCTGCTGCTGCAGTGGTTTTAGTCGTCAGATGTCCCACTAAGGTGGACGTGAGGAGGCCCGGGATGTGCACTTCGATGCAGCTTCAGATGGTCCTCCAGGGGCACAAGGGAAGCGGACCGCTGGCCACAGGGGCCCCAGGTAGCAGGAGGACCTTGGAGGTGAGCCTTGGGGCGTCTGCTTCTCCTGCCGTGTCTGGCCACATTCTTCTCCAGCCTAATCTCTGCAGTCGCATTTTATGGTGGAGAGTTTGGAATTGGGGAGGACTTGGGGTGATTAACATGAAAGACTTTGGGTCAACATGGACTGATCCCGTGATGTGCTGGGAGACTTCCACGGCCATACGCTCAGGGTGCTGGGAGGCTTCTCCAGGGTCATACAACCAGCAGTGGTGGAATCAGAACTGGTTCATGGACTTCTTGATTCTTGGTCCAAAGCATATTTCCACCAACCCATAATACTTTGCAGCTGGCTTATTGACAACACACCCTTCCCCCATGCATCCTTGTTCTTTCTTTACCTCAATGGTTTACTTCAGTAGGTAGGACAGTGTCTGGCACTCTCAGGGTGGTGCTTAAAAAGCACAGGAATCCCTCCCGCATGCCCACATAAAAATCTGCATAAAGATGCAATGATATGGGCTCTCCCTGGTCGCGCAGCAGGTTAAAGCCCTGCACTAAGAAGCTTAAGCCGCTTCCGCATGAGTTCGTTCTCCGCCTGCCCTGGAGGTGACCACATGGCGAGGCAGACCTCTCCTGACCCGCCCGCTGCTCCCCTCAGCAGTGTACTTCGTCGATCTGCCTGTTCTGCTCCCCGCTCTGTCTCCAGTGAATCCTCTCACCCTCCACATCTCTGGCCTGTACCCCAGCTCTGTATGAATAAATAAATCTTTTTTAAAAGAAAAGATGCAATGATACATGGGTAGGTCACAATAACCCCTCGCGAAGGCTGGGACACAGGCGGGTTTGCATGGTGCTCACAGAGACGGAAAGATGGGAAGGAAAGGACGCTGGGAGGCCTGGATCCCAGGCAGGTTCCCCCTCCTTCTGACTGTTCCTAAGCCAGGCACTCTCCCTGGGGCTCCGTGTCCTTGTCTGTCAATTAGGGAAGGCCGGTGCTCGTTTTACAAAGATGTGAAAGAGCTTAGTACTGTGTTGGCTCGCCACAACTCCAAAGCAGAGCTACAATTATCCTAGAGGCATTTGAACCTGAAACCCAATATATAATTGCTTCTCTCCACATGGGGAATATGATGAGGCACTTGCTCATTTCTTTCCCCCACGAGGGAATAGCAGTTATCTAGGGGGCATTTGATTTGGCTTGTAATCATGCACAGGTAGTGTAAGATTCTGGCAGAATAGAGTCTCTTGAGGTGCCCTTCCACAATCTCTGCATGTAGAGACAGAGATAAGATTATTTACACCTCATTCCATTATTCACAGACTCTTGGAACATAGCATTAAATAATTCAGAGACCATACAAGCATGGGGATTGATGGTGAAGCTGATAGATCTTGCAAAAACTGCATACAGCATCGACAGAATAGTCCAGATTCTAGCACAAAGGCCCTGGGAGCCATTGCGTAGCCCCCAAATACCACCAGGACCTCGGAGAAGGCCTTTTCTCTGGTCTCATATGATTCCGGTCACAGGGGAGTGAGGGGCCTTGTCTGTGGGTATGGAAACATACTCCCTCCATTCTTCTTCTAACCAGGTTTATTTATTTATGCATACAAGAACTGGGGTACAGGCCAGAGATGCAGGGGTGAGAGGCTTCACCAGAGAGAGTGGGGAACACAACAGATGTACTGAAATACACTGCTGAGGGGAGCAGCAGGCAGGTCAGGAGAGGTCTGCTGCACCATGGGGGCCACCTCTGGGCGGGGGATCGAACTCGTGCTGCAGTGGCTGTGATAGCTTCATAGCGCTGCACTTTAACCCCTTGTGCCACCAGGGAGGGCCGTAACCAGAATCCTCTGAACGCCACTCATATTAGAATTACTCACTCCCCTGGTCCTATCCCAAGCAAGGTATTGGATGACTTGAGGTATTGGAAACACGGGTCTTCATTTCCCCGCAGCTTGCACCACAGCCAACGTGGGGTGTGGCTAGCAGAGCCCGGGGGTGTGGGGGGTCGTGTCCCAGTTCTTGTGCCTACTAGCCTCGTTGACTGTGGGGACAGATAAGATAAGGGGTGAGGGGCGGGAGCCCAAGAACTGAATTCAGAGAGGAAGCAGAGAGCTAGGGGACGCCAATGGGGGAGGGCCCTGTGGCCTCGCGGGGTGGTGGCGTGGGGAGCCGCAGCGAGGGATGGAGGGAAGACAGCTCAAAGTCCACGTAGCGAGAGAGGCCCAGAGGGGCTCACACCTCTGAGATGCAGCAGCCTCGGCCCAGGCCAGCCCCACATTGTTGGAATCGCGTCCAGGAAGGGCGAGTCCGCGGAGGAATGTGCCTGGTGGGTGTGTCCCCGGATGCTGTAGTCTGGCGCAGGCGGGGGACGGGCGGTGACAGGGGCTGTTGCCTGGGGCCTCCAGTGCTGCTGCGGCTGGAAACATCCTCTCTGGCCCCCGTGTGCACTCGCCTGCCTGTCCAGGAGGACGGCTGCTGTGGCCACGATGGCTGCCTGCCTCGCGGGCACACCTGCTCTTGTCCTCACACAAGGCCTCACCCTGGGAGAAGCCCGCCTGACTCTACACTTTGTAGCTTGACCAGCAGGGGCTCTGGGCTCCAAGGCAACGTCCTGAGAATGATGGGGAGGGGGGGGGGATCCATGCCTCCCCCTTTCTTGTTATTAAAACTCGAGCTCTGGTTAGGAGTCTGGTGGGGAATCAGGAACAGCTGATGTCGGGACAGGTGTAGGAAGGTGAGCGCAGAGTTCTCTGGAGCAGGCGGCACAGGGCTTTTAGAACTGCGTCTTTTGGTTTTATGGTGACTAAGGACAGTGTTGCTAAAAACAGTTTTTCTGGTGTTTCAGGGGACCCCATCATTTTAAAGGTATCCTCAGCCATAGTTGTCCGTCTTTTTAATTCCCCCAGGCTGCTAATTGACTCTTTGTGTCTCTGGCTCCTGCTGCCCAGCTACCGGCTTGACATCATGAACAAATGTAAGAGAGTCTATAACAGGGATGGTTTGCCACAGGGCTGTGGAGCTCAGTTTCCCTATCAGTCCCTGGGGGAATCAACTTTTCTCACCTGAACTCATTGATGTGCACCGGCCAGCACGCCCTGCGCCCTGCTGATGTCATGTTCAGGGTGGCGGAGGGGCTGGGGGCCTGCGTGGTGCCTGCTCCACCTTCTCCTGCTCTGTGACCCGCGGCTAGTGCTGGCTCTTTGGCTTCCCGTCTGCAGCCTGACAGTCGAAGGCCTTCTGCAAGGGTTTGATGTGAAGGCTAAACGCAGGTTTAACTGTAGGGGAGTGAAGTAGTCAGGCTTTTATGCCACTGGCCTCTGATGCTGTCACCTGGGGCCTGGGTGCAGGAGGCGCTGGGGAGCAAGGGTGGGGGCGGGGCCTGGCGGGGCCGCCTGGGCTGCGGCATGGGCGCGCCTGAGTGGACACGCCTGAGTGGACACCTCCGGGCCTGACGGTGCCGCCTGACAGCTGGAGGCGTCACCCGAGGACGAGCGACTGCAGAGCAGCAGGACCACGAGCCGAAGCCACAGAGAGCCCAAGAGCTAGAGGACAGATTTGGGGGCCGGGAGCCCAGCCCCAGCCTGCCCGCCCTGCGTGCTTGGCGCAGCGTAAGAGCTCCATAGGGGCGCAGATTTCATGGGCTTTGGGATGTTTCCAGGATCAAACAAGATGGGGAGTTGAAATGCTTGGCTCAGAATCACAAGAGCTGTCCCCACCCTGTGTGGGGTGGGACCCCACTGTCAATTACACTGAGTCTGAGAAGGAGCTGGGGTGTTCCCCGCTGGGTGTTTTCCTCTCTGCTCAGAATGGGGTTCCTTGTCCGGGAACCTCCTCTCCCCCCTGTCTGTCTTTGAGCGTCACCTCCATACAGCCTTCCTTGACTTTCTGGGTGCCCTGGAGCTGTCTGGGGGCTCTCGGTGTGACGTCCAGATTGCACAAGTTGCATGTTCTGGGGTGAACTGGTTGGGGTCAGCTTCTCCCCCAGGCTCTGCGCGCAGAAGCATCGTTATGTCTGACAGCCCACTATGTCTGAGCTGCTGCGGGGGCGGCGTGAGCAGGTATGGAGTCCGGGGGGCCTTGAACTGAAGCCTGGTGCTTCACGGAGACAGGAAGTCACTTGTCAGATTTAAAAAGGACTATCTCATCTTTTGCAGTCTAAGATACAGAAGTATAACTAGGTTATGAATAGAGATTTAAATGACTTGCTTCGATTTTTAAAAAACTCTTTAATAAGGAAAGAAAGTCTACCAATGGGTTGTGTGGATAGATGTATTTTTTTAACTCCAAGAATTTATTTTCTGCCTCATTAATAGAAGCTCCCACACATGTGACCAGGGAAAGACAGTTAAGAGATGACCTGCGTTTCATTTTTGCAGGCTTGAATAGGTAATTGCTGAGAGCTGAACTTCTGATCACCGATAATCCAATTAGGGTCTTGGGCATAATTGTTTCTGCCTAACCTTATACCTTTTACTCACCATGGTTCTGACGTCTGAAGCCAGTTTTCTTGGTAACGGCCTCTCTTTTCTGTGGGAGAAAGAAACTGCCATTTGGGAGTATTCTTTGCTCAGCAGACAAGGAAGAGGTAACACCTGAGAAAATAGACAGGAAATTGTGGGCATTATTGGAATGATTGAGACTTTTATGGATTTGTAGATACATCCTTGTCTGAAACAGAATGGAATTTCCCAGAACCTGTGATGTGAGCTCTATGTCTTCCCGCCCACGGCTTCTCTCACCTTGGGAAGATGACAGGAAGCGAATCATCTCTTTTGTGCTTGTGCTTTGACCAATGACATGGGCTAAGTGGAGGAGGGGGCAGTGAATGTGGCTTGCTGCCAGCTGTACTAAATTTATAATCTTCCTGTCCCATGGAAGCAAAGGAGAACAGATAAAGTTTTAGGGTTCTCCCTAAAAGCCCACAAGTCAGTGACAGGACACTTGGATTTGGTCCTGCTAGTAATGCTCATTCTGTTCATCTCATAGAACCTGTGTCCTCACCTGGGAAGGGTCATGGACCACAAGATCTTGCTCTCAGAAATGTCTGTTTGGTCTATATAGTATCCAAAATAAATGGAGTATTTTTTGCTGGTATTTAAAACTCAGAATAGGTTTCATAAAAAAATTCTATCTTTCTTTGGTATTGTGGGAATTTAGAAGTCCTTGGTCCACATTTCTGCACAGCTAGAACTCAACAGTTCTATCAATGACACTCCAAAGGCTTCCACAATCCCTACTACTCCTTAATATCTGACCCTGAATTTGTTTTAATCATTTCTATTTTCTGCCTAGCTACTATAGGCGTTTGAGCTTGTAAAAGTCTGGACGAGGGACTTTTGAGTTTCCCATCAAAATTTGCAAGGTCTAGCGAAGACTTGAGGACAATACTATTTTGTCCTTACTTGAATGTAAGTTGCCATTTAGAAATGCAGAAATGAAGGTTTACAGTAAAGTCAAAGACTGTGCCTGTGGTTGTGAGGGTTGTAAGTTGTAGAGTCAGTGATTAAGGTTGTGGAGTTTGTGACTTCTAATTCAGTGTTCTGCTGTTAGGGTTAAATTTTCTACTTCATACTTAAGACTTTGTTGGTGTGTGCCCACACTGAGCAATTAGATGAACTAGAGTTTCAGAAACATAAGCAGATGACTTAGAAACCGCTTGAACTCAAGTTTTCAATTGAACAAAGGATTTTAAAGATGAGACTGTTGTTTCAGATCAATTTTGAAGCTGGGGAAAAAACCTGACCACATTGGGTGTTTAGAAAAAACCTGTAATTTCATAAACTTTGAGTGCTTGGCAGTTTTCCAGTGCTTTCACTACCAATTTTAGAAGTAGAGAGATGTAATATTGTCAGGGTGTCATAGGGTTGAACACCTCCAATTCCTGATTTTGTGAATTATGTGTGCGTGTTGACTGTGTTTTCTAGACTTGTAAATTTGCTTTCTTGGTCTGTAACAGAAGGATGATAAACACAACTCCCGGCCTCTTCAAGGCACGGGGACAGTGACCTGTCTGTCACATACTCATGCCACGTGATCTGCAGGGTGCGATTGCGACTGACGGCCGACTCTGGGCCCAGCACCTCGCTCCTCGGTGTGTTCTAGACATTCCAGTTTGTGTGTGCAGAGTTGAGCTTCAGCGCAATACTGCTACCAAATAGTGGCTCACTGCCCCACTACACGGATCAGGTTATTATAACACCAGGGTTTTGAAGAAAGAAAAGAGCTTCATTGTAAACCAACTGCAGAGAGACAGGAGAGAAACTCAAATCTGCCTCCCCCTGAACAAAGGAAACGGACAAGGTGATACAGGTTTTGGGAACCAGGGCCAAGAACAAGAGTAACTATCATTGGCTGAAAAGTGGGTTCGTGGGGAGAAATGTGGACACCGACTAGTTAAAGAGCACTTCAGGAGAGACATGTGAAGGTGCTTCTCTTCAGATAACTGGAGTTTTGAATTCCTGGGGCTCCCTCTGGTGTGGGCCCCTCCCCTCCTCTGTCCTTGCGTTTCTAGCTCCAGCCAGCTTGGGAGCTCAGCTCAGGCTGGTTGATAAACCCCTAGACTTTGGTGTGTGTGGAAAGGCAAGTATCAGAGACGGATTTGGGCACGTTTTTTGTTTCTGTGCCACACCAAGTTAACCACTTAATGTTGGCTGAAGTAAGACTGCTACGCAGCTGTCCAAAGAAAATGGAAATTCGACAAGATTTGAATCATGTAATATTTTCTCTGTATCTGTTACTCCTCATCTGTGTTTAATGCTGTTTCCTTTACTAAATTCTGAACTGACCTAGAGTTGAACCTCAGTTTCTCGCCTGCGAAATGAAAGCCTTAAACTGACTGAATTCAGAAGCCCTCCATACGCCGAGGTTCTGCTTTAACGGAGAGGTAAAGGAGAGAGTTAAAAAATAAAGATACAAGTCTTAAATCCACCTTAATTCATTGCTTAAGCTGGATCAGATCATTAAAATAATTAGCTGGCGAATAAAGAAAATAGCTTTCCCCTCTTACTTGGTATGTTCTTTTTCTCTCTCCGGCTCCCTTTGAGAGCTCACTCTTGCAGGACAAACACTGGGACCTGATCAGGAATTCTCCTCTTCCATGGGCCTGGTTTTGATTCAGAAAATCGTTCTGACAAACCATTATTGATGCAGATAAGCCCAGGGTTAGGAACAAAAGCGCAGCAACTTGTTTCAGCACTTAGCCACAGAGACAAAAGAGGAGCGACTATAAAAGGGAACGTGAGCACATCCTCTGATTTTTAAAATTAGTCACAAGATCTGTTCCTTTTTCTTTTTCCTGAGGAGCTCATTACAGGGGCAGCAATGAATAGTCTGCAGTGACTTCTTTCTTCTTTTCCTTTGTTGGTGGTGACACGGCTAAGCTGGATCCCAGTTTGGTGGTGACAGCCAAAGCGTCCGAGGGCTGATCGAACGGACACCTCTTTGCGCCATCACACCTGATCAAGGGGTTGACCTTGATTAGTGAAGGTCATCGGATTGCATCCCGCTTTGTTTGATCTGGTGCTTATTGGTCTGGACATGCCCAGTGAGGCGAGTGTTTGTCTTTGCTCTTGCCCTGGCTGACTCCACGCTGGGGAGGACGAGGCAGTGGTAGGTGAGCTTGCTTCTCCCAGGAGCTCGGGGCTCGAGCTGCCAGGAGAGTTGCAGTGTCTTAGCTGCTGGGCTGTGGCGGCACATGGCCTCCGTCCCCAAGGCAAGCTTGGCCTTTGCTCTGGCTTCAGCTTCGGGAGGGGCGAAGGCCACTTTCATGTTCAGCACCAGCTTGGTGAAAATGTCCTTTTCTTTAAATCACTTCTTCTCTTAAGTAAAACTAGGTAAAATACTAAGCAGAAAGAACTCTGTGGCAACAACGATAGAAAATATTGAAAGATATTTAAAAAAATTGTCAACATGTCACAAGATATAATCGCTATTTTATACATTGCTGTGTGTGAATGAGCTTGCAACCTTTTCATGGTGAATATTTATGTCCTGCCGAAGTACAGCCTGTTGTTGAGTTTTCCTAGCGCTGTCGAGGGTTTCCCGGTCATCCCGCCCGCTTCGGCATGACTCCGAGGCCCGCAGCCTTCACGCCTGCACCTGCTGCAAGGAGCCGTCTTCGTGCCCTCCGAGCGGGCGCGGGTTCTCACGTGCGGACAGACCTCCTCGACCCGCAGCCCTAGCTTAGCGGAAGAAATTCTCGAAGGGTGGGGCCGTGTGTTCCATTTGCTCAGACCCAGTCCTGACTTTGCGCAAGCGCTGTCTTCTCCCCAGTGCTCTGTTCCCGTCAGGAGCTCCTGGACTGACCGGCAAACGTCTGGACACCCCCATGATGTGCTTTCTGCCAGGCGGCCACCCCACAGTGTCCCCGCCGCCAGGCACAGTCCCCCCCAGGTCCGAGTTGCCGGTTGCAATGACACGCACGGGGCTGTTTCACACCTACCGTCTTCTCTCGTGTCCCAGCCTGTAGGAATTGAAATACCACCTGCACAAGGTGGCCGTTTTCACAGCCACCTGTCTTAGTTCACACTTCTCTTTCAAGATGAACTTTCACTTTCAAAGCAGATTTAGCGTAGCTCCATGGGCATGGAAGTGTGCACTTGATGTATGAGACACCCGTGTACATGTGCAAATGGATGAGTAAAACTTTCTTCTAACTCACACAAGGATGAATTTATAACTACTGAAATAGAAAAATAAAAGTTCTCCCTGACCCTAAATGATACCTAAAAATATCATCCACGATGGCACATCTCCTCTTTTGGGAGACACTGCATGAGTATCATTTCGGGGCAGATTGTCCCCTCCTTTCTGACAGGCGAGGTCCTGTTCATCTGCCCTAGGAAATCTGCTCTGACTGGAACTCCGAGTAAGCTCCCCCCTTCCTCAGGGTCCTTCAGCACCGTTTTCACCTTGGAACACAGCACACAAAATTGCAGTTGTCTACTGACCTATCATATTTACCTCAAAATAATCCGTTATTGGACTTCTTATGTGCTAGGCTCCAGGTGAGTAGGTAGTGATGGCGAAGCTTGGGCCCTCCCCTGGGGGAGCTCAGTGCCTCGGATTGTCTTGTTTTGGCGGTCGGAGCCCAGAGGAAGACCCGAGCTAGATTGAGGTGTGTTTAAGGGAAGTCTTCTATGCGACGGTGACCTTGGGCTGAATTTTGAAGGTTATAAAATATCCATTTGACACAAAAGAAGGAAATAAAGGAGAAATAGGTGAATACAAATGACATGTGACATATAGGGAAAAATAGCAAAATGACAAACATATATTCAACTATGTAATTATTATGTTAGACATGCCAGTTGGGAAGCAGAGACTATAAGACTGGATAAAACAAATTGAAACAAAACAGGATTCAACTAGATGCTGTCTAGAAAATAAACACTGGTTGAAAGTAAAAAGATTAATGAATATATACCATCCAAAAAATAACCACACAACAGTTGTAGTTGTTAAACTAACAGGACAAAACATAGATTTGAAGTAAAACAAATGACTGGAGACAAAGAGGGATCATTTATAATACTAAAAGATCAATTTATCAGGAACCTATAAAATTACAAACATATGCACCTAATAGCAGAATTCTGAAATGGCAGAGACTGAAAAGAGAAACAGATGACTCACAAATCATCACGGATAACTTCTGTGCTCGCTCCCAATAACCAGCAGAAAAAGCTTCTAAACAGAAAAGCAGCAAGGTCATGGCAGAACTGAGTAACTCTATGAACTACGCTGACCTAATTGACTCCACAAAGCCCTCCATTCAACCACAGCACAATACACGCTCTTCTCAAGTGCACTTGGGACATTTTCTCCTTGTGCTAGGACATAAAGCAATTCTTCATACATTTAAACAAAGTGAAATCACACAAAGCAGTAAATCTGAGCATAACAGGATTAAATAATAAATCAACAGCGGAAGGGAATTAGGCAAGTCTTCATAGGAGTTTGCAGCCAACTTTACCTTCTGTAGGGAGTTCAACAAATTTTCAAGCCATTTAGTTAACTTAAAGCATTTCTGAATTCACAGAAGTTCCAGGAGACTGGTATATGTAAATGCAAAATATTTCTGGAGAAACTCACCCTTAACCCAGGCCTCATAATTCCCATTGATCAATTTCAAAGAAACATGAGCTAATATTCCAGATTGCATGCCCAAGAGGGCATGAGTCACCTTGAGTGAGAGCCAGTAAGAAGCTCTTGAAATGATCAGATCTGAGATACAAAATAAAGGTGCTTTATATTTTTAAGATAAAGTTGAAAATGAAAAAGAAAGAAAAAGAAGTGTGACAGATTTGAAAAGGACCCAAAATGATTTGTAGGGATGAGAAATCTCAAAATTAACTCATTAGATAGGTTTAGCAGCAGACTGTACACAGAAGAAGAATGAAGTAATCAACTAATTGAGATTTGAAACCATTACCTAGGTTATGCCAAAAGGGCATAAAGAGATGACAATATATATATAGTGTTGTGGCGTTTAGAATGAAGCTTTGACAAATACCATTTACAATTTGAGTTGGAGGGGAGAGTGAAGCAGAGGCCTTATTTGAGAAGTTATGGGTGAGAACATTCCCCCTCTGATGCAAGACACACGTCTACAACTATGAAGGACTCTGCGAATCTCGGGTGAGATAAAATAAAAAGGAAAATACACTTAGGTAAAGCGGATGAAATTGCAGGATAGCAAAGATAAAGGGGAGATCAGATGGTCCAAAAATACAGATAATTTTCAAAGGAAGGGCTAATCTACCCTAAATAGCTTCTTTCTCAGTAACATAATGAACGGTGGAAAACAGTTCTACCAGAAAACAGTGCTATAAGAAAATAACCCATCATTTAGATTTCTCTTTTCAGGAAAAATTATCTTTCAAGAATGCAGGAAAAAGAAAAAAGGAGGTTTATGGGTAGGAGAATGATTGTCAGCTTGCTGCCGGTGAAGCAGTCACGTTAGGGAGAAGGAGGGACATTGTGGAGGAGCTTCAGGATCAGCTGCGTCACTTTGTCCCGCCCTTTACCTGGCCTCAGTTTCATCACACATGGTGCAAAGGGGTGTTTACCACCTACGTCTGTTACTGTCAGTGAGACTCTATGCCCTGCCTTCCTTCCAAAGGCATCCAGGTCAGTGTCTGAAAACTGGCATTCTGGAAATAAATAAACAAGATTTTATAAAGCAACACTTTCTGGTAGAGTTTTTAGCTTTTGCCAATTTCCATGGTGTAAATATTTCTATGAAGGCTGATGGTGAGCTACTGACACGGCTGGGGGCGAACATTATGCTGGGCTGGTGCCCACAGCAGTCTCCTGGTCACCTGGCCGTCAGCAGCTCTCAAAGGACATAAGAAGACCAGCAAAGCCTGAACCCCTGGATCAGGCAAAATGAGGTGTGAACTTGGCATCGACCTCTAACTAGGTGCACATTCCTGGGCTGAGCTTTTGCTTTCTCAACTTCAGTTGCCTTCCCGAGAAATGGGGATTACAATAGTACTTGCAACACAGAGTTCACGCATTTACTTGTCCATTCCACAGATGCTAACCGAGCAAGGGGCTGTGCAGACAGACTGAGGGGACTCGCTGGGGTGTTTAGTTGGGTGCCCATTGCCTTTCCTGAAGAGATTTCCCCCACTTGGTCCTTGGTGGTTTTCTTTCATTGACTGCAACCTTTCCTCCTGAGACGTCGTCATCCACCGCACCCTCCCCATTGCACGGTCTGGAGCAGTCCTGGGTGGCACGAGGGCCTCTCACCATCTCCCTAGACATGTTTCCTCTGAGCACCCACTGACCGCCTGCCCTGAGACACCCCACAGGTTCTGCCCTCCTGCTGTGTCTACCCAACGCCTGGTCTCCTCCAGGCAGGCCATCTGCTCCTCCCCAGACCTGTTCTTTCTCTGGGTAATGGCACCCCAAGCCCACAAGAGCAGGAAGCTCTTCTGAAACCCTTCCACGGGTGGGCGTGGCCTCCCACTGAGGTGCTCCCACAGCTCTGCCCACACACCTCGTGACAGGGACCCACTACCCTCCAAGTTTGTCTCCTGCAGTTCTTGTTACGATCGATATTTGTTGAATTAAATGAGTAAACGAATGGCGAAAATTTCATGCACCATAATGGGATTCGAGGGAAACTATTTTGGAGCACAGAGGCAGTTATCGATCTTTCTGAAATCACATCACTCAGACAACTATGCATTTTGTCATTCCTAAGCTCAGAACTGGGCTTAATAGACAACAAGATTGGCTCAGAGGTGCTTGATTGACTGGCTGATTCTTTCACCAGATAGACACATTTTGAATACCCCACAACCCACCCATGCCAGGTATTTTCTGGGTTCTGAGGCTACTGCAATGAACAGACTAGACGTTCAAGGATCTCACTGTCTAGTTGGGGGAGACTTGAAAAACCCGCCGATGCAGGATTGTGCTGGATGAGGCCAGCTCTTGCGGAAGGGGACCGTCAGGGCGAGCTTCCTGCCACTTTTGTTTTGGGTTTTTCATGGCGTGGAAGTGTTTGGGGGCTGGAGAAAGGAGTGAGCTTGGAGGGAGGAAAGGGCACCCTGGGGGCGCGGGAGGACAACACGTGTGAAATCTGGAGGTGGGAGAGGACGTGGTATTTGGGCACTGGTGAGGATTCCTCTGGAGGCGGCACACATGCTATACCCAAGATGTGCGGCAGGAAGGAGTCCAGGTGGTCCTGCCGAGGAAACACTTTTCTTAAAGGCAGAGGGTGAACTGGCATGGGGGTGGGGGTGGGGGCGTGCTGGGTGGAAACAGGGCTGAGCACGAAGCTGTGAACCTGAAGCTCTATCCTGACGGAGACCAACGTCACGTCAGTGACCCATCATGCCCAGCGACACATGCCAAGCTCAGGGGTTCTCAGGGACAGCCTGCGTCGCCATCACCAGGATGTGATCTGAGGGGTGACCCCTGGGCGCCACCACACCCCAGGGACCAGCCACATCTCCATATGGAAATTCCCCAGACATGACCCCTTAAGGCTTAGGTGCAAGGTCAGAGGCCCTGCGCCCCACAGGAAGCAGCGGGCTCCCTCTGTGCCCCCGGGGTATTATCAGGACTCGAGGTTCAGGCTGTTACCTCACTGCCTGCCGCCAGCCTGATTTTCTTGGAAAGGCAGCAACTTCCCTTGTCTGCCTGGAGGTAAATACTGCAGCTGAGTCCAGAAATTGGCATCCCCAGCCTTGGCGGTTCCTGAGATAATGACAAATCCCTTTCGTTGGCTCCCCATTATTTCACTGTAAATGAGAAAGTAATAAAGCGAGGCTGCCACTGGACTAATTAAATCAGCCATTTCTAATCCCATCGATCCAGGGAAAGAGAGTTGTGGAGGGCTGGGAGGGAGAGAGGCTTTTGATTCAGAATAAGCCACACATATTTGTTACTAGGTGAGGACTGAGGCATGAGAGAGAACAGCTTTGGATCTGGGATCTGGATTCTGCAGGGGTGCAGGCAACGTGCCTGAGGATGGACGCTTCCCCTGGCTGTCATGGAGCTAGGGCTGAAATCAGTTTCCTTCTCAGCATTAAGGGGGCGGGGGGAGGTGGGTGACTCTGGTAAAGGGGCAGTGGCGTGGTGCTGGGTGGAAGTGGGGCACTGCCAGGAGCGGGGTGGAGCAGGAAGTTGAGGTGCCAGTTGGTGCCTCCCAACACGGCAGAGACAGTGTCACCCCACATGCCACAAACCAAAGCAGGCTGTGAAAGGCAGGGCTGTCAGGACCTGGCTGGCGTGGGGAAAGAATGAAGGTGGGCTGAGCGATCAGTCACAAAGGGGCAAAAACAGATACCTGCTTCAATAATGAACATTGAGAAGAGACTGTCGAAGTCCAGCGGGCTTAGTATGTATGGACCGGCTTATCCTCACTGGCCAGCATGGCTTACAGTAGTGTCCTTCCCATGCCTTTTGCATGGAAGTTACTTTTGCTGGTCATGGGGCTAGCCCAGTTCCTCCCCAGCTAGGGACCCCGACTTCACCTCCCTGGTACCCCATTTGGGAGGGGCTGCTGTACCTTGGAGGCTATGCATTTCTCTGTGAGACATCCCTGTCCTCCAGAATTTCTCAGAACATGACCTATGTACATTTTGCTGTGAAAAAATTGGGGAACTTGGAAGAGTGCAGATGCCAGACCCCAGAGTACTCCTGCTGAATCAGTCCTCCAGCGGTGGGGTACTGGAGCTCAGGAATCAGGGTTTTAGCAAATGTGATAGGCACCATTCTTTGCGACACTGGCCACTTAGACCCACGGACAGACCTGTTTCCTCTGTGTGGGAACACGTATTCATCTCTCTTCACAGATATAGCCTGCTGAAATATGAACAGGGTTCCTGCTGCTTTAGGCTTAGAAATGGCCAAAAGCAGTTTTATTTGATCTGAGCTTGTTGTAAACTTCTGCAGAAAAAAGGCAATGAATTGCAATGTCCATCTCAGAAATGAACACATTTTATAGTGGTCAGAGAACAAACATCTAGAGAGGAAGCAAAAAGAATTTATTTTAAACTGGGTGAATTTGAGTTCACTTCTGTGCAAAATGAGTAACACTAAGTAGAATTTATGAACTATCATTATCTCTTACCTTCACCATATTTTATGACCTTCCCAAGTAAGCTATAACATATTTAGCAAACTTTGACAGCCCAACAAACACAAAGATTTACAAGTGAGCCAGGCAGGGGCTGATTGGCACAAAATAATTTGCAACAGTCCTCGTCTTTTGGAGAATAATGTGTTTTCTGATTGCCCAGCTCCTGGTCTGTTTGGGGGAATTTCTTGTTTTGTGAGTTTTACTTCACTCATGCAGAAGCCGGAAATCTCAAATTTGCAGCCTCCCTTGCAGCTAGGGCTCAGGACACCTGTACTTTCTTTAAGTCGTGCTACTCACTGGGACTGGCAAGAAATGTGATTTGAAAGTCAGCAGCAGGAGACACTGAACTCTCCCCAGGTCCATTTTGCTGCAGAAGGTGGTGGCAGAAGCTCCGAGGTTTGGGAGGGTCACGGATGCACAGAAGTTGCTTACGCTGCAGGTCATCTGTCCCTGGCAGTGCACACACACCGTGGCACATCCGACGGTCCCTGAGGATGGTTTTCCTGGAAGCTCAGCTGCAGTCTGGGTCGCCAGCTGTCCCTGCAGTCCGGGAGCAGCCCCCATCAGCACTCCCCTTTTGCTGCTCTCACTCTTAGCTCAGCGGTCGCTACAGGAAATCTGCACTGATACAGTCCACAGTGCAGTTTAGTCTGCAAGTCCAAGCGAGTACCACCAGTTGAACTACTCACAGTCTTTGGCGTAACCAGCCAACAAAGGCACAAGCACACATTATTTGCTGGTCCAGGATCCAACCTGGGAACACACATTCTATTCTACTGTTTCGTGGCTGGTCTTCTACCTCAAAGTTTCCCCATGTCACTTTTTCTCCCACAACTTGGCTCTGTTAAGATTACGGACTGGTGTTTTGTTTTCTGTAAGGAACCTTATCGAAGCACGTGATGTCAGCGTGCCCCCTCACGTGATGTCATCGCACCCTTCACACGATGTCAGTGTGTCCCTTTCTATGGTGTCAGCTGTCCTTTCACTCATGGTGTCCCGTGACCACCGGGTTAAGGTGATCGCTGGCAGCTTTCTGTTTCTCTACTATGACGTTACCATTTCCTTTGTCATTTTATTTTGCACCCAGATCCTTTAAATAATTTCTTTCCTGTTTTCTGAGTCAGCACTGGATTCGGTTTCTTTGAACTAGGTGTTCTGACAGTGATAGCTCTTTACAATGAAAGGAGAGAGCGAGCACCGAGGACCTTTTCCACTTGGATCAATAGTTGAACATGTTTAAATCCTACTTGAGACCTTCATGTTAGCTCAGTTAATCAATGTTTAAGACAGACACGTTGGTTATGTTTCCTTCTCAGCAGATCCTAAAGTATGTTGTAGCACCGCTTCTAAGTAACAGTACGTTTAAGCCAAGCGATTTGCCTCATAGGTTCACTCTAATTAAAACTGGATTCTCTCCTGGAGGAAGACTCACATTTCCGATGGGTCTTCCCTTTTCCCAGGAGGGGGCTTACATTATCTGTGTATCTCCCTGCTCCACACAGGGGACGCTTCAGCGCACCTTGACATTTACCCAGGACCTCTCTGGTAGACTGTTCCATTTTGGTGTCCGGGAAGTCGCCTTCACTCCTGTGTTCTCAGCCCTGGCACAGCACCTCCCTGGAGTAAGTTTTCAGCGCCACGGAGGATGATAGGCCTGAAGCAATGGAGGGATACGAACAGGCTTCTGAGCCCTGTTTCCAGTCAGCTCCCACTGCTTCACACTCACTGGCCGTGTGTTCTGTGACCCTTTGTCACCATGAGAGAGAGGCTCAGGGGCGTGGCATGCTTTTGTCTAGGGTTCATGTAGCATCTCTCCAGCGGCACTGGAGGAAGGATGGGAAGGCCAAGATAACAGGCAGGGAGCAGAGCATGCTGCTGATGAGGGGAGAGGCCAGGGCAGGGCCTGGCGAGTCGGCTACTCCAGATGGCGGCTGGGATGAGGGTCTGCTCCTGCCTGCCTTGGTCCGGGGTGCGTTTTGTAAGTGTGGTCCATCTGGAGCAGCGTGGTCACTGCAAACCCAGGTGAGCCCTGCGAGCTGGGATGGGACCAGAGTCCTTGTACCCTGAGCGGGGCAGGCTGACCCACAGAACAAGGTCAGCTGGCGCCCCTGGGAGTTACCACCCTTGGGGGCTCCATGTAGGGCACCTGAAGCCCCCTTTCCAGCTCATGTGCTGTCTCGGTCTGCTGGGCTGGGCTTGCTTCTCTTTTAAAACTCAGAATTAGATTTTATTGGCTAGCTGGATGCCCGGGCAGCGGTTCAAGGCGGGCGCTATCCCAGGATGGGACAGCTGGGCTGGGCCTCACTGATCCCAGCCCTGCGGGGTGATCCTGCTCATCAGAACAGAGTTAAGGACGGACATTCTGTAAGGTCCCTGCTAGTTAGCTGGGATTTTGTAATTCTACAAATCTCCTCCAAGTCTTTCACATCTTTTCCCACTGTGTTGCTTCTCTTTCCAGTGTTAATTAATATTTCAGGAAACCTTGGTGTTTGAAGCTTAACCTTGTGATTTTGACTATTTGGCAGGGTCTCTGAAGATCCATGTAGTATGATAATTCGTAACTTCCTGGAGGTGAAGTTTGAATTTCAAGGGCTGGAGTCCCGCTTCCCGGGGTGAACGCTTGGCGGGTGAGGAGCCGCGGGTGGTCCCGTTGTGCTCACCCGGGCCCTGGCCTCTCCACGTCCCCACGTGACAGTTACCGCGTGGCTCCCGGAGTGCATTCCGGCCCAGGTACCTGTGAGCAATCCCCACTCGGTCTCGTTTACCCCTCACCATTTCTCAGCAAAATGGAGTCTCATACTGCAGAGAAGCAGCAGCTAAGGCATCTTAGGTGGGGAGGGGAGGGAAGCCAGGAGAGAAGGCCACTTGCGCACACAGGCTCAGAGGCACAAGAGCACCCCGTGCACCAGGTAGAATGTGCTGGAAAGAGGAATGATGGTGCATCTGCCTGGACCCAGGCAGTGTCTGGAATTGAGGGGTAGCCAGGTGGCCAGGTAGACAGGAGGTGGGCAGGGGGTGGTGAGGGTCCAGAGGAGAGACCAAGAGGACACAGGCCACCCCTGGGCATGCCAACCTGTTGGTGTCAGTGCCCACACTGAGGAGTATTGGAACCACTCAGAATTTTGCAGCAGACACATCAGCTGCTGTGAATCACATTGGCGGGCGAGGACTTGACTAATGGGGGGCAGAGATGGGAAGCAAGGGGTCCAGGGAGAAGCTGTAGGATCTGCTGGTTTGCAGGATGGTTTGCTGGGGTGACAAGGGTCAGTCTGGGTGTACTTTGAAGGCAGAGCCAACAGAACGTGTGCCCTCATGTATGTGGGGTGCAGTGTTGCATTGCAGAATTATTAAATAGCTTTGCCTCTACAAGGATCACTGCATTTCGTATGGGGGGATTCCTTGAAGTAATTTGCTTCTCTTTTAAAACTCAGAATTAGATTTCATCATTACTTAATAATTAGTTATTCTTTGAACTATGGTATCAATTGGCTTCTCCCTGTCATGGATCACCACCCTAAGGAACCCGCCACCTAGTGCCTACGCTACCTCCGTGGTCCAGATGTGCTGAAGCATTACCATGTAGAGGAGGCATAACTACCATCATAGATGTAGCTCATGACCCCTGTGGTGTGTAAAGTGTGGGTGACTCACCTGGCCCTGGGCTTGGGTGGGAGATGGCCAGGAAGACGCTGCTGCTGGGACACTCTCGCCTCCGAGGAGGTGAGAAGCCAGACACCATGCTTGGAACAGGCCGAGGTGGGGACAGTATCTTTCTGTGCTGGGTGAACCAGAATGTGTCATTCCAAGAAGGGGCCTGTGGAGGGGGAAGAGCACATCTTGGCAGCTCAGACCCACAGATGTCTTAAGTTTCATAGCAGCAGATGGGAGATTTGTCTGCCTCAGAACAATAAGGACAGGGCTGGGGAGCCCAGAATCTCTGCTCTGCTAAGCTGGCTAGAGGATGCTTTTCTGAGCTGCGGGTTCCAGGGCAGTCAGTGCCCAGAGCCCAGTGTGCTTGGGAAGCCTGGGGTCCCACTTGGGTGCCTACAGTAGCATTTCCAAGTCCGACAGGTGCCCAAGAAGGTGCCTAAGACCTAGAGTTGGAAATCCCAGTTCTGCCACCTTTTAGCTGGGAGACCTTGAACAAACCAGATGATCTCATTAAACTTCTGCTTTTTCTTTTGACAGTGGAGTTGTAGGTATACCACTGACCCTACGTTTAAGGCCGCTTCCTGCAGGCGGCTAAAAGTTGTGATCATGTGATTTGCTTGATTGGTGAAATATGTGTAGAAGTGACACGTGACCCTTCTGGGCCAACGATTGAAAAAGTTCATGAAGACGTGACCTGCACTCGGTTCCTTGTCTCTGACTGTGGAAATTAGAGTCCCCTGCCCCTGTGAGGAATATCTAAGAATGAATGAGAAATAATATAATTTTTTTTGGCTTTAAACCTTTAAGGGCTCGGGGGTTTTTGTGATGGAGGCATACTTTCACCCATACTAACTGATGCTCATGGAAACAATGACAGCTCTTCGCGTCCATAGCTCAGGATTGTCCTGAGGCTCAGCTGTAACTCTTCTGTCGCCTGGAGCTCTCGGGCCCCTTCTCCACTCCAGAGTAAGCCCTGTTTACTCCCTAGGTGGCAGCTGCCCAGCGCCAGGCACAATTGGCTACAGGGCGAATGTGCATGAATGACACAGCACAGGTTCGGGGGTCTTGTGTTCTCTTTTCACCGCCAAAGACTCTTTTAATATTTATCTTCTTCCCTCAAGGTTTCCAGATTTTGGAAGATTTCTGACTTCAGGCACACTGCATTTATTACAAAGCAATTCATTTGACTATTTCTTATTACCAAAGAGACACATGTAGCTACTGATAAGAGCTACTGATCGGCAGGAGATAATCACCATGACCACATCAATAGATACAATTCCAGCCCCAAGCGAAGCAAGCAGATGTTAGCATGCGTGCAGCTTAACAGAATCTTGAGCTAACAATTGCTTCAACCAAAAGGACATTTAATTTTTATTTAACAGGAGGTCCCAAGGAAGGGAGGGAGACTGGTACTTCTGAAGTGGGTCTGGCAGCTCAGCCATGTCACTGTGGACTCTCACTCCTTCTGTCTTCAGCTTGACCATCCTTAAATTCCTTTTCATCCTTGTTTTCTCCTGGAGCTTAACTACACTTGAGGCAGTTAGGGGCTGAGCCAGCAAGCTCCCCTCTCTTGTCTATGGCTTTAACCAGAAAATCAAACTTTCCTTGGAAACTCCTCCTCAGAATTGGGTTTACATTTGCTTCACAGGAACTGGAATCCAAGGGGTTCTGGGAAAATGAGGATCTAGCAAAGGATCCTGGGAATCACCTTGTGTCGTCCCGTGGCCTAGGGTATGGCCATCTTGGGGAAAGAGTGGGTCTCAGAGAGAGAGCAGGTGGGGCAGTCAGAGCCACTGTCCACTGTCCACTGTCCACTGTCCACTGCACCTACTGCAGATGGTGAGAGCTTGAATAACTGGCCTCACCAGCATTTGGTCAAACCCACTCACTCCACAGAAGAAGACAATGAATACCTAGCCAAGGAAGACGTCGGAGGCCTCATGGGGATTCGGGGCAGTAGGAGTCAAGACATAGTTCCTCAATATCTCATCCTATTAAAGAAATAATCCAAAGAGACCTGCAACCAAGTCAAGTTGATGCAAGCAGTGGGGCTGGCCATGAGTGTCCATGGGGGAGGGCCCACGGCACGGCCCTGTTATGCTTCTGTCTACCGCTGGTGACTTGTGCCATCCACTCCAGGCTGGCCTTTGTTTTAGTGGTCATTATTTAATTGGATTTTCAAGATGGGAAAATTGAGATCCAGAGAAGAAAAGTTACTTGCCCAAGGCCAGGCAGCTTGTGAGGGGCAGGGTAAGGATCAGAGGCAGCTGGGACATTTCCTGACCACCCCAGTGGGTATCCGCTCACTGACACATGGAAGAGGTTTGAGCACTGAGTTAGGAGTCAGGACCATGTGTACTCTTTGTCATTTAGGACGTGATGACTGTGTTCTGGTCACTTGCTCAGTTACATGAGGGGGAGGCATTGACCAGTCTCAGCGTCCAGACCAGACAACACTTAGCCCCCACTTAGCTGGGTTTATAACGTGGTGCTTGGCAAGTGAGTGAATGTGGCCATCACACTTTATTGCCGCTCAAGTTTGTGCTAACCTATGCATCAGTGAATTACCCATTGCTGCCCTCAGGGGATGGCAGGAACGGGATCATTTTGACTTGTAGAAAGCATAGAGAAGCCAGCCCTGGCTGTGATCCCTCTTCTCTGTCATTATCATAATGTCCTGGTGAGATTAAAAAAAAATGCTAACTCCAGGGTCTTGCCCCTTGGAAGGATCAGAAAGGACCTACAAATATGTATCTTTACAAAGTTTTCTCAGGAGACTGATAAGTGCTAAATATTGGGATTTCAATTGCTGAGTGATGGGATGGAATTCTCGAAGCGGCCCTGGGACCTCTTTGAACTGCTTTCAAACAAACGTGTGTTTGCACCAGGTGGGTAACTGCAGCCAGTGATGGCCAGATGGTCCAAGCCATGCACTTCTCAGAAGCACCACTGGGGGTGGTTTGCATTGGCCTTAAAATAAATAATTGGAAAAGTTTATACTAATCTTGATTAGGCGAAAGAGGACAAATGTTTAATAACATTCTTATTCCAGTCAAATAGAGGAAGGCATTAAAGCAGTATTTCAAACGGTACTTCTCAGACGCTGAGGTTGAACCCGTGCAGGGCTGCCAGATGGCACAGTACATCAGTGGTTCTTAACGGAGGTGGCATTTTGGTTGTCATTGCTGGGCAGGGCTGGGGTGCTGGGAGCGAGTGGGTAGAGATCAGGTGCTGGCAGGCAGGCACTCTGCTTTGCACATGACAGTCTTCCCCCAACAAAGAATCGCCTTGTGCCCCAGTGTTGACAGTGCTGAGGTTGAAAGATCCTGCAGTAGAGGCTCTAATTCAGGCTTGATCACACTTCCTTCACTGGCTTTCTTTTACCTTGACATTCATGTGTGTATGTGCAGATACATACATGTAATTGTATGCACACATGCACATATATATGTATGTATGTGCGTGCACACATGCATATATGCATATCCAATTGTGTCTGTACATGGTGCATCAAACCATCCATGACACTAGGACATACTCATGTGAGTTCATGTGTGCAATCTTCTGTCTTTTGGCTCTGCTGGGAAGACTCTGGGCTCCTCCATCCACACAGCCACTGGGTAAACAGTCATCACTTTGTTGGGTTCCCAGACTGCAGAGACCTCAGGGCTGTCCTTTCCCTGGGAAGATCACAAGCATCTGACCATGCCTCTTTTATTAGGCTGATCACCTCACTCCTGCCCGCTCCTCTCTGGCAGGTGTGAGGATCCATCAGCAGTCTTGTCAATCAACCGTTACAGGAAAATACTCCCTGTCTTTGATGGGCTTAGCGGAAACTCTATAAACTTGAGAATTCCAGCAGAATGCAGAAGACATTGTAAGCCGTGCATGAGAAGTGATGATCCCAGAAGCTCATAGCCTTCATTTTTCTCTGTGCAATGAAAGGCGACTGAGAAGAGTTTTCAGGTTGCTTCCTGGTCTAACATCGAAGACTCTGAAGTTGGCAAAAGAGTCTCTCCCACAAGGACCCACAGATCCACCAGAAAGAACACATCCTGTGAGTTACAGTCTGTGCTCATGTTTTCCTCCTAAATACTAAAAGGAATGTTCAAGCTTATCATTCTGGCAGAACCCTACACCCACACGGACGGATGTCAATTCTGGCATTTACTGGAGTGCCAGTAAATCTTGAAAACAATAAATATCTCATTACTTTGCTGATGATGTGTCTTTAAGTGTTACTTCAAAATGCCCATCATTGCCGTGCTTGATTTATAACAAGGACTCATTTTCATCTTGCAGTCTTTCATCATTTGCAAGCACCTTGTTGGACCCTAATCAGATTTCTGTAAATCTTTGAGCACGACTGAGTATTCAAGAGAGCTGCTATCCCCCATGCTGAGGTCTGGAAGTGGATTGGGTGACCCTGGTCGTGTGTTGAAATGATACGGATTCTGAATTCAGTTGACCTAATCAATACCCCACGCCCCATCTGTCACCAGCTTGCTGGGTCTTCTTGAGCAAACTCAAGCTGAGTCTGTCTCCTCATGTGTAGAATGAGCGCTCGGGTTTGTTTTTGTTTGTCAGAGTGAAGGTTGAGAAGAGAGGAGACTGCAGGTGACGGCTCCGGAGTAGACGTGCAGGAAGCGGGGTCCTGTGGAATCTTCTTCGCTGCAGAATGGCCTGCCTTGCTGCCCCTCTGGGAGGCCCAGGAGGCCAACTTCAGAGGCTGTAAATCACCCCCCCTTCTGCTTTATGACCGAATTAACAGCCAGGCGGGGGGAAAATGGAGCATTTAAATATTTAAGCCAAACATTTAATTTTTAAACATGAACATTCCTTTTATAACTCGGGCTGCCCTTCAAGGCCCGTGGAAAAATTCCCCGAGTCCACGCGGTCAGCCTCCCTTCAGGGTGCGAGCTAAAGAGCTTGGCTAACCTTGGGCACCTCTGGGCTTGGCAGGGCGCACGCTCTTGTTTTATTCAGGAGAAGGCGGGTTTGTGTCCTGACACAGACATTCCTGACAAGGTTCTCTGAAGAAAGAGGAGTGAATTCCCGTATGACAAAATCAAGCTGCATCTACACGGAAGGAATCTTCCCCGCGTTTCTGGGTTCCTGCCGTCTGCTGCACGTGGTTCCAGCCTTTCTCTCTGTTCTCTCTTTCAAATTGCACATCTCTTTTTGTCCACTGAGTTTCGGGGAGTCTACTTCAGTCTCGCAGCATCACACGATTTGGGGAGTGAACATTTATCCTTTGTCGCTTTACGATCACCCCTCTTTTCCCTGCAAGGGCCTCTGACACCCACTGTCTGGACACTCACTGTCTCCGTTGCATCGCTCCTCCTGTTGTTGCTGTTATTGGTGCAACAAAATCCGCCTGCAGTTGGGAAGTGTTCGTGGCCCCGAGGCAGGACCTGTCCTTACGGAGGCCAGAGCGATGGGGCAGATCCGTGACGTGAACAACAGACACTGAACAGAAGCGCAGGGAGGCCGCTGGCACCCCGTCTCACCCCTGGAAGGAAGAGCCTGCTAAGGAAGAGGCTGGCAGAACAAGAGTCTGTAGCCGGTCCGGTAGAATCCCTGGCATCGTGGACTCCTGTGTCTTGATAGCATCGGTTCAGTCATCTGGGCTCCTCTTAGTTGACGCCTCACCCCCACCACGAAAAGAAGAGGCCCAGGTTCCTAGCCCGCACTCCTGCTGCTGCGCCGTGTGGCCGGGGCAGACCTCCACCCCTGGGAACTCCAGTTCCCGTGAGGTAAATCCAGATCACTCTTTTCCCCTACCTGCTTGCACCCTGGCACAGGCACTGGAGCGCCCCTGTTTGCAAACCTGCCTGTGGGTGCCTTGCGCCTTACTGTTGATGGGCAATTCTGCACCTCGGGCTGGCAAGGCCTGGGAGGGGCGGGGCTGGGTCAGGCCACCGGAGGGGACTTTGAGGGTGTGGCTTGTCGCATGGGAGGAGCACCGGTTGGTGAGGAGCGTGGAGACCTCTTCTGAATGACGGGGGAAGCCTGTGTTTAAGGCTCCAAGCCTGTGTTTGGACTGGGTGACCAGTGATGGCCTCGCAACATGGGATGGGGCATGAAAGGGCCCCCCGGTGCCTTTAGGGACTGGGACAGAAGTTCCCAGAGACAACGTGGGAGAAGGAGAAAGAGCCACGAGCCGGGGACCTGGGCCCTCCTCTGGCTCACGCGTTTTGGGAACTCCAAGATTGAGGTGCATCCCGCAAACTGCCTGTGCCCTGCACCAGCCATGCATGAAGTGGGCGCGGCCTCTGGGCGGCCTCTCCAGCCCTAGCGCTCCCGCAGGTGCAAAGTCACCTTCCTTACCCAGCCCTCACCCACCTGTGTCCCCTGCGCTGTCTCTGCACTGGGGTCAAAGGAGACCAAAGAGAGTCAGGCCCCCAGGAGAGTCTAGAGGAAGGAAGGGCCTCGGTCATGAGCAGCCTCGCCCTGCCAGGGTGGCTGGAGACCCCGGGACATACAGCCACCGAAGACTCCAAGCGCAAACAGCTACCAAACGCGGCGCGGGGTGGCCGCCAAGCCGTCCTGGTCAGCAGAGGCTGAGAGCACCGTCTCCTGTCAACGCCACAGCTGGCCTCTGCGAGGCCCCAGGGCGCCAGCAGGCCCTGCAGTGGTGTGTTTCAGGGGACCCTCGGCTGGTTGCTGAGGCAGGGGAGTCCTTTTCCTTTTGAACTTTCTGATGGGGTGAGTCTGCCGAAAGGTGACTTGAGAAGCACTTGGAGCAACTATTTTTGCAAAGGAATGAACACCACTGCCTCACTAGAACAGGGTGTCTGCTCCGGCCAAGCATATGTCTTGTGTGCTGTCTCCGTCCACCTTCACCATGCCCCAGTGAGGTGGGTGCTAATTTGTCCTCTCTTCAGGACACAGACCCAGGTGCACAGAGACCAAGTCATCTGCACAATTACCCAGTGACTAGGACCAAACCGTGTTAATGCAGAATCCAGAATTCTAGTTACTTTAGCTTTTAGTGATAACATAAACTAATTTTTGTTCAAGAGCTAGAGAGCACCAACTTACATTCGTGCAGCTTTTCTTGTCTCTCCTCAAATATTAACCATTACATATACTATCCTTTACTGGAGTCTCCGCCTTCATCATATCGTAGCTTTAGGAGAATTTTCAGAGTAGAAAACATTCAGGTTCATTTCATTTTATTTATTTTCCCTACCTCCATCACTTATGTCCCCGTCTCTCCTCACCCCACCTGCCTCTTAACTGCAGAGCCCACACAGTGCTTATTGACACCCACAGCTTTTGTATTTCATTTGACCAATTGCCCACTAGGTAACTATCCAGTATCTTTGTCATTCTTGCTTGCTTTGCTGCAAGAATGCTTCCCCTCCAACGTCTTCCTTTTCTCTACAAACAGGAGTTTATAAACAGGAGTTTCTCCGGTACTGAAGAGTGATCCATGGGATGGACAGACCATTTCTTCTTGACCAGAATTCTGGCTTTTGACTACTTCATGATTATGTGTTGTGTTTCTCCATCAAGATTCTGAGTACGATGTTATCTGAAGGTAGAGTATACTGATGGCTGATTATCCACACCAGGATACTCTTACAAGTAAAGAAAGAATCATCAACCATCCCCAGAAAACAATTAGGCAAATAGGGACATCTGGTCACCTGGGGACGCAGGAAGGAGAGGAAAACCTACGTCAATTTATGTTGAGCTTTTCTCTCCTTATTTCCCATCTGAAATTAGACTTAGGTTACCAAAGTCTGTCACTATAACCATAGTAGCGTCAACATCCACCGTAACCTGAATCACTACATGCAGTGAGCACGTGCAAACACCCTTACTGTCGTGTGCAGGGGGCGATGTGGCACTTCCTGTGTTGCTTCATGGCCCCGCTGCCACATCTTCTCATCAACAGTTGACAGAGAAACTGAGGCTAGGGACCATTAAACAGGCCACAAATGGGCAGCAGCACACCCTGAGCCACGGCTTCCCATGTAGTCCTCTAGTGCTTGAGAGTCCTCAGGGGACATGTGCTCCACCCCTCCTCCCAGCCTGGCCTCAGTTTCCCAAAGCCCTACTTTTGGACAGGCCAATGCTGTTCGTATTTGGCTCTGCATCTAATTTCCTCTCCCAGTGTGCTAGAGATCCTATTGTGGTTTCCTGGGAACTGCCTTGCTGTGACCCTGAAGGACAGCCAGCCTCTGTGCCAAGATGCTGTGCTGTGGGCTGGGCAGTGTCAGGAAAGCGTGGGAAGTCACTGCAGCCCTCTTCCCATCCTCCCCATGGGGGATGCAGCACAGGAGTTTAGAAAGAAGTGTGGGTTCTGAGTGGAGGAGCTGGCTGCTCTCCTTTGGGCTCAGAGGTCTCTTTACAGCCTCTGACCTGGGAATGTGATGATCTGTGTTGGACAAGAGCTGTAAATATATTCACAAACATTGACTTCATAATTCCTTTTCTGAGAATTGACTCCAAAGGGAGAATCCTAAATACAGAAGTGGCTCTCTGTAGTAAGAGGGGAGGAGGCCAGAAGAGTCAGAAGGAGAAAGACCTTGGAGCAAGACAACTTTCAAGCTGTCCCCAGGAAGGGGCAGTGGGCCTCATTTCACTCTGCCCAAAGACAGTGTCAGCCCTCGGCAGGTCACTCAGCTCACTGAGGTTCTTCACTGGGTGTATAAAGCTGAGATAATGAAGCCTTTCCCCGCTGGGGTTGTTAAAAGGGTGCATGGGATTATGGGTGATATCAATCTATCCTTACTTCACAAAGTATTTGAGGTTTGCTATTAGAATTGATATAGCAAAAAAGGAAAGAGGTGAGATAAGGTTAAAAAAAAAAAAAAAAGGCCATAACAATGCAAACCTGGAGGTCCCAGTAGCCATTAGCCTTGGGTCATCCTTGGTTCTTGGCCTCCTGCTGGCCAGCGTCAACAAGGAGGTTCTACCAGTGACAGTTTCCTTTAATCCTTAACTCCAGGGGACATTTCACACAGAAAGTCCTGGCACCACCTGGTACCCATCACTGTTGAGTTTTCTTCTGTCTCCATAGCTGGTTTATAAATACCTGTGACCGCTGGCCATTGGGTGATAGACTAGTGTCGTGTGTCTCAGAGCTGGTGTGGGGGCACAGCAGGGCAGGGAGACTTGAGAGGATCTCCACGGTCTATTTTCTTAGCAGAGCCCACCTGGGATGCCTAATAGGCCAGCTGGCCTCACCCCCCACTGGGAGGGAGATTGGGATGTGCTGTATTTATTTTTGTGAGCTGAGCTCTCACTGATGGAGCCTCACTCTGTGTCAGGTGCTGAGACAAACAGGCATCTCTGCTCTGTCCTCACACCGACTCTTTGAAGACACTTTGATCACTTCCATCATATAAATGGAGAATGGTGGCTTCAAGAGAATAAATAGCAACTGAACGTTCAATGCCCATGGATAGCAGAGCTGGTGCTTCCATCCAGGACTCTGCTGAGGCCCTTAGCTTAGCAGATGAGCAATACTGCTTGTTTCTTTATGTGTTATTTAGTTGAAGCCTGGAGAGGGAACCTTAGTGATGGAAAATCTTTTGAGTTTGTAACCTAGTCTATGGGATCAGAAGACCCACACTTGAAAAATCTACTCCACTGATCAAAAAAATGATGCCTCCTCTCTAGACTCTGGCAAGACAGCAGTGAGTGACATACACCAAATTCACACTTTATGGAGCACAGCCTATGAGAAGACTCAGCTCAGGAATGGATTTCAGGAAGAAGTGATGCTATTTAGAGACCATCATAGGTCCTATTTTCTATCACCACCTCTATCCCTGCACTAGTTTTTATTTATTTTCTGCTGAGCACCTACTATGTTTCAGGAAGTCTGGTAAGTACTTAACATGTGTTTTCTTATTGATTAAATACCACAATGGCCCTATTAGTAGGGTAAATCAGGGCTTTTAAAAAGATGAATAAAAGAAGGCACAGAGAGGTTGGGTATTCGTCTAAGGTTACACACTATAATGGAGAGAACTGTGAGTGGACTCTAGATCTGGCTAAATCTAAAGACAATGCATCTTCTGTTGAACATGAAGGCTTCATCCCGACTCTAGTGCTGGTTCTGCTGCTCATGAGCTCCATATAAACTCGGTCAGACAGCTTTCTTCTTGGTATTTAAATTATCCCTTGTATGAAATGGGAGACTTAGGCAAGATGATGAACCAGGGCCTGCTCAGTGATGTTCTCTGAGGATCAATCTCCAGGAAGGTCAAAGTTGGCATCTTAGGGATGGCTGAAGCTTCTGCAAAGGCCTCTGTGGCTGGTGATGTGTAGAATCCTGTTGGTTCTGATGCCATTCTGGGTTCCCCCTTCCAAAAAGTGAGGGAAATTGCAGCCCTTGCCACAGAAGCCTGAAGCATACTGAAGGCAGGGGCTGCTTTTCTGTTGTGGTCGGGCTACTTCTGGAATGGGGAGTTGGCCACCTGGCACTCAGGTGAGGCAGAGTGACCGACAGGCAGGTAACCCTGAAGCTGCTTTTGTTGCCACCAACTTCTGGATCCTTTTTGAACAACTCAACTTTTGGATTTATCGCAACCTAATGTGAACCAGGCTTCTAATTAGAACTAATTAGGGAGGTGATGCCACGTCTGGAGATCTAATCCTGGAAAGTAGCAAAATAAAGCTGCTCCCACCTCTTCAGCAGCCTTGAAGACACCTTGGATAGTGAAGGGGAGGAACAGAAATTCCATCTGTTTGCAGATGTAACCGCTCTTGCATGAAGATGTTTGCATGGTCTCATCAAAGCTGGCCTTGGTTTCCTTAACAAAGGCTGCAATTTGGACATTGAGTCTGAGGTTAAAATCCTGGCTCTTTCCTCACATATATTTTGAAGGTACCAGTGAAGCTGAAACCAGATGCTTTGCTGTTGGTGGGTTGCAAAGGTGACCCTCATGGGCTGCTGCTCACAGTTTGATCTTGCTTCCCTTCCCATCAAAGCAGGCGATGACTATCTTGACTATGGCAATCCTTGTGACTTGCTTCGGTCAGCAGAATGTAGCAGAAGTGATGTTGGTCTATTTCAAGCCAATCAAGAGGCTAATGCATGTCTCACCATGTCTTTTTGATCTGTCACTGCCACCAGAACCAGCCTGGGCCGAGTAAGCTCCACCACGTGGCATGCAGTGGAGTGACCCTGGCCCAGTTCATTGTAGACCATCCAGCCTACCACTGACGTGGCCACTGACCTGAGATGAATAAATGCAGCTGAGATCAAAGAAAGTCCAGTTCAGATCAGCCAGAGGCACACCCAACTCGTTTATTTGTCTTGGTCAGTTGAGGCCGCCATAACAAGCTACCATGTACGGGTTGGCCAAAAGAAAAGAAATTGAATCCTCACAATTCTGAGGCTTGGAAACCAGAGGTTAGGGTGCCAGCAAGGACAGGTTCTTGTCGCCCTCTTTCTGCCATCCTTTTGCTGTGCTCACCTTCCAGATCAGAGAGCTTGCTTGCAGGCCTCCTCTTACAAGAGCAGGAAAGCTACCAGAGGCCCCTGTTCTCATGAACTAGCCTCTTGGGGTTAGCGTTGCAATGCAAGGACTTGGGGGGTCGCAACTTAGTTCACAGCCGCCACTAAGTGTCACAGTGGCTTCACAATCACCGCCATGTCACATGATGGAGGCGGCATCGGGAAGCAGTATCTGATGCATGCAGTGAGACATCCCTTCCCACGGCTCCCCCACCTTCCCACGGCTCCCCCACCTTCCCACGTGGGCAGATGTAGCTTTTGTTCAGCTAGAACAACTGGTAGAACGCAAGCCAGAGAGTGGCAAGGTGGCCTTGAGCATTTACGACAAGATGGGAAAGGGAACAAGTGGAGGAGCCCATGGAAGGTGGTTTTATATTTCTTGTTTTATTGAAGTAACAATGCATTGTAGCGTCATGTAAGGCTCAGGTGTGCACCACGGAATCCTCTCGTGAGGACCACAGGAAGTTCACAGCTCAGGCCTATGTCTACCCTTCACCCTCCCACTGCCCAGCAGGGAATGGGTCTCCCCGGGGGGAGACTGCAGACAGCACTGTGTTGGCTCTACTAACTGCTTGGAGATCGACCTGTCACTCGTGCTGTAACACCTGTGTTAACAGTCATGGACTGCAGTAGACAAGAGACTGGGCGAAGGAGCTCACGATACCTAGCTGAAGGGCCACAGCCACACCTTGCACCCTGCAGCCTCCAAGCTCAATTCGAGCATGCTTTGGTCCCCATGCCGTACCCCCGAGACAGAGTAGCAGAGCCAGGGTGTGTTCCTGCCTCCCACCTGTAACTGGGGAGGAGAGGCCCGGTGGCTGTTTATGGCCTGATGGACTCTGACTGCGCGCCGCCCTCTATGAAGCCCAGGTGGGAACTGCTGTAGCTGCAGCTCCTTCCTGCGGGTAGTGAGGTGGACTCAGCAATGAGATAGACTTTGGGTGCGCCCAGCGGTCCTGGAGGCTCAGACTGCCACCCAGTAGGGGTTGGGGGGGTTTCTTTCTGAAGGGGGGGAATGGTAGGGAGCACACACAGCCCGCCTGAGACAAGGCGCAGCTCAGGTCTGCCTGCCTGAGTGTGGCCCTTGCACAGAGTGACCACGGCTGGCACCGCTGCCCTGACCGACAGCATCTCTCTCCCCAGTTACCCACAGCTTTGAGGCTTCCTGGCTGCTGTCTTCTGGGCCCTGCACAAACCGCCTGGGAAAAGCCCCAGCGGACGGAGGAGGCGTTTTAGAAAGCGCAGCTGATTTCCAGGGTGAAGGCAGGGACATCACCCTGGGCGGGCATGGTCTGGTGCCTACGGAGAGAGGGCAGGAGCCAGGCTGTGGGAGGCCTAAGCCACTGCCTTTTAAGGCGCTCAGCCAGGAAGCCGGCGGGCCACGACGCTCTGATGTCTCTTCTCCTCTTTTCTTGTTTCCAGTCCTCCTGAAACTTCTACGCAGGGAACAATGACTTCACCACAATTAGTTGGGGCTGGAGGTGAGAGTGGGAGGAACACACTGGAAAGCGGCTCTCCACATGTTGCCCTAAATTTAGCTTCCTCGGTAGTTCTTACCCGTCAGTGCGCGCTCACCAGAGCTCCCGGGGTCGCTTGGCAGGAACCGACGGCTCTGCTTGGCGCTGTTCTGCCTTCGGTGGTTTTATAACTTCTTCTTCCAAACAGAAAGGTTTTGAAAAGGAAAGACGCCATCATGCTAGCCACAGCAGAACAACCACAACCTGGCCGTGAACCAGGACGGCTCGACAAAGGGCAGAGACCTGGTTCACCTGGCATTCGGGGGGCAGGGGCCAGGGCAGGACCCTCCCACCGGAGACCCCGGGCGGATGCCTCCATTGAGGTGGGCTGGTAAAAGCCCGAGTGGAGCCAGCTCCCAGCTCACCTACACACTTTCAAATCCTGCACCCCTGTGGCGCTCCTTGTCTTCATTTGTAGAAAGGGGTGATGGTAACCCCCCACTTCGGAGCTGCTGTCAAGGTGAGGCGATGCCACTGAGAAGAAACTGCAGACGTTTGCGTCCATATTCTGTGCCTCTCAGGAGTCCTCGCTCATGAGTTCTATCACCCTTTTCATTTCCCTAAGACCCTTCAGCTTTTCATCTTGCGTGGCAGAGTTGAGGGCTTGAATACTCTCCCCTGCTCCACTCTCCAAAGTTGGCTTCAGTATGAGCCCCAAGAGCTGGTGCTGCCTTTCCGAGATCTCTCCAGAGATCTCCACCATCGCTAGTGCTCCCTGCCCCCGAGTGAACGTGACCTTCATGAAGGTTTCTCTCTGTGCCTTAGTTTCCTCATGTGGAGGGCAGAGTCACAGTGAACACTGTGGGCAGGTGACGGCAGACATTTGTCAGGGTGGGAGCGGATGGACCTGCCCATGCCCTGTGGCTTCAGTAAGCATAGCTGGACGAGCAAGGGACAAGTCAGCTGTGTGAAGGGCTTAACTCGGGGACTGACTGGGACTAGCAGTCTAACTTTGCATTTTTTCTTTTAGGTGAAAGTTTTTTTTTTTTCTTCAAGATTTGATTTAGTTATTTGTGCAAAAAAGAACTGTGGTGCAGGCCAGAGTGCTGGGGGTGGGGGTGGGGTTTGTAGTGTGGGTGAGAGGACTCACCAGAGACAGAGCGGGGAGCAGAACAAGTGGATCTACTGAAACCCACTGCTGAGGGGAGCAGCGGGGAGACAGGAGAGGTCTGCTGTGATTTGTGGAGATCAAACTCAAAGCTGTAGTGGTGATAATTCTGAGACCTAGCCCCTAGGCCACCAGGGCCCCAAAGGGTTAATCTTATAAATTCAAACAAATAGATGAGACGAACATAGCTTAAAATGGAAATACGAAGAGGACACGCACAAACATTTCACATAAAATAGGGAGGTAGTTCTAAAGCATGGAAAATTGAAGCTCAACAGTTTTTCTTATAATTTTCCTATTGCATTAGAAAGGTCTATTTTGTTTATTTTCTTAACAACGTACCACAGTTCTTCATCTTTGTCGATATCCTGACAATGTGGGGCTTCTCTCCCCGGTGTGCGGTGGTGGCTCTCCCGTCACCAAGCTCCCCACCATCCTCCATCATGTCCACTGTGCTCGCCCTTCGCCACCCATTCGCACGCCTCCCGGCCTCTCTCCCTCTTGCCCTGCTTTCTTGGAGACCTCAGATCCATGTTCAGTTTTCAAGGTTGATTTTCAAGTGCAGCCCTCACGTGGATGACTGCTGTGACTACAGATGTGAATCGACGATGCTCTCTGGCTTTCAGGGCCCCCTCCCTGCAACGAGCCACCGTGTATCAACAGGTGGCCTCAATTTGAGAAGACTATGCAACCCCCAAGTGATTTCACTCACCCAGGGGGGAGCTCAGTTCTCACCAGGAAATATGCCCCTGGAGATCATGGCAGAGGAGTGTCCACAAAGTGTCTAGATTTCCCATAGGCCCAGGCACCAAGTTTTTAACACAAGAAGAACTGAGCTGACAAAGGACACGACATTGGAGGACTGGGTAGGACCTCACAGGAGCGATTCAGTGGCCAGCAGTTGTGTGGGGTGGGGCTGGGGGTTGTGATTATTTGGATGTGAAGGCTCAGCAGAGGGAACACATTTGGGTGGTTAATTACCCTTGAAAGAGTAAGGAGGTCAGAGAAGGGCGTGACTGACAGAGTCCATTGAGCCGGCTGGATGGGGGCCAGACCCAGTCCTAACTGACTTCCTCTTTCTCCTCCAGAGGTGGCAGTGATGGGACAGGCACCATGCGTGAATCCTGATTCCTTGGCTGAGGCTGGTCTATGAGGGAAAGCAAACAACTTGGCTCTGAAGACCCTAGTCCCAGTCGTTATTTTTTTTCTACCCCAGTGTGTGACTCTCAATAAGGCGGGTCAGTCTTCAGAACTCCAACCTCCCCTTAAAAGTGAAATGCGATAGGAAATAAGATTGGCCATATGCTGAAAATTGTTGAAGCTGAGTGATCGGTGCATGATAGTGCATCGTGATTTTTGCATTATTTTCACCTACGCTTGAAAATTTCTATCGTAAAGGATTTAGGCAGTTGTAAATAGTGCTACAATAAATGTGGAGTGCATACATATCTCTCTTTGAACTAGATTTGTTGTGTGTGTTTCGGGGGGCAAATACCCAGAACTGGGATAAAAAGCTTGTGTGGAGTTACTGCTTTTAGTTTGTGAGGAATCTCTGCTCAGTTTTCCAAAACATAAAACCAATTTACATGCCCAAACGCAGTGTAAAGGGTTCCTTTCTCTCTACGTCTTCTCCAATGTTCAGTGCTTTGTTTTTTGAATAATAGCTTTCTTCAGGTGTGAGGTGATATCTCATTGCGGTTTGATCTGCATTTCCCTAATAGAAAATGATGACCATTTTTTTTATGCGCTTGTTGGTCATCTCTGTGTCCTTTGGAGAAATGTCTATTCAGACACTCTGCCTGTATTTTAATTGGGTTTTTGTTGCTGAGTTTCAGGAGTTCTTTTATATATTTTGTACATATAGCCTGTTATGGAATACAAATATCTTTTCCTATTCAGAAGGCTTCGTTTCCACTTATATGCAGATTTCTTTCACTATGCAGGAAACTTTTAGTCTGATCAAGCTCCACTTGTTTATTTTTGCCTTATTTACCTTACTTTGGGAGTTGAGTCTCCTTAAACACGTCGCCAAGGTCAATCATGAAGACCAAGTCACCTATGTTCCTTCCACATATTTATTATTTCATGGTTCAGGTCATACACTCATGTCTTTAATCCACTTTAATTAATTGTTGTGCATGGCATTAAATAATGATCTAGTTTCTTTTGCATGTGATGGTCCAGTTTTCCCAGCACCATCTATTAGAGAGACTTTCTTTGCTCCATTTTATACACTTTACTCCTTTACTAGACATTAACTGTTCACACATGCGGTTTTATTTCTGTATTCTCAGTTCTATTCCACTTATCTCTATGCTTTTGTTCTAATATCATATTGTTTTAATCATTATGACTTTATAGTGTAGTTTGAAGCTAGGGAGAGTGATCACTCCATTTTTGTTCTTTTTTTTTTCAGAACTGATTTGGCTTTGGGGGTCTTTTGTAGTTCCAAGTAAAGTCTAATTCTGTGATAAATGTCTTTAAGATTTTGATAAGCGCCTATCAACGGATGAACAAAGAAGGGGTGGTATATGGAGAGAATGGAATACGACATAGCTATACAATGATTAAATCCTGTCACTTACAATCACATGGATGGAACTAGAGTGTATGATGCTTAGTAAAATAAGTCAGATGGAGAAAGACAAATGCCAAATATTATGCTCATATGAGGCATAAAGAGAAACCATACAGATGGATAAACTAACTAAAACAAAATTAATGAGACTGCAAGACAAGTTAGTGGTTTCTGGGAAGGAACGGAGAGGGAGGGTGGGTAAGTCAAGAAAGGGGCTGAAGGTCAGATAACACTGTAAAGCATAGACTCGCAACTTCAGTGGCAAGCTTCCTGGAGTACAGCCATGTTTGCAGTGATACACACCTGAAGCTAAAATAATGCTGCTACGCAGTGTGACTTAACTGAAAATAAGGGGAAGACCTTTTAAAGGTATTGGGAAAAATAGCCAGAATTTGTCATGTCATGCACCAACCCTGGTTTAATTTAAGAAAACCCACTCAGCCCACCCACTTCCATCCTGCGTGGAAGACTTCCAACACCTTCTCTTTCAAAGGGAAGAGAGAGAAAGTGGGAGAGGGAGAGGGAGGAGGGGAGACAGAGGGGGAAGTCAAGAGAGAGGGGGAGAGAGGAGAGAGTTGTGATTTTAGTATTCTAGATAGGCCTGGATTTGAATCCTGAGCTTTAGATTTTTGTCTGTAGAAAAATCATCCTGACTTAGTGGGTTTTGGTGAGGATGAGGAGGGGAATACAAAATACTAAGGACGTAGTCTCTCTCCTCATAATAGCTTGGTACACTGAATGAGAATGCATTTTTGAGCCATAAAATAATGTATCTTAGTCGGGGTTGGGGTGCTCGGTTTCTACGGCTGGAGGGGAAGGGACCAGGCAGGAGGCTAGAGGCAGGTGATGGGTGAGGGACTCGAGGAGGCGCTGAGATATTCCTAGTGTGACTATGCCTCCCCAAGTCTCTTGACAAATGTCTGTCTTCTCACTGAACCTGAGTAGCACCTCTGTTCCCTTGACCTGAAAGGATCTAGAAGCAGCATGATATGGTATCAAGAACATGGATTTTGGTATTGAAGAAATTTGCATTCAAATCCTAGAATTACCACTCCTACTTTATGAACTTTCATCCTTCTGAGACGTATTTCTTCATCTGTAGTGTGGTAAGAAATGCATTCTTGAGAGCATTGTATTTGATTCACAGAAGCTGCGTGATGTTAGTGACCTTCCTCTTTACTGACTTGGGAAGCTCTAGTGATGACAATGTGCTTCTTTTTGTATCACGTGACTCATGTCCGTTAATCAAACTACTTCTGTCTGAACCCATTCAGAGCATATGCGATTCTTCTGTTTCAGAATATCTCTTTAAATACTTGCAAAAAGTGAACATGACTTCTTAACATCCTCTTGATTCCAGTATCCACGCCACCCCCTCTTTACTCTGAGGCGAAATCTCTGACTTTAAACCAATGCTTTTGTGTCGAGATGGTAAAACTGAGAGATTGTTAAACTGGTCACAAAGCTTTGCCCTCTCTGTACCTTCATATTTACCTGACTTCTTTAATGGTCCTCCAAATCAAGAAGTGGGGTCTTCTCCACCCCTTGAAGGAAGAGTGTCCACATGATGCTTAGTCAATGCGACAAAAGTAAACCAAGACTTGAGTGGTCTTTCCTTGCTGGCTCTTGTTCTCTTGGGGTCATTTGCCACCAACATCTGAAAAATCCTGAGCTGTGGTCCATGACAGTCCCCGTGGAGATAAGATGAATCATTGCAGACAAACCCCTGCTGAAAGAAATTCCAGTAAGGAGAAAAAAAATTATCATTCAGTTTCCCTGACCCAAATTACTGACCCATACAATGCTGAACTAAACCATGGCGTTGATTTAAGCCACTAAGTTGTGGGACAGTTTTTTTTTTGTGGGAAGTCTGATACTTTAGAATTTGAGAAGATTCATTCTCATCCGCCTCCTTGGATATGCCTATTCTGCCTCCAATTGTTTTTTTGGCATTTTTGAACCATCCATTTTTCTTGGAACTCTCTAAATTACTGGGTGCTTGGCACAAGTAATTCATTCTGTCTGTTCTTGACTTCTTCCTACAAAATTCAAACCATATGGTGTACAAGTACAGATCAATGTCCAAAAAGTCTTTAGAGCCTCTTTGGAAGCTTAAAAAATCCTTCCCAAAACTTTTGCAAGGAAATCGTGCTTGGCCATGAAGAAGGAAACTTGAACAGCTTGAGTTCTGTTCAGTTCTTCCTGCAAATGGTAAATAATTCTATACTTAGGAGGATTTCATCTCTAGGTTTGAATTAATAAGGTGGCCTCTGCACGACATTAAATAGGTCTGCATAGAATTTTGGAGTTGGAAAAAGCCTCCCATTTTCTCTGGCAAAGCTGTTTTTTATATATATGAAAAAATTAAGATTATGGTAGCCACCTGTTGGATGTGACTCTATGGTAAAATGGCTGCTGATCACCTGCATTAAATCTAGTGCCTTTAATGGTCATCTCAAGTTTATATGGCTTCCTTTTTTCTGGAATATTAGACTCAAGGATATATGTAAGGATGGCTTCCTGTTGGTCATTCATGTGCTCAACCATGAACAGTTTGAGAGCAAGAAAATAATTTACTTTTTACTACATCTTCAGGTTTGATGTGATTCTGGGCAGAAGCAGACACTTAGTGTTGAAGAAAGCCATGGCTTATAGATTCAATTCCAGGTTAGAGACTTGGACTTCTTTAGGTCAAAGAGGAAGAGATGAACAAGACCTGATTTTTGTCATGGAGGATCTCATAGTCTACTCGGGGAGACCCACTCATAAAAATATGATTAAAATGGACACTGACAGAGGCATAACACCTGAGTGTAAGAATATTTTTCTTAATGAAAATAACAGTGTGGAATTTTTTTTTAGTTGCTCTATCCTGTCACTGAGACGCCAGTGAGTTCTGGGATTTTGGCCCTCACAGAAGCTACCACAGGTTGTGTAGGCATGGGAGGAGGAGTGGACAAAGGCAATCATAGATTGGTGATTGTCCCTCAGCCCTGTTCCCATAGTGAGTTAGACCAGTATTCCCAAGCTCACTTAAAGAAGCAGACATTCTGCATTTGAATCCAGACTTTGGTACCAGTCTCCATTGGAGTTTTCTGAGTCTTGGTTATTTCCTCTCTGAAGTGGATGTTGGTAGTAGCCTTTATGATTACTTTAAAAGTGTTAATGGTGGCAATGTTAAATTTTAAAACTACCCATGTTTTGAAATATAAACTCCTGGGCAATTCATAAGCATTAATTAAGAGAAAATAAAATTACACATTAAAGTTGAAAGCTATTTCTTGTTGTGGCAATGGTTTTATTGACTGAGGGAGAAAGAGTAAAGAGATTAGGGAAGAATATCCATTCACAAAGGAAAAGACATCATCTGGAAGAAGAGGGAAAATGCAGAACACATCGTGATAAACTGTGATGGGTTGTGGGCCATCACCAAGTCATGAACATGAAAGGGACATGCTGATAGTTATGCTTTAGAAAAAGTGTGAGGATGGAGAAATGTGGCAGAGAGAGTTGGTCCACACTGAATATTCATGAGCTGCTCACCACTTCCCAGCCTTGTGTGAAAAGAGGTTGGGCCCATGTGATGGGGTTCTGGCCAACTGGGTGTGGACGGAATTGTAAGCCACTTTTAAGGTTTACAGTTCTAACGTCTGCTACGGCTTTCTTCCCCTTTCGTGAAGTGCTTGGAGGCCACATGTTTCAGAGGGGACAGTCAAAAAGTGGGAGAAGCCAGCCTGACTTGTATCAGAGGAGGACATGTGTGGGAATGTTCACTGATTCTGTTGAGTCACCAACATTCCAGTTTTATCTGTTACCGCCTCAGAGCTTCTCCAATCCTGACTAACTCAGGGCACCAAAGTAGAGACAGAGAGATTATTTAAGGAGCTACCATAACAGCAAAGGCTAGTGATGACTGTGATAGGGACTGTGTAGATGAAGAAGAAGAAATCAATTCCAAACACAAGGTAGAAATAGCAAGACCAGCTTGCAGATCTCCTAGGCAATTTGCCTGAATTAAGCAGTAGCCCTGGCTTGTGCCCAGCTTCCACCTGTCCTCTCCTACAGTTGAATTTTTAATTCAACAATAAGAAGCATCTGGTTGAAATGCAAGTCTGATGATGCATGTACCTTGCTTAAAACCCATCAACTGTTTCCCAACTCTGAGCATAAGCCAAGGAGGTCCCTAAGGCCTGCAGATCTGCCTCGTTCCTTCCTGGACTGACTCTCCTGCTACTGCCCATTCTCCCACTAACTGCTCCTTATCTGCCTTGGTATCCTGCTCTTGTGCCTGCTGGCCTAGTCAGACCTCCTGACATGCACATTCTGTTCTCGCTACCTGGAATGCAGTTCCTTCAGGCTTTTGCATGATTCCCTGCCTTTATTTTTGGAGAGGTCTTTCCTGAGTGTTCTATTTAAAATGGTATCCCCACCTCCTTCCAACACTCCTAACTTCCCTTTGCTGCTTTATTTTTTCCCTAACACTTAAAACTTCCTAAAATATCCCACGCTTTCCATATTACTTTGTTTAATTTTGTTTCCAATCACTAGACTAAGTTCCAGCAGGGAAGGCATTTCCATCTCTCGCTCCTCTCTTTGCTTCCTTTCTTTCTCTCTTTGTTCTTTTTTTTTTTTTTTTAAGATTTATTTATTTATTTGTGCATACAGAACTGGGGTACAGGCCAGAGGCTCAGGGGCGGTGAGAGGCTTCACCAGAGACAGAGTGGGGAGCAGAACAGGCAGATCTACGAAGTACACTGCTGAGGGGAGCAGCGGGCGGGTCAGGAGAGGTCTGGCTCGCCATGTGGTCTCCTCCGGGGCAGGCGGCAGGCGGGAATCGAACTCATGCGGAAGTGGCTTCAGATTCTCAGTACTGTGCTTTAACCCGCTGCGCCACCAGGGAGGGCCTCTCTCTTTGTTCTTGTCCTCTCTCTTCCCCCCTTCTCTTTTTCCTCCACACACCGTTCTGTTCCTAATGCCTGAGATATTGTAAGCCCTAGCTCAGTACTTCCTGAATGAAAGGTGACTGCTCAGGGAAGAAGCTAAACCTGTAGACCATCATAGACATTTAAGCACAGGCAGAAAAAATACACTTTATAAACATGTATTGTGTAGTGAGTGGTGAGACGACGACTGGGACTGGGAAAATCTGCTTTGCCGCCAGTCAGGTTATGTTTGACAGTTTCCATCACTAATATGACTTCTTCTCTTGGACATTGTGGTCCCAAAGGTTTCAGTAGATCAAATCTGTTGCCCTGTTAAATGCTTTTTAGCTCTTTTTTTATCCGATCTGTCCCAGAAAGATCATTAATAATTGGTGGTGGTGGTGGTGGGCAACCTACCAAGTCTGCTCTGGGATGATGGGAGCGGAGGTGCGGAAGCTGGTGCCTGGAGAGCTACCTACCTTGCCCACAGCGGGTTTCCAGTCAGCTTCCAGTTGCCTTCTGCATTTTCTTCTCTTCATCACGTCTCCCTCTTCCTCCCCCTTTCTTCTTCTTTACATATTCATTTGTGAATTAATTGAATACCATTGATGTATAGGTTCAAGAACGAGGCTGAGAGGTACAGAATCAATCAAAGGGCGAAGACTAGCCGGGAGGGGTCCTTGGGAGCACTGTTTATGATTGACTGTTATTTGAGTGTCATTTCACTGGATTTAGCTAAAGGTTCAGCCATTCCATCATGGTTGAAGATTTAATTCTCAGCTTCAGGAAGATGGCTGCATATTCCCCAATCATTGTGACACTCAGCAGCCACAGACTATCGTGAAGCCCCACCGCACCCCTCATTGAATTACCCCAGACCTGATAAATTCTGTCCTCTCCTTCCCAGATTCAATTTGGATGTTGCAAAGGCAGAAAAGATGATGAATGTGAGGATGAAGCTAATTTCATTAAGTGATGCCTTCATATTCCACACTTCCAATACATATCGACATAGGAGGTGATGAAAATGTGTGTAGCTGGTGGCATATTTCCAGTCTCATCTGGTGAATGCTTTATAGAGTAGTCAAGAAAATCAGCAGCACTGAACCCAACTCAAAGTCTTCAGGACAAGTCCTGACTCCATCAGTTACAGCTGGGTGACTTTGTGTGGAAAAGCCTTAATTTTTCCACCTAGAAAACTGGAGATAATATCAGATAATACAGTGAGAGAAAACGTCCAGGATGTCTGGCACTGAACCCTGTATATAGTAGTGCTTGAAACGCATGATTTCCTTTTATTCTCTGATCCTGATCCAAAGACTTCAAAACCACCCGATTACTGTCCCACATGGCCACTGGTACAGGTCTCATGTCATGCATCCTGGGGTTTCTCAGCCTCCGTGGGGCTTCCCCTGATTTATGGGGCTCCTGCTGTGTGCCTCACAGGAAGGTATGTGCCTTGTTTGCATATGCAGAACTGGGGCTAGAGTTCTGAGTTGTTCTCCAGGAGTGGGCTAGAGTGTTCTGACTAACTGAATCTGCCCTTGCTTTCTGTCGTAGTCCGGTGGGCTATACAGTGCTGCATTAGCTACCACCCCTGAGGTCTCTGAGGCTTTCAAGACAAAGGCTGGTTTCTCATTCATGCTTGCTGGTAACTTTGGCTTGGTTGTAACTTTACTTCATGTTGTCATCAGTCCAAGTCCAGGCTTTGGGGCAGGTTCTGTCTGTAATATAATTTGTCCTATAGAAGAGGAAGAAGAAAGATGACCAGGTTGATAATTACTCTGGAAATGACAAAGGCTACTTCTGCCCACATTACATAGACCTGAAAGTTACATGACGACCTCAGAGTTCTTGGTTGGTAAGAACTTTTAAAGAAAGAAACCCCTACATTTGATAAAAAATAATATAATATTATGTTACTGTTTTTCTTAAATTCAAGCTTCTGTATCCACCTTATAACTTCATCATAATTATGTGCTACTTATCCTGTATTTGTTTTCCATTTTTCTTTGAATACCACCATTACCAAAAGAGGTAATGTCTCCATCAGCTTATCTCTATTCAAGTCTCTCTATCTCTGTTAGAAAGGGAAATTGATACATTTTAAGAAGATATTGAGGACATATGGCATTTGAGACTTTATTCTTAAAGGAATCAGGGAATTTGTGAAAAAATGAGAAAGGAATGACTTTTCTATTACATAATTTCATTACGTAATGCCTTATCTGTGCCCAAGCAACAATTCTCTGTAGAATTAAAAAAAAAAAAAAAAAAAGACAACCTAGGCTCATGTGTGTGTGTTCCCTGTCTCTTCAGAAACTCTGTGCTGTGGGCAGTGTGGCTGGCCTGGTGCCGCATCATCTTTGGCTCTTCACACAGGACCTGGCAAGTATGTGCCCAGTAAGTGTTTGTCAAACGAAGTAGCCACTCACCCTTTTCCTGGTCTAGATTCTTGTAGTAAGCGATGTTCAAAAATAAATGTTTGTCAAATAAGTCAACGCAGATGCCTGGGATCCCCTCTCTTCTGCCTCTGCTCAAGCTCCAAGGCCCACTAACATGTGCATTTTGCCTCTTCCCCCCTAACTGGGCAGCTCAGTGCAGCAGAGGGTAGACATGGGTGTAGCTCACGCCGGCATCGAGGTGCCACTGTGTGGTGCCACGCACGTGTCCACGAGTCACGTGAAGGTATCGGGGAGAGGGTCACACCAGCCGGAGGTTAGGCCCCGGTGCACTGTGGTGTCTGCAGTATCTGTTTCTCAGAAGACCTAGGTTGGTGAGCCTGTATGTTGACTTCCAAGTGTCTTACACTCACTGTCCTGTCCTGCCAGGTGGCTGAGTGCAGCGGGCCTGAGGGTGCAGGCCGTGGCTGGTGGTGTGAGCAGGACACTGAGTGGCTGCTTGTCAGGAAGCCTCATGGTGTCATTGACTTGTAGTCTTGACGCCAGCAAGGCCTTCTGCAGGCTGTTCAGTAAGAGCGGGAGCACAGCACTCAGTGAGGAACGGACATGTGCCAAGTGCCTCTCCCTGCTCCCCCGCCCCCCAAGGTATCGAACCAAACATCAGAACCCCCATTTACAAAGAGGGGTTCTTCGGTTAGGTGAGAACTGACCGTCTTCTGCCCAGACACTGTGGCTTCTGCTGGGCGCTGTGCACCCACAGTCTGACTCCTCTGGGGGCCCTCCCTGGGGGGCCTCGTTTTGCCACAGATGCAGTGGTGCCGAGATTCCCACCTTCAGTCCTCGCCCGTCTCTGGGGTCCAGTGCAGCAGAGTTCACACGCAGAGGGCTTGAGGTCTGCGCCCATTCCCCTGGTCCCTTGTCTAGCTGAACTTCTAGACAAGCCACGTCGTGCAATAATGGTCATGCCTGGGATGGTGGGGAGCACCGCCGTCCTCAGGGCCTCCTCCCATCCCCCGTGCTGAAGCAAGAGAAGCTTCCCGATGAGGCTGCCTTATGCCATCTCCATTCAGGTTGTGTTTCCCCATAGGCTGGGCAGACCCCCGGGCTCTGCCGGGTAGGCGACGCCTCAGTCTTGGGGACACAGCCGTGCTATTTCGGCTGTGGTTACAACATCCAGCGCGGCCTGGAACTGACTTTAGCTGAGGAGCAGAGGCGGCGGCACGAGGGCTGGAGAGGGTGTCGGCTCCCTGAAGTCACCAGGCGCTTGGCCTCGTTCTGTCCCTCCACTCTGTCTCCAGAGCCACATCACCCTCACGCTGGCTCTCCTCGTGCCCCAGATGGGGGCCCCCGCGTCTCAGGGCTCGGCTCGCTCTGTCGTACCCAGCTGGAAAGCAAGGTCGTCACTTCCCAAGTTCCAAGTCAAAGCCACACAGCATTGCCTGTCCTGTCCCCAGGGATGGACATCGAGTGACTTAGCCCACCCGGCATCCTCCACACCTGCAGCTTCAGTCAGTTTCCTCGGAGCTGGACAGCTCCATGGAGAGGGAGGGGCTGGGCCCAGGAGGCCGCCAAGGAGCCCCCCGAAGATGTCCACCTAACTGGGGTGTCAGGGAGGGGCACCCGCTCGGTGCCCATCCTCTCCTTTCCCTTCCCTCTGTGTGCTGTGAGGAGCCTCTCAGGTGTGAGGTCACTCAGTAGATGGCCGCTGCATGGGTTGAGGTCACTCAGCACAGTGAGGGGTTCTGGGGCTGGCTGCATGGACTGCATCCGGAGACCCCCCTTTGCCTGGGGGTCTGTCCCGTCGGGAATTCAGGCAGGACAGGCAGGTCAGCGTGGCGCTTTCCCGACCGGCTGTCCTCCGCGGGCGCCCAGCCCGGCTGAACGGCCCCTGCCCGTGGCCCCTTTCCTGGACCCTGGCGCCTCCTTCCCTCATTTCCTCTTTGGACTTAGCCCTGCTTTGCTAGCCCTGAGGGTCTGCACTGTCCCTTCTTGGTCTCCTGGCCATTGTCCCACTACGGGGTGGACGGGACTGCAGCTTCCTGTTGCCAGGGCTTCCCTGCCAGGCCGGGGTGGCCAGCGCCACCCCAGTTACACAGGGGCATTCCTAGCAGGTGAAGCCCTGGCCACCCGGTGACTGCTGTGCCGTGGGGCTGTGCTCCTGCTGCGTGGCCAGGGGTGTGCTGGGTGGTCTCTCAGGCCCCAGTCCTCAAGGCTTTCAAATACTGCGCGGCCAGGGCGCAGTGTGAGGTCCTGCTCACCTGGCAACACTGATATTCAGGACTGACTTTGGAGGGTCCCGCTGGGCTGTGGCGTGGACGGGTTGACCTTGGAAGAACCAGTGACCACATTTGAATATCAGGCTTGTTCTTGAAGGCAGAGTGAGCCAGGCAGCAGAGGATGGAGCCTCCAGGCGCTTCCTGCTTAACTGTTTGAACTGCAAATGCGCATTTATAAGAGCAAGACTTCCCAGGGGCAGTGGGACTGGGTGCTGGGGCAGGATCCCTGGGACCTGTCAAACCCCCTCAGCCGCCATCCCACGCTGGTCCCATGGGCCCCAGCCCCAGCCTCAGGAGGGGGGGCCCTTCTCCTTTGACGCCCCGTCCCTTGTCACCAGAGCTCATTATCTTCTCAGTGTGAGTCACCTGGCCCACTCAGCGGCCCCCACACCCGCTAGCTGGAGGAGGCTCCGTGAGCCTTGCTGGTGGAGGCCAGGGTGCAGGGAGGGCCAGGCCTCAACCTTGGGGGACCCTCTTCCTCCTCTATAGAGACAGCGTGGAGCAAGGGAGGGTGGGGAAGGAGCAGAGTGGGAGGGAGGGACCTGCCTGGAAATGCCTGGGTGTCAGTCATACCAGTCAGGGCAGAAGAGGCCCAGCCCGGAGCCACTTTCCAAAGTGGAGAGGGAGCCTCAACTGCCCCTGGGTCCCTCTGGCTGTGCTATGGCAGCTCCAGCCACACCCTCTGCTCCGAGCCTCCCCTCAGCCCTGTGTGGCTGCTTGGCCCCTTCCCTCCCTCACCCCTGAGTCTGTCAGCCCATGCATGTCCCTTTGGCCTCCAGAGCTTTTTCCTGCCTGTCCCCATCTGAGGCTGCTCTCTGGCTCAGGCCACACCCACTCCCTCAGGCGCCATGGTGGCCTGCAAGCCTCATGCCCAAGGGCTCCAACAGGCATTGCCCCAAAGGCCAGCTGCTTGTGGCTGCACACCTGCGGGCAAGGTGTGGCCATCTGGCCTGCATCTGCACGGCCAGATAGGAGCCGGGGGACTGGGGCTCCCCGTCCCTTTCCTCTCTATGGCCCGGGCCTGCAACGCAGGTAGCTAAACCGGAGCTTCGTAACTGGCACACTTGTCCCCCAGGGACACAGGGTGATGTCTGTGACTTGTCAGTGTCTGTGACCAGCGTGGCATCAGAGCCTGGGAGAGGTGCGCCCCGGTGACAGCCACTGAGAAATGATTAGCCAGGAAAATTGATGGTGTTACAAGACCACAGTCAACCAGATGAAGAGCTGATTCTTGGCTTTTAAAAAGAATTTGTGCCTTTGGTCATTTCATCAAGGAGGGAGGTGAGGGATGAAATCACAGGCTCTGGACGGCATGGTGGGGGCCCAAGGTCGCTGGAATTCACCTGGCCGCCTGGCTGCAGGCAGAGGCCCGCGCTGGGCAAAAGGTCGCAGTTGCCAAGGGAACCGCCCTGAGGATGTTGGTGCCTTGGCCAGGGCATGGGAATTAGGGGCCCAGGTGGAGACTATCCAGGGGGTCCTGGCAGCGGGTACACAGGCCGCAGGCTGCTCCTGTCCTGTGCGTGTGGCCATGTCCATGCAGGCGGGGGTGCTGGGGTCAGGAGGCCACGACCGGAGCATGGCCCCAGAAGCACACGTGTGTCTGTCCACCGCCTGACATGGACCCCAGGGTAGCCCAGCGCCTGCGCAAGGATCCCACACCTCAGAGGGAGAGAGCTGGCTCACCCCACTCGGGGTGTCACGCTTCCAGTCCTACCTAGACCTGAGCAGCCACTGCCCTTGCCCAAGGCAAGGCTCCTCCTCTGTCACGCAGCAGGAGTTAAATGCCAAGCCAAACCCTCAGAAGGGAAGGAATATAGCTCTAGTAACTCAGGGGCGTGTGGGGGCGGGTAGGCTGGGCCAAGCCAGCTGTCGCTTATTTATTAACCTGATACTGTTGCGCGGTGAGGCTTGGCCTGTCCACTCCAGTCTTCCCTCAGATGAGGCCCTCAGGGGCGTCTAGTTTACGTGTGGCAGGTGGGTCCCTGAGCTGAGACAGGTGAAGGGCCACTGACGACCCCCGCCATGGCGGCCTGTGAGTCAGGGCAGGCGCTCTGATCCCTCCCAGCCTCCGTGGGCAGGCAGATGTTATGTCAGAATGGGCCGCACTACCCAGAAAAAGCCAGCCACACTGCTGTGAACACAAGAGGAAACTTTATGCAAGCTCGAGCTTGGGCCCAACCCCACGGCAGAGGCGCCTGGGTGGTCAGAAGGGCCCAGGGCATAGTCCCTTTTGGCGCACAGGCCTCAGACCAAGGGGCAGCTACTGATGGGCTGGGCTGACCTTTACATGGTTTCCTAAATACGGTGAGGTTGGCTCCCGGCCACGGCGATGGGCCCCCCACACCTTATCTGTACAGGAATGTACAGGAATGCAGGGTCCCCAGGGGAGTAGAAGTTTCCCCTGAAGAACATGGCGCCGATGATGTTCTTCGGCAGACGCCGTCCTTCTCTTGCTGGATGGTCTCAGAATTGCCATTGCCACAGAGAGAAGACGTGCAGCAGCATTTATGCCGGGGAGTAGCTGCACGGGGGTGCAGGGGCTCAGGGGGGTTCGGGTCCTGGTTCCGTGTTTGCTTTGGGTCGTGGGGGAGCGCTTCCCGGGCTCCCTGGGCTGCTGTGATGGAGCTGTGTGCTTCCCAACTTTTCAGGAAAAGGCCTTGCCTGCTCGCAAGACAAGCCTATAATTAAAATGTTTGCTTTGGAGCACAGCTTGCCTGCAGCGTGCAGCGGTGGGCAGGGTCGCTGGTCTCCTTCCCAGACAGCCTTCCTCAGGCCAGCGCACCTTTGGTGAGTACAGTAGAGCCCCGGCTCGCCTCGTCGGAGGCCGCCTGGAAGCGCCCGAATAATAACCGGTTCTATTTTCAGCCACGGAGCGTGAGCCTGGAGCGGAGACTTTCTGGCAATTTCCCACTCCAAGGGACTGTCTGGACAGGCCATTCTCAGCGCCGGGCACATTAGTACAGGCAAGGCATGGGGAGAGGACCGACTGTCGCCGAACTCGGCAATTATTATTTCTGAAATAATAACCTGTTGGGGGCGACCGGGTGCGGCAATAACACAACAGCTACCAGTGGGCCTAGATAAGGGCGATGATTAACCGGGCCTGCACCCGGGAGCTACCGGTGGGACTAGATGAGGGCTATAAGGAACTGGGCCTCTGAACGGGCCTCACATGGGGGGGGCACAGCGATGAGTCACCCCTCTGGAACCTAGAGTCCACAGAAGAGACCCTTTTCCCTAATGCGCTGGCTGTAGCTGCGGACCCGCCCGAGGGGCTCCGTCCCAGCTGCTGCCCGGGAGCAATGAACTCTGCTTGCTCCGCCTTTCCGCCTCCAGTCTTTCTTCCTTGCAGCCGGTCACAGAAATAGGGACAAACAAAACTGACTCGTGCTAGCAGGTCGCGGCTGTTCTCCTGGTTAAATTCGGGCCACTGGAGCTCAGGGAGGCGGAGTCCCTGACCAAGGACCCCTGGACAGGGACCTGAGAGACGGGTGTGTGGGACCCAGGCCCCTCATTGTGCCGTGAGGGCAAGTCCCTTGGCTGGGGTGGGTGGAGGGGGTGGCAGTGCAGAGGACACAGAAATGGATGGCTGGCAACAGAGACAAAATAGCAAAGCACCCCAGACAGTCTGGGTTCAGCTGCTTAAAATAGGCAGAGAGATTCTTTGGCTAATGCATAATCACCGCGGGGATTAATGCAGCTCTCTCCTCGGGGTTAATTTATACTCCATGAGCCCCTATTAGATGAGATTTTGAAAACGCGTAAGAGCACAGGGCTCGTTAGGGTCTTTCATAACAGCCCGGAGTGGGAAGAAGAAAGGGCGCCTGGAGCCAGGACACCGGCCCAGAATAATCTGGGCAGGGCTGCCCGCCGGGCCAGGTGCAGAAGCGCCAGCCTGCCACTCACCTTCTCCCCTCGGGCCCATTTAGCTTCGGAGGGAAGCGGCGGGGTGCAGAGTACAGAGGTCGCGTCCACCTCAAATCTCAGAAGGGCTGAGCCAGGAGGGACTTGGGGGCTCATCTTGTCCAGTACACCCCTGCGCCTCCAGCTGGATAGATGGGGAAACTGAGGCCCGAGAGGGGAAGACCTAGGTGGAATGCTTCTCTTTCCCTCCGGGTTAAGTCTCTGACAAGTCGTGTCCCGCCCCTTCCCTCAGGTAGCGATGGTCTGACCGGCTCCCTCTGGAAGAGAGGGTTCCACGCCACCCTTCACTCGCTCACAGTTTGTCCACTCACCCCAAGGCCGTAGGGACCAGCCAGACTGGGCTCAGCTGCAGACTGCAGCTGAAGATGGCACTCCATTTCCCTCTGAGAACTCGGGGGGCACAGCTGAGGATGCCTGAAATTTTCTTCCAGCGTTTGCCAGCCCGCGGGTTCCTGGGAGGACTGAGGTGTCTCCTGGGGGGTGGGGAGGTCAGGAGACATGCATGATCGAATCCCTCTTCCAGGAAACAGGCCTGATCTCTCAGAACCCCCGGGGTGCCCCTTGCCTTGGCAAATGTAAACACCTCCACCTGTCTACCTAGGAGGACAGTGGCGGTCCCTGCTGGTACCCTTGGCTTCCTGCAGGAGATGGTGCTTGTGCTGAGACCTGGGAGAGAGAAAGGTGCGCGCTGCAGAGCGCGTGGTGGGTCGGGGAGGGGCCTGAGGTCAAGGTCAGTGCAAGCAGAGAGCAGAGGATGCCTGGACACTCTGGAGACGGTGCCCTCGAGGGCTGGGGAGTGGCCCTCGGGGCTGCAGCTGCAGGGGTATCTGCTGGCTGAGCGGGTCACTCGGCCACCAGAGGCTGACCACGGCCTCAAAGTACTGATGATGGCTTGGGCGTGAGCTCTGAGGTATGTGCCCTCAGGTGCCCAAGGCAGACCTGGCCCAGAAACTGCTGGAGAGTAGAAGTCACTCATCGCGAAGCCTCTGGGGCCTCTCCCGGGCCCTCTGCCCTCTGCCCTCTGCTCATTACCACTCCCCTGCACTCCAGTGTCTTCTTTCTGCACCTGAAAGGACCCAGCCACCCCCCAGCACCTGACCAAGGAAAACACTGTCTCCCCCCGTGAGGGAGAGACTGTGCATTCTGGTTTCTGGCCCCTTCTGAGGCAGGTGGGCAGTGGCACAAAGGCCTGTCTCCCGACAAGTGGGTGGCATTTTGTGGGCAGTACTGGGATTTCTGCCAGGCAGCCGTGCTGACCCCTAACAATGTTTGGGTGTTTTTATTTGGGGCGCGCGTCTGTGACAGCAGCACCCACAGAAATAAGCCATCTCTCACTGGGCACAGGGGCACTTCGCGGTCCTCTCAGCTGACCGCTACCATCTGCCTCTACTCTGAAAGAGGAGCAGGATTGCAAAGAATTTGCCCCAAAGACTGTGTGTGTTGGGGGTGGGAGGAGTGGGGGAGACAGAGCGGAGAACAATAACTCTGCTCTTGTGAATGGAAGCAAAGTCAGCCTGACCAGTACGGTCAGTGTGACACTGTGGTCGAGGTTTTCTAGGAAATAAATGGGTCCAGCATCTCCCTCAAGGGCGTCAGGGCTCCCTCTAGCGGACACGTCCTTGCCTGCAGGGTCAGCGGCCCTGCTGGGACATCAGTCCAGATGGCACAGTCCCAGTGGGAAGCTGCTGCAGACTTTGCCCAATCCGGGCACAGACTGGCCGGCTGTGTGGCCATGGAGGGTCTTGGTGGAACCCCCCCACCCCCGCCGGGCATCCAGGCTGCCTCAGGCTCCCTCCTGGGAGACCTGCAGGCTGCAGTTGGGTGGGAGAGTCCCCGGCCGGGAGCCTACAGCTGGACAGTCCGGAGTGGGGCCTCGCCATGCGCCTCCCCGGGAATGGCCACGGCCAGCCCCCCGGGCTCCTAGCCCTGTAGGCGCACATGGGAGGAGCCGTGGCCACGGCCCAGGGTGGTCATGCTGGGTGGAGCGCAGAGTCTGGGAGCATTTCGAGCAGCCAAAAAGCGCTGGGAAGATGCTGCTCAGAGCCGCAGGACCGCGACCTGTCCGCGCCTTCCTGTTTCGCCGACTGTGCTCTGGCTTGACCCGTCGTGAGGCTCAGCGCTACATCCGCTGCACCCTAAACCTTTTGAAGTTCACCCTTGGCACAGACCTTCATGTCACGCGCTCACAGACATCCTGGCTTTTCATCCGGACGTTTCTGTGGAGACCCGTCTGTGTTCTGCGGTCACAGTGGTGGACCAGCTACCGGGGAGGCTGGGCCGGGGCTGGGCAACCTCTGCAGGTCAAGACCCACTTCATCATTTTACACATGAGGAAAGGCAGGGTCTAAGCGCGTCCTTGGCAGGCCCAGGAAGGGCGATCTGAGGTTGGGGGGGCCCCCAGCTTCCGGCCCAGCACCCCCGTCAGTGTCAACCATCCTCTGCCTTCTTCAGGATTTTCTAAAATCTCCCACGAGGTCTCCTTTTCTTTGGGCGCCCAGGTGTTGAACTAAAAGGGAGTTGGGAGAAAAAGGAAATGAGGAGATGACATTTTTAGAGGCAAGGTAGTTTTAAAAAAATTTTTTTTTTTTCTGCACTTGCAGATGAAGCAAAGCAAGCAAAGCTGAAAGGATGAGGGTGCAGATGGCCACTCATTTTTGCCTCCAGGTAAGAACGTCTTCCTGACTTTTCCCTTTCTGCGATGCCCTAGCGCTGCTGAAAGTGATGGAAAAAACGACACACAAGTGAAACACCCTCAGCTTGGGCAGGGGTGTGGAATGCTCACGCCTGGAGGCCTCGTATGACCTCGAGGCCGCTTCCTCTCAGGCAGCTCGCTTGGCCAGGCGCACCTGCCCTGGACAGTGGGAAGCACGGGGAGCTCATTGGTGCGTAACAAAGCCCGCCTGAGTCTGACGCCTGAGCCGGGGCTTCCCCTGTTGCTTGGCACAGGCTGGGCGCGTCACACAGGGGCGGGCAGATTGGAAATGGGCCGCGCACGTGATTTCTTAGGAAATCAGACAGCGGAGGACGGAGGTGGGTGGTGCCTCAACCCCGGCCCGAGGCGGACACCTGAGTTCACAGGCGGTTTTCCGGGCGCCCTGTTCGGGGAGAGGCACTCGCTTCTCCTCTGCCTCGCCTCCCCCACCGCCCAGCCCGTGGCCTAAGAGGGGACAGCTGGACTTCAGGATGGGAGGCTAGTGGAGTTGGCTGAGCTAGCTCCTGTCCATCCTCCTGAGAGGCCGGAGAGAAGCACATGCTGGGGGCGACGGGGGCGTTCACACCACCTTCACCTCTGGAGCATGCACTGGTGCCAACGGCGTCTCAGCAACAGGGGCGAAGTGTCCAGCGAGCCTCCGCTGGGCGTCCTCTGCTCCCACTGGGTCCTCTGAGTCAGGCACCCAGCTCTTGGGAAGCCGTACTGGACGCCTGTGGGGGGAGGCTCCAGAGGCTGAGTGTCAGGGTGAAGGTGCCCAGGCCTGGGGGAGGTCCAGCGCCCACTGTGTCCCCTCCTGTGTCCTGGCTGAGATGGACGCAGGCGCGGCTCACTGGGGTGGTGCTTCACCAGCTTGGGGACAGGGAGGAGCGAGGCAGACATCAGGGACTGCAGCCTGTGCGAAGCAGGACAGGAAGCATTCTGCTGAGGGCTGGAGGGGAGAGCCATCAGGAACATCCACACAGATGCTCTGGGGAGGCAGAGGAACGGTCACACAAGCCCATCCGTCCCCACAAGTCATGCTTGGCCTGCGGACCAGCGCGGGGAGCCTCCGGGGCTTAGGCTTGAGCTGCAGGCTGAGCGCAAGAGACAGGAAGGTGCTCCCCACATGGACGCTTGGAAGCTAATGCGTATTGGAAGAGAGTGACGCGCCCCGGGATTTATTTCCTAAAAAGCCCGCCCCCACCCCGGGGCTGCAGGCTCTGGGCCTTTGCTCTTTCTTTTACGAAGCGACTGTGAGACAGGAATTCATTTTTCTGGTCCCAAAGAACTGCCCACCTGCCCCGGGCAATGTCCTCCCGGAGGGTCAGGGAAGCCCGCAAAGCTGCGTTCACGATCGTCTCTGAAACCCAGGCTGGCGGTCCTGGTCTCGGGGTGGCTGCTCTCGCCCTGCATTTCACTTCTGC
>NW_004567110.1:4463121-4490459 GCF_000260355.1 Condylura cristata | reverse complement strand
CAATCGTTTGAACTGGTCACACAGCTTCAGAAAATTAATAGACCGCAGCGTGCACCCTGAAAGGAGCTGTGCCTTTCTCCGGCGCTCCCTCCGCTGCTCTGGCCGCTGCTTCGTGCTATCTCTGCCTCTCCGCGTCGTGTCCTCACCAGCCTACGCCTCTAGATAGTAACGGCTGATGGATTGCTGTTAGGAGTTAGGTTTCAACTTCCTAAAATTCTCCAATTCTTTTATGGCAGTAACTGGTTGAGCACGCTGTACATGATTTAGGGGGGCAGGCTCACACGTCCTCAGACATGCGTCAGCCCCGCAGTCACCCCCACCGCAAAGCCCCGCACCCCCGTCCTTCACCCGAGACTGTGGGCCCCCCCGACTGTCCCCCGTTCTCCTTAGGTCGCCTCAGTTCTGCGGTCTTATTTCCAGGTTTGCTCTGCCAGTTCCTTTGCTTTATTTCCTTTTATTCTAGCTGTGTGTGAAGATGTAACATGTTTATAGTCACCTTCTCCTGGCAAATTTACAAGGCAAGACTTGTTTACCTTACTGACCGACTTCAGTGTTAGGACAATTTACAGTCTGCCCCCGAGCCAGGAGGTACAGCAGGATTTTCTTTCCTTTCTGGATAGTTCTTGTGCACGGTTTCTTCCATCTTAAAATGTCTGCTTATCCCGTTTTCTATTGTGACATCATCTCCGATGTTTTCTTCCAGCTTTTTCCTTCCACATGCTTAGGAGCTCCAGCCAATCAGATGCCCTCCTGAGCCTTTTAATTAAAGTCTCCTCTCCGCCCCACTGAGGCCGTCTCTCTCCGGGGAGGTGCACCCAGCACCGGGCCGCCCCTGGGTGGGACGTCTGCTTCCCACGCACCCCGCTTTCCTCCTTTTGGGCTTGTTTCGTGAGAGCACATCTGTCTCTACTTCCCGGAAGGTAGGTGACGGTTCAGAGACCTTGCCTGTGGCTGGAAGCGCACTTCCTGTCTGGGAGGTGAAGGCTGGAGGCGGGTGGGCTTCATATTTAGAACATGTTCTAGCTCTCCCAGCACCCAGCACGGCTGGCAGGACCTCCACTAGCGTTCTGTTATTATTTCTGTGCAGGGGAGTGCGAAGGGTGCACTTCATCCCCCAGAAGATCGGCTGAAGCCCTAATCCCTGCATCTCAGGCATCTCAGGGTATCTCAGATATAACCTTACTGGGGCCAGAGTCTCACAGGTGGAGCTCGTTAGCTTGCAGCGTGCACATGCTGTGTGGAACGCGTCTCTAGCACGCTCTGACCGGCCCTCACCAGAAGGAAACGCCGACACAGGCGCAGGAGAGGCGGCGGGAAGAAGGCGGAACCTGGCGCTGCAGGGAGCCGCGTGCTCACACCGCCTCCCGCCCCATCTGCTGCCCTCAGTTCCTGGCACTTTTCTCCAGAGCCCACCCTCCCAGTGCATCACTGGCCTAAGAACCCCTTCCTCAGGCTCTGCTTCTACAGCTTCTAAGGAGCGTGATCTAAATGAGCAGCTAGGCTGCCACTAAAAAGCACCGTAAACTAGACGGTCCGGAGCAATGGAGACACGAGATCTCACGCTCTGCAAACTGGAAATCTGGAATCAAGGTGTAGACAGGCTGTTCTTGTAGTAGAAGATCCATGCCTCTTCCAGCTGGGTGGTGCCTGGTGGCCCTGGCTTGTGGCAGTGGGCGGAGTGCCTGGCCCGCAGGTGAGACTACTGAGGACAGTCAGCGTTGGCTGGAGTCTGTCCCCGGGGGTGGGGAGCACAGGCACCATCTCCAGGTATTCCGGGTGAAGTAGCTCTTGCAGGCTGAAGGCGAGGTTCTCTGGAAGACGCCGCTGTGAGCGTTAGGAAGGGAAGGCTGGCACCGGCTCCCTGCCTTTCTGGAGAAGCTGCCCCTGTTGGCTCTGTGGTTTTTCGCTGGAGAAGTTGTAAGCATTCGCAGTCATCACCAACAAGAGCTAAGCAATGCAACATTCCCCAGGATCTGGGCAAAGGGCCCAGGGGCACTAAAACCCTGGGGTAACCCCACCTCCATTCCATCACGGCAAGTCGCCCATCTGAACTCTGCTCAGCGTGTCTTCTCATAGGTGACTTCGTTATTTTGAGTTTCATTTATTTAGTAGGTCACATCTGGCATCTTACTGATATCCTCTTAGAGTAAGGGAGGACTTGGTATATTTTAACCTCTTCTCTCTATGAAAATTTGTGTCATATTTTAAAATCCGATTTACACTAAGTAAACCTGTCTGCTGCTGAGCCCCGAAGAGTGCCATGACCTCATGCCATTTCGGGGGCAACACTTTAAGTTTTTCCTGGAGTTAATAATTGCTTTTTTTTTTTTCCCATTTACTTATTCTGACCTATGTAAAGCGATTGGAAAAGTGTCTGGGAAAGAGTAAACACCGTTTACATGTTTGCTCTTACCATTTTGCTGCGCTTCCATACAGCCTGTAGGGCTCTATCAGCTGTGCAGAGCTGGGGCAGCCTCACTCCCCAGTGCTGCCTGCTCTCTGCTTTTCTCCAAGAGCCTCCTGCTGCCTCCACTTCCCTGCCTATACCTGACCCAGTCACTCTCTGAAAGTACCCTTGTTTGGGACCCCAGACAATCACCCCCATCATCTTTGGGGTTCCCTTCCCCACTCTCTTGCAGTGTGCTTCCCATCCCTGTGTTTCTGTCCCAGTTCTATTGGGGGTCCTCACTGGGGAGCTTCCCGAGGGAAGGCGCAGTGCTTGCAAACTGCATTTTTGAAATGTCACATGCTAGTCCAGTTCTTCTGTTCGTGATCACATCGATTCACACTGTGCTGCGTCAGCCGCAACTTACTTTCCCGTAGAGTTTTGAGGTAACTGTCCCTTTTCTTAGTTCCCTGCTCCATGGGGAAATCCAATATCGTTTACATTCCCAAACTTTATTGTAAGCCACCCTCCCCTCAATTTAGAATTTCCTTGTGTCCTGAAATTTCACAGTGATGTACTTTAGTGTGGACTTTGCACTTCTGTAATACATTTTGACCGAGTGCTCAGAACCACTATACTGCTGTTCTAAGAAATGTTCTTGAATCTTTTTCTGTGGTAATATCCCCCTTTCCACTTTCTCGGGGCTCTCTGGTGACTCTTGTGAGTGGGATATCCAAGCTCCTGGATTGATCTCCTCATTTTCTTGTCTTGCATCTTTTATTCTTCACTTATTTTTCTGTTCTACTTTCTGAGAAATTTTCTTGACTTTATTGTCAAGCACTTATTTTGAATTTTTAAAAAATCGAGTCATCACATTTTTAATTTCCAAGAACTCTCACTTATTCTCTGAATGTACCTTTTATATTGCATTTTTCTTGTTTTATGGGTTATAGAATATCCTTTCGTTACTCTGAGGATATTAATTGTATTTCCTTTGAAGTTTTTATGCTCTCTGTATTAATTCTGTAACCTCTGCATTTTTTGCTCTTTATTCAGAACCATTTTCTCAAGTAGGACGGCTCCCCAAGTTTTAGTAATCACAGTTGTTTCTTCGTTATTAGTGAGAAGCTTAACACTGGCTGCAAGTTCTGTGTCATTTTTCTCAGTCAGACTGAGCAATGTGCAGAATGACCAAGGACAGATGAAGCAAATGAACTGAACCCCCGTCTCCAGCCAGCTCCCCCAAACTCCCCGGAACGGGCAGTCCCTGCTCAGCCTGTCCCAGCCTCCCTCCCGCAGATCGACCTTGCACTTGCGTCTTTGTGGAGCCTGTTTACAGGGAACCTAATTATTTTCCTTCGTTCAAAAGCCCACTTTTGACTCTGCAGCCTGAGCTCAGCCTCCTGGGGAGTGGGTCTGCATTCCAGCGCTTTCAATCACGCGTTGGATGACCTAAAAATACTCACAAATTGGTCTTCACTTTCCTAACCAGGCTGGGCTCTAATCGAAAGGCAAACTCTTTGGAGAATTCAGAGGAACTATTACTTCCCGTGGATGGCAGAACTATAAATAGCTGTGCCTCCCAGGTAGCGAGTGCTGGCGGGCAAAGCTCTGCGATTGCACTGTTCCTGGGGAGACCGAGTGCAGAGGACTCTGGGAATGAGAAGCCTGGTCTCTGGGCCGGGAGGAAGTCACACGGAGCCTCCTCGAGCCTCTGCCTTGCGCCAGCCCTGGAGCACCGGCAAAGCTGAGCTTTCAGCATCTCCTGGGGAGAAGCAGGCTACCCACAGACGTGTGATACAAGCCACACAACTTAAACTCCCTTACCATCCTTATAAAAACACATGCAAACTCATCGTAGTGATGGGTGGTATTAAACCTCACTATGCCCAACATACTATTATTTCAACCTGCAGCCGGTGTGGAGAGGTGATCTCTGTACATACCCTTTGGCTAGATGATCACAAGTGTGAATTTCACGCATTGGGCTCTGCTGGACGGACTTTCCAGCAGGTTGCTTGACTGGTACCTAAGTTGCATTTACAGTAGAAGAGTGGTTCATAGCCACCCAGGCCATTTCGAACATTCTCAGATAGAAAATGGAGCCTCCACTGTAGCAGCCACGTCTCCAGGGCTCAGAGCTATAGGTGGCCCCTGGTTACTACCCTGGCTGGGTCACGGTTGTGGGGGTGTCTCGCCTGGTGCATCTGCTTTTGGGTACCAGAGCCCACCCTGACTGGGTGACCGACATTTCATTAACACATTTCTAACACACTTTCTCCCTCTCTATGCTCTAGAATTTAAAAATTTTTCTTACTTTTCAGGCAACAAATCTCTTTCCATTTCAGGCCTTTGCCTGGCATGTTCTCTTCCAGGATCACTGCCTCTTCCTCACTTCTCCTCTCTCTCTTCACCCCCCTGCCCCCATGTACCTGTTACTCCCTGGCCCCCGGGACCTGTCCTGCTCCTCAGGCTCCCTTTGTAAATCATCACCTACCTGCCTCCTTCCTCCAGCTCATCCCGCTCCCACAGGCAGGTTGAGCACCTGCCCTGGTCGCAGCAGCTGAAAGCTTCTGGACACCACCGCGGAATGAAACAGACAGAAGTCCCCGGCCCCACGGAGCTTACAGATAGGGGGAGACAGAGAATGAACAATGTGTGCAATACAGAAATAAGTGTGTGCTCTGTTATTGTAGAGATGCAAACCCTGCATTTAGAACAGCAGGGTAAGAAGGAAGGGGAGTGTTGGTGGCAGGTGGTCACAGCAGCAAACACCAGAGCTGATTTGAAGGAGGTGAGGGGTGGAGCCATGTGGCCCCCCGGAGGAACAGCGCTGCAGGTGGGCAGAACAGCCAGAGCCCAGCGCTGGGCCAGGAGAGGCCTGGGATGTGCCAGTGGCAGCAGGAGGCTGCCAGAGCCCAGGGGAGGCTGTGATGGGTGGGCGGAGAGAGTACGCGTCCCTTGGCTTGGGGGATCAGAGCAACTCCTGAGGGTGCTGGATGATGTGGGGAGGGTTTTGAGCAGATAGAGAGTTCTCCCTGAGGGTGAGAATAACTCGTTTATCCAATGAGCCCTTGGACTCTGCAAGGGGCTTGTGTATCCCTGTGCTGTGCACTATTTCAGTTCCTTAGGTTGGGACTCAATATTGTGATTAAGTTTTGTTTAACTGTGACTGATTCTGACATAGACTTCTCCTCTCCCTTTATGACCCCATGGTTTAAGACACCATCTGAGACCCACTGAAGAACACCTGACTCTGATAAGGTCCCTATATTCATATCTTAGGTCAGACGTCTTTCTAATTACTCTTCTCTTTCCCATCCACCACCCACCCATCATCCCACCTGTCATTTCCTGACAGGTGCTCACTGCGTGCTGGGAATACACCACCTCTGTGACAACAGCATGACAAGGCAAGAGCTGGTGGCCTGAGCCTGGTGGCATCCAGCTGGCATTCTGGCCGCCTGGTTCACAGCCCTGTAAATAACATCGTCAGGCAGCCATGAGTGAATCATTGAGGAGGGAGTTGGACTCCGTTTCTCTCCTTCTCTCTCGGTGCCTTTGGGTAAAAAGTCTGAAGAACTTTAGGTGGGCATCATCTTGCCTGGTGGGTGACACCAGCTGGTTGGGCCAGCTGGCAGGAGGGGGCGCAGATGAATGAAGGGAGGTGGTCAGCCAGTCTGGGCAGGCTGATGCTTAGAGGTGGGTGAGGTTTGGCCAAGATCCTCACCATGGGTGTCCTAAAACGGCAACTCCTTCTTATACCGCATGGCACAGTGCAGAAAGTCCGCAGATGGACTTTCCTGAATTCGAAGACGAGGACAGTGAGCTGGCAAGACAGCTGGGCTGCATGTGGGCCGCCTGCCAAGGCCCGCTCTCACCTTATGCCTCAGCCCACCACGAGCCCACCGGGAGCAGGGCACCGGGAAGCTACCGTGGCCAACAGCGCATCCCTCATAAGTGAATTAGAGCTGCTGTGTGTGGAGACTGTCCCACACTGAACATGTCCTAATTGCATTTGCTTCATCTTTACAATAACCAGGAGGCAGGGTTATGATTTGTATTTGACCAGTAAAGAGACTTGAGGCCAGTAGCTGTTCAGTGACTTCCCTAAGGTCGTCTAAGTAGTCAGCTTCGAATCGAGTCTGCCTTGCTCGAAGCCGTGTTGTATGCTCTTTATTCATTCAATTTGTTCACTCACGGGGTCTGGAGAGAAGATGAATGTCCACGTCACATGGAAGTTCCTTTATGCTGGAAGAGGCGGCCAGACACTAATGAGAAACACACACAAATAGATCGTTTCACGCGGTGGTAAATGTTAGAAGACCAAGAATGGCAGGGATGTGGGCGGGGTGTTCAGATGGGGTGATTCAGGAAAGCCTCTGGAGAGCTGGCACATAAACAGGAATCGCAGTCCGCCGGGTGAGGTCTGAGGGTGAGCCTTGATGCCACCAGAGGGGCTGGAAATCATGCTCACCGTAGCCCTAACCCTAACCTGAGACTCCCTGGCCAGTCTGATGACCTGGCGCTCATATCACCCTGGAAACTTAGAAATCTGGGCTGGGAGCAGTCTCAGCTGGCATTTCATCCCATAAACTATCAAATTTCTATGTGGGGCACTGCAATTGACAATTGTCATACGGTGTTCAGAGAGCTCAGATGAGGGAGGGAAACATTTATTTCTGCCCTAATTTTTCAGTAAAGGCAACAGGAGCAGACTCTCCTCACCTCGCTCTTCCGAGTCCCGCCCACTGTGTCTGCACATAAAAGGGCCTCCCTGGCTTCCGTCTTCCCCTGGCCGGAGGCCGCAGGTCTTCTCCCCTGTCCACCTGCCAATGAGTTGCCTCCTGAGAGTGTAATGCGCGTTTGAGCTTCTCTTCTCCACCTTCCTTCACCAAAACTACATGATCGATGCACAATTCTCCAGAGTTTGGAGTATTAGTAAATCAAAAAAAGCAATGTATTGATGTATTCCCAATGCTTGTCTCCTGCAAAGAAAAAAGAAAACATTTCAGGTAGGTGAACATTAAATTTTCTTGCACAACAGTGATTCCTCAGATAATGGTGGAAATTATTCATCTCTATTTATTACAAATTTTTTAACAACTGGCCAAAGATGATACAAAGAAGTTTTATGGTCAAGTTTCAGAGCTGGATTGGAAAAGCAATTCTCAGTAATAGAATTTCAATGATTTTTACTTTCTCTTTGAGATGTTCCAGATGGATTTATTTTAATTTTGAAACAAAAAATGACAAGGTAAAAAAATCAAAGGGGATGCACAGTAGGAGCTTTTGAATAAGGGGAAAGAGAGAAACTACCCGCTAGACTTAGAGCAACACCTCTCTGCCCTTTTTCTTTAATCTAAGACTAATCTCGACTTTCCTTTCCTAAATAGAATACCCTCCTGTATATACCAGGGCATCATTTCATAAATTGTCCCTTTTCCTAAGTCATCACTTGTAACTTTTCAACTGAATTACACTCTTCTCATCATGCAATTTTGCTATGATTTTTGGCACCTTAAAAGAATTCTCTTGCTATGAGTGAAGACATCTGGTATTTTTTTTTCTTTCTGGCTTATTTCACTAGGCATGATCCCTTCCAGCTCCATCCACGTTGCTGCTAAAGGCATGAGTTTACCTTTTTGATTGCCGAGTAATATTCCATTGTGTATACATACCACATCTTTTTAATCCAATCATTTACTTTTGGGCATTTGGGTTGATTCCACATCTTCCCTATTGTAAATAGAGAAGCAGTAGACATGGGAGTGCAGGCTTCCTTTTGAATTAATATTTTTGTGTCCTTTGGGTAGATACCTAGGAGTGGAATTGCTGGGTCATATGGGAACAGGGGGAAAGAGAGAGAGAGAGAGAAGCAAATGTAATAAAGTAAAAATGAGAACAATGAACAACTATAAACATGGCCTGGGGCGCAAAGGGAATGGATCAAAACTGAGGTAGGAAGACTGCACAGGACTAAGGTGATGGCACACGGGCGAACTGGTGGTGGAATCCCACAGGGACTACAACTGAGATGGAAAAATGTACAAAATGAAGAACAATGTAAAAAAGATAAATAAGGGAAAAGATTCTCTATTAAGCCTATATCTCTAGCTTCAAGCTATAAGATTCAGTTAGGGCTTAAAACATTGGCAGCCACGACAAAATCAAAAAAGGGACACTTGTGTCGCTTAGCACACACACGATCATGATTGATGCACTTAGCGTCAGAGGATCCCTCTTACCTTGGTGGTTTTCCCTGCTTTAAAATGACATTTGCTTGGCATCAATACTCGGGTTGTCTTTTGTGCTTCATGGAATATATAAATGTGTGTATGTATAAGATTTGTTTGTTTATGCACACAAGAACTGAGGTACAGGGCAGAGGTGCAGGGATTTGGGGGCATCACGAGGATTCACCAGGGAGCGAGCGGGGACCACAACCGGCGCACTGCTGAGGGGACCAGTGGTGAGACAGGAGAGGGCTGCTGCACACGTGGTCACTCCCTGGCCAGGACTGAACTTTGCTGCAGTGGCTGCAGATTGCCTCATAGGCTGAAACTTAACCCCTGTGCCGCTAGGGAGGCCTGGGGTATATTTTTATTCTTACACTTTTATCATACCTTTAAAATGAGTTTTACTTTTACACCCAATCCAACAATATCTGTCAGTTGTGTGTTCAGGTTTCTTACGTACTAGATAACAATTGTTTTCTATTTAAACCTATTTTTTCAATTATTTTCAGTCATTTTCTATTATATAAACTTCATCTATTTATTCTCCTCTACCTCCTTTTATCTTCTTTTGTATAATTATGTTTTTCTCTCCTATTGGCTTATTGCTTAAAGCTCTTAAAAATGGTTTCAGTGAGGGCCCTCCCTAGTGGCGCAGCAGGTTAAAGCACAGCACTGAGAATCTAAAGCCACTTCCGCATGAGTTCGATCCCCGCCTGCCCCGGAGGTGACCACATGGATGTGGCAGACCTCTCCCGCCCGCTGCTCCCCTCAGCAGTGTGCTTCGTGGATCTGCCTGTTCTGCTCCCCACTCTGTTTGTGGTGAAGCCTCTCGCTGCCCCTTAGCCTCTGGCCTGTACCCCAGTTCTGTATGCACAAATAAATAAATCTAAAAAAAAAAAAAATGGTTTCAGTGAGTGCCTCATGTTAGGAATATACATCCTTAATTTTCCATTGTATATATTTCCAATGACATTGAGTTGTTTTCCGATATAGGCTCAGAGTCTTAAGGCAATGTATTAACATGTTCTCCCGGTTGTATTTTGTGCTATTTGATCATATATTTTACTTTTATGTGTGTTTGAAACACATTGCATTGCTGCTCATTTTTCTGTAGACAATATTTTGGAGCAATTAAAATTGGAAAAGATTTATCTTCATTTTCACAGGGCCTAGCCTCTTTATTTCTTTGTGAATGTTCATGTGTAGGTGCTTCTTCAGTGAACTTCTCTCCGCATGTATTGTGGCCAAGTGTCCTGGTAGTGAAATCTTTTAGTTTTTACTCTATGATGAAGACTTTATTTTACTATTGAAAATATTTTTGCTAGCTACAGATACAGAATTCTGGGTTAACAGTTTATTTTTTTTTAAATTATTATTTGCTATTTTAGAGATGCTGACACATTGTCTTCTGACTTTCATAGTTACTGGTCAGAAGTCTGTTATGATTCATGTCTGCACCTCTGCGCAGTTTGTCCTTCTCTTTGGTCTTTAAAAGCTTGCGTATGGTGGCCCTCCCTGGTGGCGCAGCGGGTTAAAGCACAGCACTGAGAATCTAAAGCCACTTCCCCATGAGTTCGATTCCCGCCTGCCCCGGAGGAGACCACATGGCGTGGCAGACCTCTCCTGACCCGCCCGCTGCTCCCCTCAGCAGTGTACTTCGTCGATCTGCCTGTTCTGTTCCCCGCTCTGTCTCTGGTGAAGCCTCTCACCGCCCCTGAGTCTCTGGCCTGTACCCCAGTTCTGTATGCACAAATAAATAAATCTTAAAAAAAAAAAAAAAAAAGCTTGCGTATGGTGAGTGTAGTGTTTTAAAACACTAAGTACTGGCAAAATTATCTTTTGGGGTGTCTTGGAACTTGTTAGATCTGTGCTGTGAAGACTTTCAGTACACAGGAAAAATTCTTGATGTTATTTTGCCAAGTATTTTAAATATGTTGTTCTCTTATTCTTCTACTTCAGAAAAAGTTCACTACGTTGACCTTGGAGCATTTGATAGTGTCCAGTCAGTCTTGCATGAGCTGCTGCTCCCTGCTTTTATTTCTACATAATTTTTATTTCACATAATTTTTCTCTTTCTTTTTTTTTAAAGATTTATTTATTTGTAACTGGGGTACAGGCCAGAGGTGCAGGGGCTGTGAGAGGCTTCACCAGAGACAGAGTGGGGAGCAGGACAGGCCGACTGATTAAACACACTGCTGAGGGGAGCAGCGGGCGGGTCAGGAGAGGTCTCCCCGGGGCAGGCGGGAATTGAACTCATGCTACAGTGGCTTTAGCTTCTTAGTGCTGTGCTTTAACCCACTGTGCCACCAGGGAGGGCCTCATTTCACATAATTTCTATTGCATTTTCTTCATGTTCACTAATTCCCCTCCCGGCTATGTCAGTTGTAATAATGAGCATATCAAAGATATTCTTCACGTATGGTAGTGTGTTTTTATAATTTCTAGTATTTCAGTCATGCATTTTTTTTTAATAAAGATTGATTTATTTATGCGTACAGAGCTGGGGTATAAGCCAGAGGCTCAGGGGCAGTGAGAGGCTTCACCAGAGACAGAGTGGGGAGCAGAACAGGCAGATGGACTCAAATACACTGCTGAGAGGGGTGGGGGGTGAAGCAGGAGAGGTCTGCTGAGCCACGTGCATTCTCTCACTGGCTTGGGATCAAACTCATGTAGAGAGAGCTCGCTAGCATTTGCCTCTAACCACTGAGCCACCAGGGAGGCCTGGGATTGCCCTTCTTCCTGATGGCAGCCAAACTCTGTCTTGTGTCTTAGGTGATTCTTCTGTGGGAGTTTTGTTTTTCAATGGTGGTGGCTTCTCTTTGTTTTCATATAAGATCCTGTGTCCAATACTGTCTTCTCCCCAGTTCCAGGAGTTAAAGGTTATTTTCCAGTCTTCTGCAAGCAGCGACGTTTCTTTCCCCAAACTCTCGGGCTGCACGTCTGCTGTCTTCTCTGCTGACCTCTCAAGTTTGCCCACAGAAGGTCGAGTGTAGGTGGTGGCCACTGTCCCTGTGCTCTGTCGCCTGGGTCCTCCAGAATGGCTCGGTGGTGGGGAGCTTCATTCTGTCTATTGTCATTCTTCCAAATTCTTGCGAACACCCAGTGGTGGTCTAGATGACACCCCTGAGACTGGGTACAAGCTCCTCTTTTGTTCTTGGTTCCTGACATGTTACTGGCTCACACTCATCCACATCCAGCTTTTAGCAGCGTGTTTGAGTTTCTAACTGCTCGTATGGTTCTCAGCGTGTCTTCCGGCTTTGGTCTATCATAGAGAACCAGGCTTCGAGATTGCATGTTCTCGCATTTCAGACAACTTGCTAAGCCTGTGGGTTCAGTTGGCTGATGGGTTCAAGGACAGTAATGAGTCAGTAATATACTCCACCTCTCTCTTGTTGGAATTGAACTGCTGTTCTTTCCATCATTTTACATCTCAGGACTGAATTCTCAGATTGTTTCTATGATAAAACACGTAAACAGAGATGTGTATGTTAAGAGCTTCTTTCTGTTCTTTCTTGAATGTATTCCAACCCATTATTTTTTTAATTGAGGTGACATTGGTGTATGTTACTGTGTATGACGTGAAAGTGCAGGTTCACAGACGCATGTCATCACAACACACCTGTCTCCATGGCAACCATCCTCCTCCACACAGTCCACGGGCCCCTCTCTTCCCTTCGACCCATCCTGCCCCATGTCTTGTAGTTTCAACTCTGCAGTGAGACTTCTAGGATGTGTTTAGTCTGGTTTTATCTCTTCCTTTCTTTTATTTCTTTATATTCCACATGTGAGTGGAATCCTCTAGTCATCTCCTTCTGACCTATTCTGCTTAGCATGATCCCCTCCATCTGTATTGTCGCATATGGCGAGATTTCATTTTTGTAAAAATAGCAGCATGGTGTTCACTGAGTGTATATACTAGAACTTCTTAACGCACTGATCTGTTGTCGGGTATTTAGGTTGTTTCTCTAGCTTGGCTGTTGTAAACAGAGCTGTAATGAATGTAGAAGTGGGTGGGCCTCTTCACATTAGTGTTTTTTGTATTCTTCAGATAGATTCCTAGGAGTGGAGTTGCTGGATCATGTGTTAGGTCTATTTTTAATACTTGGAGAAACCTCCATGCTGTTTTCCATCGGGACTGGGTTAGTCTATTTTCCTGTCAAAATATATGGGTCCTTATAATGAATGTTTTTTTTTTTTTGTCTCCAAAACTCCCCTCACCCCCCCCACATTTGTTCTGTATTATTGGAGCTGGCTATTCTCACAGGTGGGAAGTGGCATCTCTCTGTGACTTTGATTGCATTTCCCTGATCATAAGTGATGGACATTTCCCCCATGTGCCTTTTGTCCATCCTATGTGATCTTTGAAGAAGTGAGTGACCGAGTGAATGACTTCCTGTTCACCACCTCTTGGGGTAACCTTGCCCTGACTTCTAAATATTGTGTGTAGGGCTCAGTTTCCAGCTCTCTTTCCCTCTTTTTTTTTTTTTTTTAATATAGCTATACTTACATTCTTTTGGTGATCTCATCTACTTTCAGAGTTTTAAATATACTGTGTAGGGCTCAGTTTCCAGCTCTCTTTCCCTCTTTTTTTTTTTTTTATATAGCTATACTTACATTCTTTTGGTGATCTCATCTACTTTCAGAGTTTTAAATATACTCTATCACTGACAATTTACCCTGAGCTCCAAATTTATGTATTACCAGACATCTCATTTGAATGCCTAAGAGACGTCTAATTTAACATGTCTAAAACCAGATCTTCCCCCAACAAACCTGCTCATCTTACATACTTCCCAAACCCAGTGAATGTACACTGGGAGAAAACCCTGCCATTTCCTCAGACCAGAAATCGTGGAGTCATCTTGGTACCCTTTTCTCAAACACCAAATGCAATCTGGTAAATCTTGTTGATGCTACCTTCAAAGTATCTATCCAGAGATAACTGTTTCGCCCATAGTTCCCTACTATTGCCCTCATTGAAGCCACATTCATCTCTGGCCTGCATGCTGAAGTAGGATATTGACTGGTTTCTCTTTCCTCCCCTATCAGTCTCTTCACAGCCCTTTAGGTAGTAGCAAAAAAGCAATAGCAAGTATAATTAGTCATTTAATATGAGGCAGGTTACAATATCTCTCTGTCTCGCTTTTTTCTCATTTTCAAAATAGGAATGTAGGAAGAATTTTAATTATGTCCCCTGCAAGTACCTGTCCCATAGGTGGTGAATCAAACACTAATCTAGGTACTGTTGTGCCGGGATTCTTCAGTTCATCTCCCAAATTGGCTGACCTTGAGATTGGGGTGTCAACTGTGTGGGCCTTATTAAGTCAGTTGTTCCCTGTATTTATTTTTTCAAGAATTTTTTTAAAAAACAATTTTAAAATACAAATGATGGTTTTCTTGCTGTTATTAATTCTGTTATTTTAAACAGGAGTGACATTATGAGCTATTCCACCGGAAAGAATTACAAACTAAAGGAATGCTTTATGCTTTTGTCCTTTCTAAAAAATCATTTCTTTCTCTGGGTCTATAGAACATTAATTTGTTTTCATATTTTACCATTTTTGTTTTAAAATTGGTACGTAGTCTAGGACTAGTATTACATCAGCTATACTTGGCATTAGTTTGGTATATAAAGTTTAGTTTACTTTTCTTTTAAAATTTATTTTATGGCCCTCCCTGGTGGTACAGTGGGTTAAAGCACAGCACTGAGAAGCTAAAGCCACTTCTGCATGAGTTCGATCCCTGCCTGCCCCCGGAGGTGACCACAGGGCGCGGCAGACCTCTCCTGACCCGCCCGCTGCTCCCCTCAGCAGTGTGCTTCGTCGATCTGCCTGTTCTGCTCCCCACTCTGTCTCTGGTGAGGCCTCTCACCGCCCCTGAGCCTCTGGCCTGTACCCCAGTTCTGTATGCACAAATAAATAAATCTTTAAAAAAATTATTTTATGTTTTGCAATACGTTTTCTCCTATAGTATTTACATGCCTTGGTGTTTAGGTATTTTTCCTTGGAGGAACATGAGTTTCATGATTGTCCTGGGTCAGTTTTCAACAGTTGGAATACCAGTGGCATTCTTTAGGGTGGTGGGCTTGCGGTACAGTCACAACCTCCTCAGCTTCAAAGGGGAGACTCTGGAGGCACAGCATAGGAAGCGTAAGTTCATGTGTATCAGTCTCCACCAACATGCCAGTCATTTTCCCAGCAAGAGCAGGGGAGATGTTTTGAATAAGAGGAAAGAGCCAGTCACATTTTCTTTTGCAGTCTTGAGGACAGGTGTGTACCAACATCGAAGGAGTCAAAGGTTCCTGACCTCTACATGAAACAGGCTGCTGCTTGGTAACTGGTGGCTATGCTTTGAGATTCCGAGAACTGTAGATTCCCACAGCATATTTATACCACAGTCACACCTTTTGGAGGCAGCAGGTTTTATCCAACTAGTGTCAGAGGAGTAATTTTGAAATTCAACCCATGAGGAGAATTTTATATATCCCCTGGCTCTGACACAAGGAATGCCTGCAGGCTTTGGGAGTTTTACGTGACAGCCAGCCTGGAAGAAAGGACCTTAGTCCTACAGCCACAGGGAACTAAGTTCCTACAAGTAACTTGACTTCACTGGAAGCAAACGCTTCCCTAGCACCTCCAATGGAGACCCCGGTCTGGCCCATGCTTGGTTTTCTCCTGTGAGACACGAAGCAGAGAGTTCAAGTGAGTCTGACCGACAGACCCGTGAGTTAATAAAGACGTGCTGTTTTAAGCATTCACGTTTGTGGTAATTGTTCTGCAACTATAGAAAACAGATGCTCAGAATGAGAAACTTGTTCTTCCTGGTAATAGCTCATTTTCAAAGACAAGTCAGGTTTTTTTTTTGAGATAATGCTGTATACCAGATCGGAATGAATAAAAACCAGAGGTTGCAGGGCTCTGCCAGACCCTGCCTGATCTTGCCCTGTCTGGTGCACTCACTCCAAGTCCGGCTGTAGCCGCCTCTCCATGTTGTCCCTGCTATGTTTTATTTCAGGTGTATTTCTTGCCCACATATATTTTGACTCTTTCCTCAACCAGCTCAGGTATTTGTCAGGAATCTGTAGCTTATTAGTTTTGGAAAATCGTCGGTCATTACAGTTTCCTAAAGACTGCTTTTAACCAGTTTTCTCTCTCTTCTCCTTCTGGAACTTTAATTGGTGTTAAGTCCCTTGGCTGTGTAAAAAATGTGCTCTATTCGCTTTTCATGTTTCCCAGCCTTTTGGCTCACCTTGATTTAGTCTGAATATATTCTGCTGACCTATCTTGTAACTTCCTCTTTTTTCTTATTTGCTTAGTCTGTTGCTGAACCAATCTCTTAAGTTCTTAAATTCAGATACTGTATTTTCACAATTATATTTCCCATTTATTCTTTCATATACCAGTTTTATGACCAAATTTCTTTTTATTTATTTATTTATTTATTTGTACATACAGAACTGGGGTACAGGCCAGAGGCTCAGGGGTGGCAAGAGGCTTCACCAGAGACAGAGTGGGGAGCACAACAGGCAGATCGATGAAGTACACTGCTGAGGGGGGCAGCGGGCGGGTCAGGAGAGGTCTGCCGCGCCATGTGGTCACCTCCGGGGCAGGCGGGGATCGAACTCATGCGGAAGTGGCTTTAGCTTCTCAGTGCTGTGATTTAACCCGCTGCGCCACCAGGGAGGGCCTAAATTTCTTGTCTGGCCATTTATTATCTTGTACACACTAATCACATTTTTTTTTTTATAAATTCACTTCTGATCTTCTTTGGATCTGGTTTTATTAAAAAATTCTAAAACAAGAGACTCTAGTATGAAGTTGTATTTTTTTAGCAGGACTTTAGGGTCTCTAGGAGGAAAATGATGAACCAATCTAAAAATAAGATGAGCTGATTTTATGGAAGTTGATAAATTTGAAGTCTGTCTTGTTTCTGGGGTGTAGAATTTCAGTGGCCTCCACTGAAGGCCTTTGGAATTTACTGTGTCCCTTTTTCCTTAATATGGCTGGAATTGCAATTTCTATTTCCCCAGTCCTTTGAGATGAGTGAAATCCCAGCCTTTTAATATAGTTTTTTTTTAGCTTCTTAACAACTTGGTCATCACTAATGAATCATTAAATGCTTCAAATGAGGACTTAATATGGGACTTAGTTCTCTGTTTCTTGGCCCTTCAAGTTCTCTGGGATCTCAGCACTTCAAGTTAAATAGCCCTCAAATTTCTTCAACTTCAAACAGAATATTCTTTAAAAAAGATTGTTTTTTTTTCTTCTGGAAATAGATTGTTTTGCTGTTGTTCTCATCAGGGAGAAGTCTAGTCTGATACAAACTAACAAAAACATAGCTGGAAGTGGAAAGCTGTCCACTCCTTTATTACATCTTTCCTTACAGAATAGTAAACCATCACCTTTATTTTCTTCTCTGCATATATATACATATATATATATACATACATACACACACACACAGACACACACACATATCACACACATATATCTTATCAGTATTTGATGCACTGTCTGTATTTATATTTCTATGTGTTCTCTACAAAGTTCAAGCTATAAGAAAACAGGACTTCACATTTTTTTCCTTCCTCTGCAATATCTCTAGTCCCTTGCATAGAGAGTAATTAACTATATTAGGTATTTGCTTAATGAATTAGTAACATTTTGAGTCACTTTATAGTTAATTTTGTTTAACAGTTTTTGGTGGGAGAGACAAAAAGAAATATGATGAATTGAAATGCCCTTCTTGTCTACTAGAAAAAACGATACTGAAAGAGAAAAGAATACCAGTTATTAAAGAAACACAAACTTAATTGCTAGCATGACATTCTTAAGGGGATTTATTTCCTTATGCTCTATATAAGAGCTTTTTATTGACATAAATAATAAATTGAACAGCATCTTCACCAGTAGATGCAGAAGTGCTTTTGTGTATTCTTTTGTTTTCAATTATCAATAAAATCAAGAAGAACTAATTTAATTTAGATAGAGAAGGACAGAAGCACAAAAATGGTAGCATTTGTATTTTACAAGCAATTCCAAGAAATGTAATGATATATCCAGTAATAACAGCAAGAAAAACAACCACACATTAGCAGGGTGGTAAAGGGCACATTAATTACTGTTTGGATTTTTTGTAAAAGGTGGATAGTGAAAATCTTAGTGTTTCTAAAGCTTCTGTGATTATCAAAGACAGAATTCAATATTCTGCTAACAGTTGACTCTGCTTTGACCACTGGCAAGGTGCTTTTTTAGGCCTCCCCACATTCACAAGTGGTAGTCCCTCTTATCTGCGGTTTTTGCCTTCTGGGGTTTCAGTCATCCACAATGAACGGTCTGAAAATAGTATGTGCAGTAAGATATTTTGAGCACATGCAAAAGGGAGAGAGAAAAACTACATTCCCATTACTTTCATTACCGTGTATTATTATAATAGCTCTTTCTTATTTGTTATTGTTGGTAATCTCTTACTGTGCCCAATTTATAAATTAAACTTCACCATAGGTCTGTGTGTATAAAAAAAAATGGTATGCACAGGATTCTGTACTGCCTGTGTTTTCAGGCATCTGCTGGGGGTTTTCAAACATGACCCATGGATAAGTGGGGACTCCTATATTCAGGTCTGTGAGAGAATGGTATCATCACTCTCTGTTTTCTAGAAAAGGAAACCAAATCCAGGGGTACCATCTGGACAGAGAAAGCAACAGAGTTATCATTTGCCTTTCTGGTTCGTGTGCTATGTTTCAAGAGCCACACTTTCTCTCAAAAAAGAAGGATTTTCAGAAGATGGAAACTCAGACATCACTTAAGGCAGACACTTGGGGTCTGGTGGCCTTTCTAATGTTCCTGTGGTTACTCCTCATCGACCAGCTCATCTGCTGCTGCAGATGTGGAAGCATATAAAAATCCCAGGAACTGTTTCCACTCAGACCCAATCCCCAAGGCCTTCAGACCAGATGACTTCTTTCCAGTTATGAGAAATTGACACAACTTCTGTTTTTTTATACAGGCAAAACATTTCATTTTTCCCCTCAAAAAAATCAATATTTTGTCTTTATCTGGAGCAGAATGTAAAGCCTCTCCTGATGTTTGAGTCAATGAATTGACTTTATCCTTCGAACTTTGCAGTGCCCTTAGGCTACTCAAGAATGTGAAATGCCTTAACAAATATCAAAGTTACAGCAAATTATATCTTTAAATGTTAAACCTAAAATAGCCAGAACTCCAAGGGAGCAGACCTCCTTGCTCTCTGGCTTTCTTGCTGGAGGCTGGGGCAATCTTGGGGTCCTCCTTTCCCTGAAGGGAGGTGGGAGGTTTTGGAGGTCAGTAGCCTTCAGGAAGCGTTCGCGTTCAGAACCACGGACAGCTCCTACTCAGGGCTTTCTGTAGCCACCTTGACCTTACCATTGGCATTTTATCCCACTCCTAAGATCTAAGGAACTGGGAGCAGATGAAGCATTTATTTCATGGTTGAACAGATTGGCCGGTATCTCAGACAAGCCAATTCTTTAGGAAAAACGTTGCCAAGAAATTGCAATTGCATTCAGCTGGAGCTAAAAAACCCAAACAATACAATAATGATGCCATCATTTATTTTGCATCTTCCTTTGTGCCAAGTACCATATGTGTGTTTCATATCTATTATTTCACTTATGTCACAGAGTTTCTATGTAAAAATGCAGTGTTACTCTGCCTACAAACGCAGTCTATGAAAGGTGAGTGATTAGCAGTGATAGAGTTGAAATTTGAATACATATTGTATTCAAAGTTGGAATACACAGTTTCCTCTAGCCTCTGTTGTTATTGATATTAATATTAGTAGTAGTGCCAGTAGTAGTTAGTGGCAGCAGCCGTGGCTGCCATAGTACTAGTGATGGGAGTACCATATCACTGGTGACAGGTGGACTCTGTGATGGGTCCAATCATCTCTACCTCATGTTGGGTGTGGGCTGGCCTAAGGTTGTGGGGTTCTTTGACTCTCTAGTCAACAAGTATAGATTAGTGCTAGCATCAAGGTGATCTGAGAAAGTCAATAAAGGCTGGATTCATTCAAAGATTAGGTTTGGTGCAAACAAGCAACAGTTAGATTTGAATATATGGGGGAAGCAAGGGGGTTGGGCAGCATGGTAGCAAGTGTGGTGAGAGGTGGCCAGCTCAGCAGAGAGAATGCCTGCAGGGTACCAGCTTTATGCGTGCAGGTGTGAAGCATTTTATGTTGTGTTCCTTGCAGAATCCAACAACTTGTCTGGTAATAGTAGGGGGTCACTGTGTATTGGTGGAATGAATGAATAAATTTTGCTAATGAATAACAAATTGATATCGACCAAGGGCTTTGAAATCAGACATGCAAATGTAGGTTTGTTTTCCTTACTAACTTGTATCAACTTGGGCAAACTATTTCCATTGACTCTTCTACTGTCACCTACCAACAACACATTGCTTTTCAAGCCCTGTGGGCTTGACCATGCTGCTTTAAGCCAACTCACCACTCTCTTGCCATAACTTCACAATAGCTGGCTAAAGTCAACCTGACTGCATCTGAGTGTAATCATGTTGGGTGGTGGGCAGAGAGGCTTCCCAGAGAACCTAATCTTTGAACTAATTCCTGAAGAATGAGAAGATGTTATCAGTAGAGAGGAGCAGAGTGAACTTTCTAGGAGGAGGAATCAGTCTCTCCTCAGGCAGTTATTTCCATGGGGTACTCCAGGGGCTGCATGGGGAAGTGTGGGCATGGAGTGATGGGAAATTCTGCAGGGGAGGTAATAACTCAGCTGAATGATTAAATCAGACTTCCTTCTCCTTCCACTCCTTTGCAATCTAGAAGATGGAGAGAAGAGTCGAGGAGGAATCATTTAAAGAAAGGCAGCTTTGTTGAGCCTGATGGTCATGCTTGTTGAATTCCTTCCTTCCTTCCTTCATTTACTTTCTTGACATGCAGAATGTGTCCCTAGGTAGCTGGTTTGCATGCTGGGGGACATAAAACCAGTGACTAGGATGCAGGCTTTGCCCCCGAGGAGTCCAAAGTCAAGTGGGGAAATGCACAAAAGGACAGTAAAATGTGCTGCAGTGAGGTGAGCACAAAGTGTCATGGGAGAAGCTGGGATGGGGAGGGTTGCTGGGGAAATCCTAGTGGAGGCTTCCTAGCGCTCTCGAGGTGAGGTGAGGAAGGGAGCTGCAGTGGAGATTGAAAGGGAAGGGCAGAGCAGGAGAGCGCTTGTGCGAGCTGTGGCCACAGGAAAGACCATGTGCGCTCTCTTGTGACTGAGACAAAGACTGACGGGCGCTGCTGTGGGGGGACCAATCAGGAGCAGGCTGAAAGCAGGGCGACGGCCCCCACTGGCACCCACCTGCTGACTCACAACTTGCCTGTGGGGCCCCTTGTTCCCCTCTCTCTGGGGATGTTCTTGCTGTTACTGAGTGCATGGGGTCTTGGTTCACATGATTGCTCACCAGCTGCCACCTCACCCTTGCTCTACAGCAGTTTTGACCTACTGAAGCTTTCTCTCTTTTGGGTTAAAGAAAGCTAATTCCCTTCACTTTTCCTTAGGGTTCTGCTTTTATTAGAAAAATTAATGAAGGCATGAAGGCATAGATCCCCCCCAACACACACCCAGTGCAAATGCCCTCCTGCCTGGGCTTTAGCATTCTTGACTACAGGACTTTTTCATCTTTAACATGCAAGGTTGGCTTGAGAGGGGAACAGGAAACTTTACTGTGTGAACAAGCCACAGGGGGACATGAGGAGAGAAGGTCCTCTGCTGAGTTCTGTGAAGAAGCTTAAATGTGTGCTTTTACTCTTCCTGGCATCTGCAGTAGCAGGTATGACTCTTCCCAGTTTACAGATAAGGCTGAGGAAGGTGATTTTCCCAAGCTCTCATAGCTAGGAGGAGCCAAAGGTGGGGTCTGCATCCAACTCCGGTCTCCTTCTGAGGCTTCCAGCCTTTGCTTCATTTGTCAAACAAAAGCCGATGCAATGTCAGGTAACTTGCTGCTGCCCCAGACTCATCAAACATGGGTCACATAGTTGCCTGGCAATGACAATAACAATGACAATGACAACAGCAGACCACACCGCTGCCCACAGCACCTGTTGCTGAGGGTTAAGGGTCGGTCACCCAAGCTCCCTTTGATTGGAATTGTCTCCAGTCTCCACAAGGGTAGCGGGGCTGTGAGTAGTATCTTCCTCTTACAGAGAGAAAACGAATGGGACACAGGAGGAATGCACTTTGTATTCAGAGGCCTTCTAAAGAAGAGTTTGGAGATTTTGGGGTCACAGGGCCTGCAGAAGGCAGTGCACATAAAGTGCACTGGGCTAACATGAGCAGAAAGTAGGAGATCTTCAGCCTTTGGCAAGTCATGAACCTCTTTGAACCTCAAATTCCTAATTTTTTTTTAAAGATTTGTTTATTTCTGCACACAGTACTGGGGCACAGGCCAGAGGCTCAGGGGCGGTGAGTGGATTCACCAGAGACAGAGTGGGGAGCAGAACAGGCCGACTGACGAGTATACTGCTGAGGGGAGCAGCAGGTGGGTCAGGAGAGGTCTGCTGGCCATGTGGGTCACCTCCAGGGTGGGGAGCAAACTGATGCTGAAGTGGCGTTAGCTTCTCAGTGCTGTGCTTTAACCCGCTGCGCCACCAGGGAGGGCCCTCAGATTCCTCATTTTTAAAAGTAGATATAAAAATCATTCTCAACTTGGATGGGTCGCACACTAACTTGAGGGATTGACAGAAATGAACTGAAGTCTTGCACCAGGGCAGAGAAAAATCTGGGACTTAGTGGTAAGAGATGATAAACTTATATTCCAGGAAAGAAAAGATCCCAAAGTTTTGGATACAAAGAGAGAGAGGTAAAATGGGGGGCTAAGAGAGGGAAGAGAAAGGAAGAGGGGAGCTGCCAGGGGAGAGGGAGAGGAGAGGACAGGATGGGTGAGACTTAACAGCAACATTGGAAGGGGGAGGGGGCTGGACCAGTACATTTACAATCCTGAAGAAAAGCATTCACCTGAATTTTCTAGTGCTTCCAATCAAGCGTGAGCTTAGTATAAAAGTATATTCAGACGTGCACATCCTGCAACTTTTATTTTCAATTTAGCTTCTTATATGAAGCCATGAAGGATGCCCTCCGTCAAAATACGTGAGTAAACCGAGAGAGAAGATGGGGCCGGAAGAAGGGGATCCAGCCCCAGGGAATCCAAGAAGGTGCTGGAAGGTGCCGTATCTGCGCTGGTAGGCGGCCAGGTCAGAAGAGGTCCCCGGGGTTCTGGCTGCAGGAAGCAAGCTCTCGGGAAACGAGCCGGACAGGGAGACTTATAAAGCGTTTTTGAAGAAAGAGTATTAAAAGTGGTTATTGCGTCATGCTAAAATATCTGGCACATGGAAAACTAAGCAAACCCCCAGCATTGAGTGCAAGAAATGAAGCAGGTAACATTTTATTTGAAAAACAAAAGTCTGTGTTAGCAACCCCCTTCCCGCTGTTAGTTCAGCTGAACAATGAACTTCCTGCCATCATCACAGTAAGTTAAACACTGGCTTTAACAGTAAAGGGGATTTTTAAAAAATCCACACAGAGTGTGAAATAAGTGTGGAGAGTGTATGGAGGGAAACTGAATTTGCATTTTATCCACTAGATCTAGATAATTTCCAAAATGAAGAAAATCGAGAATCGTGATGCCAACATTTTAGATAAACATGGACCATGGGGTTGGTACAGAGAAGCAACTCAAAAAGCTGAAACTGGTTGTCCTGGGGATAGAGGAGACGAGCAGTCACCTGCTCATTTGATTTTCAGCCCTCTAGTCGTGTCAACATTTTAAGCCAAACGTGTCTGCCATGCGTTAAGTTTTTTAAAAAGTTGAAAGAGAAATCGGAGACAGTTTTCTTCTGTGCAGCTGTACCCTGGAGAAGGCAGGCCAGGCCCAGGCACTCGCGGACCTGCTGCATGTCCTGGCGGGCGAGGCACCTCCCTGCCACGCTGCATCTTGCACGGGCAGTCACTGCAGCCACCGCCCCGGGCACTCCGGCAGCTGAGCCACCGGGAGCCCAGGCGAAGCGGGCGGGGCCTCCGCCCCCTGGACCGGCCTTCCCTGGCTTTCCTGTCTTTACCAAGACAGAGGACTTGGGTTGTGATAATGGAGCAGACCCTTGTTCACCTTAACGGTGCTGTTTTTCTTCTTTATGACCTTCTGAGGGCTGAGTGAATAAAAACATGTGTGAAAGCGAAGCATCTCGCGCAGCTATCCGAACAAAGCAGAGCAGAAAAATGAGCTCTACCAGATGCTGCTTTTATATCTCACCCAAGGAGGAGTTATTTGTCACTGTCTCTGCATGGACAGCCTGAGATTTCTGATTTGCAACATGTTCTCAGAATGTCAAAGCCTGTGCCAATAGGTAGATGATTCTTCATGTCTAGTTGAACTGAAATTTCACGAGCACCAACTGGCTCCTCTGGCTGTTAGCAAAGAACACCCCATTTTACAGATGAAAGTGGGGTTACAGGGATTCATTTATTTTGTAAAAATATTAGTAGGAACCCACCATGAGGCAGGTGCCTGCCCGGAAGCTGAGACATGGAGATAAAAGTGGGATTCTCTGAGCTGCCTGTGGGAGGGCTGGTGTCGGATTCATTCATTTATTCACTCAGCAAACACTGACAAGGGGCTCAGTGCAAAACCCTGGCTGAATGCTGGAGACGCTGCTGGGGATAAGTGAGATGCAGTCTCCGTTTCATGAAACACAGTCTAGGCAGGTGGGTTCTCAGCTGCCCAGATGTATTGGGTGGTATTTGGGGGGGGTGGATGGGGGAGACTTAGCTGTCGGGGTCAGGCCCAAGCAAACACAGGCACACGTAAGGAGCCGTTGCTCCAAGCAGAAGCGGATATTCGGGAGTGTAACCCCATGACTGGACACCATGGGTTAATGCGAGCTCAATCAGGAAAATGAGTTCTAGTTCCTTGTCAAAAATTTCCACTGACCATTTATTCCCCCTACCTAGACCTATAAAAATCCCTCTTTCCCTCCCTCAGTGCATCTTCCCCGATCTCAGCTCTCTCGGGGGTCAGTGAACCTCGTCCGGGAGCACAGAAATAACCTACTTGGGTTTTACTGGCCTCACTGTCTCTCTGCATCCTCCTGACTGTGCCGGACTCTTCAATAGCCTGGGCGAGCTTCTTTTCTCTCTTTTTTAAAGATTTATTTATTTATGCATACAGGACTGGGGTACTGGCCAGAGGTTCAGGGGCGGTGAGAGGCTTCACTAGAGACAGAGCGGGGAGCAGAACAGGCAGATCAACGAAGTACACTGCTGAGGGGAGCAGTGGGTGGGTCAGGAGAGGTCTGCAGCACCGTGTGGTCACCTCCCGGGCTGGGGATCAAACTTACGCTGAAGCAGCTTTAGCTTCTCAGTGCTGTGCTTTAACCGGCTGCGCCACCAGGAAGGGCCCTGCTTCTCTTTTTAATTGAAGTAGCATTGGTTTGTAACACTGTACGATTCAGAGGCATGCGGTTCACAACTCTTTTGGTACAGCTACCGCACCACACCCACACCAAGACACCCAGAGTTCCCCGCATAGCACGCAAGTTTCTTGTTCATACAAACGGTGAGAAAGAACGTAGCAAATCTTAATAGTAAAATTCACTTTATTTTCCATTGAAGTAGCATAGTGCCCTCATTAGAAAGCATGAAAGCTGGGCACGGAATTGTTGTCTCACCTGGCATATCTGTCTGCACCCCTCTGTTCACTGCAGCAATATTCACAGGAGCCAAGTTATGGATGTAACCTCAGTGCCCAATGACAATTGGGCGGGTTGAGAGGATGTGAGGTGTGTGTGTGTGTGTGTGTGTGTGTGTGTGTATTTACATAAAGGACTACTACTCAACTATAAAAAGGATAAACTTGTTTGTGATGACATGGGTATGACTGGAGGGGATTATGTTAAGTGAAATAAGTAAGAAGGAGAAAGACAAATACTGGATGATTTTATTCTTATTTACGCAGAATATCGAGAAAAAGAAACCGAAAAATTAAATTCAAACCTACACTATAACTGCAGAGTTTGTATTACTAGAGTGGGTGGGGGGGTCGAACAAGGGAGGAGGCCCCACAGTAGTCCACAGTGAAGGACTAGGGGTGTCTTGGGGCGGGCGTGGTGGCGAAGATGTATAAACATTTTCCCCTAGTGATTTGCAGCTCTTTTAAAAGATTTATCTATGTGCACAAGAACTGGGGTACAGGCCAGAGGTGAGAGGATTCACCAGAGACAGTGTGGGGAGCAGAACAGGCAGACTGACTGAAACACTGCTGAGGGGAGCAGCGGGCAGGACAGGAGAGATCTGTTGCGCCATGTGGGTCACTTCCCTGGCTGGGCATTGTGCTGCAGTGGCTGCCGATAGCTTCACAGTGCTGCTCTTTAAGCTGTTGTGCTACCAGGAAGGGCCTGTGAAATGCAGCTTTACTGACCAATGTCATCTCAATAAAGAAAGTATGAATCCCTAAAAACAACCCATTCTTCTATCTGTAGATGGGGACCTTCGCTAAGACCGGCGGTATTCCATCTAGTATTTTCTTCATGCATAGCCTTTTATTTTCCTGGTTTCTTTGTTAGTTTTCAGAAGTGATAACCACATTGTCTAAGAAAATTTAGATCAGATTTCCCCTCTTTCCACTTAACAGGATAAGCCCAGTGTTTCTCTGTATTCTCAGTGATAATGATTGATCTTTACAAGAGGCTCATTCCTGGCCAGGAATAGTTGAGGAATAGTAAATAAATACTTGAATAATAGTTCCTAAATGATCTCCTCCACTCTCAAAGTGATCCTGCAAGATCAAGGTAAATGCTGTCTAGCTGTGGAGTGATGAAGTCAAAGCTTAGCGAGGCCCGGCTAACGCACGTGCTGAATGGCGTCTCGGCGGCAGAGCGGGCCCAGAGAAAGTGCCCTCTGATGGCCATGGCGGGCTCAGTCCCCACCAGAGCACATGGAAACCAGTTTTGAAGAATTCCAGAGAGAAGCCCCACCTGGGTCCCTTGGCCAGCAGCCCCTTCTTGGACTTCCCCGGGGCAAATTCCAGGAAGAAGTGTCACTCTAATAGTCTCCTGCCTGTGAGGAAAGTTAGAGCTCAGTGCATGCTCTTTAATGCTCCTGACTCAGCAGGGTGATGTGTTCACAACTATTTCTTTTCTGAGGATTAGTCTTGAATGTTTCATTAAAGAAATGCACACAGAAAGATATTTTTAGGGCCTCTCATGACCCAGGAATTACCTTTGATGTGCCTTTGACACCAGCTGGTGTGTATTGTCTCTGATCTTTAAAATATACCTGCCCTTCTCCACCCCCAGGCATAGCATCAGAGTCAAAATTCACCTGGAAGCAGAAGTTCCTGTCCCCGTGTTCAAGAGCATCACAGGACAGGTACCTTTATACTCTCTAATGAGCTTGATTCTGACCCTCATCCAACTTGAATTATTTATCCAGACTCTGATAAGTGTGATAGAAAACCAACCCAAATGAATGTAAGCCAACAGGGAACTTGTTAGCCTGCATAACACTGAAGGATAAACAGCTTCAGGCACAGCTGGATCCAGGAGCTCAGACAACATCAGGACCCGTCTTTTCCCATGTATTTGTTTTGCCTTCTTTTCTGTGTTGGCTCCAACTGCAGGCAGATATATATATATATATATATATATATATATACATATATATATATATATGTATA
>NW_004567110.1:4353083-4459678 GCF_000260355.1 Condylura cristata | reverse complement strand
GGAGCAGCCAGGGAGAAGGGCAGTAAGGACCATCTTAAGCCGCGGCTCTTCTCGCTGTCCATGAGTTGACCTTGAACTCCCTCTGTGATGGCGCCAGCTAGGCCTCCTCTGGCGGAGAGCAGGACTCGCTGGCACGCCTTCTCCAGCTCGTGTCTCTGAGCTGGCAGTTGTATCAGCCCTCACCTGTGCTCTCAGCTTCGGACAGGCGGGGGGCTTGCGCTGTGCCAGGGGAGTCCCGTGAGAGGAGCGGGTGGGCATGTGCAGCCCAGAGGATGCTGTTGCCTCTCTCCGTGTGGGATGGCTACCCGGAGCCCACGCCACATCCATCTTCCTCTGCGCTCCCTCCAAGCCCCGCTGGTTATGTGTGCAGGCCTGCGGGCCCCAAAATTCCCTCTCAGTGGGGGTCAACGTGAGCACTATGCCCTTAGCCCCTTCCCGGAAGTGGGCACAATGAGGGTCCGGACACGTGCGAACAGGCAGAGGACTGGTGTTGCAAGGAGGTGGCGCTCACGTGTCTCACACGTGCCCTGCAGAGGCCACTGCAGGCTCGCGGGCCGCTCCCTTGGGCCCAGGCCTCGGCCCCTGTCCAGTCCCTGCCCTGCTGAGCATGGCTCCCCCGCCTTGTGGCTCAAGAGAGCTTCTCAGGCTCCATCATCAAGTTTGCATTCCAGTCAGCAAGAAGCATGTGCACGCTTCCCTGGAAGATCTTTCCGGGAGGTTCCAGAAAATGTCTCAAAATGTATTCATGGGGCGGTATGATAAAGAGTCTGCAAGCGTAATCTTAATGGTGGCCAGCCAGTGCCTTCCTGAAGATCGGGGGCCTCCCACGGCAGGAGAGAGCAAGCAGTCGGTGAGGCCAGAGAATCACGTTCCGAGGTAGTCAGGGTCAGGCCAGGTGGGAGAGGATGCAGCCACGTCTCTGCCCGCCCCCTCTGCCTGGTCTGTTGTGTGTCATCGTGCGTGACCTGGACAGGGTGGACTCTCCACCCTGCTTCCCCGGGCTCCATCTGTTTCCTCTCCCACATCTGTTTCCCACTCCACAGACGCTGATTCTCATCAAGGTACATGTGACTTAAGTGTTGTCTCCTGCTGAACCCCCATGGCTTCCTGAATAAAGCTCACATGTCTCAGCATGGAACTCAAACCTTCCCTGATAACGAGCCCCCCACCCTGCTTCCCAGGGCGCACCCTATTCTGTGTTCCTGGTGCCCGGTGTCAGGCTGGCTGGCTTGGCACTAGGTTGCTCACCACCCTTGCCAGCCCCACGTGCAGATGCAGCCTCCTGTCTTGCTGAGGGGGGCTCTGGCCAGATCCTTCCACTCTTGTCCAGCCGGCCACCCCCATCTCAAGCACATCCCTGGGCATAAAGTCACTTTCCTGGCCCTCCCCCCCGGCCCTCACCTCCACTCCAGACAACTAAACCACCCTCTGCACACTTCCCAGTTCCCTCGGCCTGTGCAAGTCCCCAGTCAGCCTCACCTCTCTGTGCACTATGGGGATGCTTGTCTCTCCAGCAGAGCGTGAGCTCCGTGACTTCAGAGGCACAGCTGAACTCACTGAATTCCCAGGGCTGTCCCAGCGCGTGACACACGGCAGATAGTGTAGCTGAGGGAGAGAGTGAGTGGGTGGTGGGTGGGCCAACGGACGGGTGGGCAGTTGGATCGGTGGATGAAGGGAGCAGTTTTCCTGAAACTATTGTTCACACAACCAAGCTGTGAAAAGCCTGGGCGCTGCCCCACTGAAGCCTTAAATACGCGGCCTATGTTCTGACTTGCCGAGGCTGATGCTGGTGTGTGTTGCTATTTTCCTTATTTTGTAGAGACCAAAGTGGAAACATCGAATTCTTGTCTTTTAAATATTTTTGTGTGGTTCAGTGGAGAAACCAGTCTCGATTCCAACCGATTCTTGTTCACCTGGAATGATCTGAACGTGCCCCAGGAGCGAGGGTGGTCTGGGAGCTCTGGGGTTTGTTCGCGTGAAGTTCTGGGAAGCTTCCAGGATGAGTGATGTGAAGTTCTAGTTCTCTCCACCTCCTCGAGTTAATTGATTCAAAGTCCTGGAAACCTCAGGAGGCGAATTGCTGGCGAGAACTATGTTCGTTTCCAGGCTTGAGAGATCTGAGAAGCAAGGAGAAATATTCATGAGCAAAAGTGTTCACCAGAGAACTAATGGATTGATTGAGGGAAGCGGGGCTAATGAAGGGCTGGTATAGCTGTCAGTGAAGACTGGGACGCAGCTCAGTGAAGTCAAGGACTTGAGGAGGATGGAAATAGATAGACCGCACAGATGCCTCAAGCTGAGGCAGAGGTCGCTCGGTGAAGTTAGAAAGGGGAGACCGGGGTGTATTAAGAGGGAGGGTTCCTGAGAGCCCCCACGTGAGAACATTTCAAAATGAAATTATTCTTTGAGAATATTATTTCTATTCAGTGCCCTTTATCTGCCTCTAGTAACTTGCCTTTTGCTTTCCTCAGGCGTGTTTACTGATATATTTAGATATTGTCCCCTTGAAGAAGCTGGCTACAGAGGGGTGGTGACTTATCCTGGCACACGGTCAACTTGTAGAAGGTCCCATTCCTGTTGGCCAGGGACATGTTTCAACGAATCGTAAGAGTCGATTGTCCTCCGAATGCCTTTGCCCAGGCAGGAGGCCTTCTTAAAAAGGGTTCGTTGAAATGTAATCTACATACGGAACAAGGCATCTACTGTAGTGGGTAAGCTGGGAGTCTTGGCAGCCTGAGCATGGCCAGAGAACCAACTCCCAGATCAGGGACTGAACAGAAGGCACCTAAGGCAGTGGCCTTCTCAACAGGCCTGACTCAGGAGGATTGGGGACAGGCCACCAGTGATTCTGCGTTCACGGGCTTTTTGTCGAAGAAGTGATGTGGAGACTGGAGTGCATTGCCGTTTCACAGTGAAGCCGTGTCTGCAGAAAGACCAGCTTTCAGAAAGAGAAGTGACTATTTTCATGGGAAAGATCAGAATGATTGATGAGAACATGTACACAATTATTTATGGTGATCTTGGGAGTCTTCCTTCCTTGACGAAAGCTACAAGAAGGAAGCTTGCTTAGCTCATCTCCAATGCAAGAGAGCATCGTGTTTTTCCACTCAAGTTCTTGGGGAAAATACTTCAGTTTCAGTGTTTAAGAACTGTGGTAGTTTAGAGATGGGGACTGTGATAAGGCTTGGAGGAGTGGAGGCAAGGTCCATGCTGGGACCCGCCTTTGTTCTAAACGCAAACACAGGGCACGACATCTCTTGATCCCATTTAATTACCAGGGATTTTGTAGTGAGAAGGAAAACAGCTCTATGCGTCCATTTCCTCTTTGTCTTGCCAACTGGAGGATTTCATTAAGTGCGTCTGGGTCCGAGGTCTGGCCTTAACCTGCAACACTAAGATCCGAATAGGGCACAACATTCTGGGTCCTTTACACAAAGACCTTAGTGACATCACTCCATCCAGGGGGTCAAGTCCTAGTCCTCAAAGCCTCAGCTAAGACTCCCAAGTCTGGCCACTGATTTTTCTACCAGAATTACCTGCCACCCTTGATGTAAGCAGAGCAACCTACTATGGGGCTGGCTGTAGATTCCTCTGGCTTCTGACCTCTGCTCCCTGGCTCCTCTCCCCACCCAGCTCACCTCGACCACCGCCATTGGTGTTTCCCTCTGCTCTGCTTTGTCTGTATCTTTCCAGCACGGGGCTCTACTGGATCTCAGCCTGATGGTGAACTTTTTGAGGAAGGCCTTTATCTTTCGTGGGGTCCAGATGAAAATACCTGCCCCAAACTTCACCACAACAAGCAGTAGTAGGAGAGCTAGTGGCTAGGCGCCCAGACTCACTCAGGATGTCATCCAGTTCTTTATTTTCCTAAGGACGATTCTTCAGCCATCGTGGGTCCTGCATTCCGTTCTCTGCAGCATTCTTGCCCACTCCCAGCAAGAAGCGAAATACTTAGCACTGTGCTAACCAACTGTGTGGCCTTCTTGCTGCTTCAGCGGGTGCTGGCAGCAAATGGACTCACCAAGATTCTGCATCTAGTGATTTCTCTATAACCGAAAAATAATTCACGTCATATTTAGTTACGGTGAGTGTATGTGAGAAGGAAATATCACAATGGAGCAAACAGAAGACAGGTGTGGAGGCTGCACAGGCGTAAACCAAGGAGGCGCCTGAGCCGGATGTGCTGGGAAGGAGGCGACACAGAGGGTTCACGGAGGCGGGCAGGCCTGTCCCACGCTGCTGCAGGTGCCAGTCTGCGGAAATGTCACCTTGCAGGAAAACCAGGGGAGCGCTTCGAAGCTTTGAAGGGTTTTCAGCATCTTCTCACCTGCTGGGAGGAATGGAAGAGGAATGCAAGGCAGGAAGCTAGCGGAGAGGAACTCACGTCAAAACCCTCGGCAGCCAGGGTCAGCCAGGCAGGCGTTTCCATCTCCCTGGACATGTGACCTTGTAAAGGCCAGGACTCTGCCAGTTTGCAGCTCAGCGAAAGATGTGAACCTTGTCACTGAAGTGAAGGACAAGAGTTGGGGGGGCGTTCTCTGCAGAGAGAGGGTCTAACTTGATTATGACACCCCGTCCCATCCAGGAGAGGACTCAGAGGGAGCCCAGGGGAACCCAGATGGGATGATTTGAGCCAAATGGGACGGGGACCCCATCGAAATATCTGCTTCCTTCTGGGTTTTCCTCACTAGAAGTCATGGTCTCCGTGGCCAATGTGATTCAGTGATCTATCAAGTCAACGAAAGTATTTATTTCTACCAGGCTGCATACCAGAAAGTCTTAAGTACCGTACCAAACATATTTACTATAAACTAAGGCACCAGGGAGATTGGAAGGCATTAAAATAACAGGAGAAGGAGCAGAGAAGTCAAAGTAATACTAGCGTGAAAGACGGGCATGTGGTGCACGCCTGTGCCGAAACAGGACCTTCAGCGCTACTCTGGGAAGATAAAAGGCAGCGAGAAGCGGTTCTGGCTGGAGGTCCACAGACGCAGCTCTGGGAAGGCCTGCGGCAGGTCACATCATGGCCAGCGCTGCTGGCGGCGGCTCCATTCTGGAAACCCTTGGGGCCTGCATGTCCCGTCTCGCTTGGCCTCACGGTGGCCTGTGGTGTGGAGTATTGATCCGGGCACCTGGCACGGCTGTCCCCTTGTGTCCGTTTCCAAAACGCAGGGGTAGCATTCTGGATGGCATCGTCTTCACGGACTTGCTTGCATGCAGGGATGCAACTGGCTTTTGTACATTGATTTTTGTATTACCACTTTACTGAGTTGATTTATTATTTCACTTATGCTTTCAGTGGGGACTTAAGGGTTTTTCATGTAGACTGTCATGTCATCTGCAGATAATGAAGATTCACTTCTTTCTGTACTTGGATTCTTCTTATAGCTTTCTCTTGCTCTAGCTAGGGTTCCGAATACTATGCTGGATAATAGTGGTGACAGAGGGCACCTTTTGCCTTATACCAGCTCTTAGAGGAAAAGCCTCCAGCCTTCCATCGCTGAGGCTCATGTTGGATGTCTGTTTAGCTGGCCTTTGTTATGGGGGAATGTTCCCTCTATCTTCAACTTTTAGCATGCTTTCATCATAAATAGATGTCATAGATGCTTTCTTTGCATCTATTGGTATAGTCATGGGAATTTTATCTTCCTTATTTTGTTGTGTTGAGTTATATTGATTGATTTGTGATGTTGCATGCCTTTGTCCTGGAATAAATCCCACTTGGTCATGCTATATGATCCTTTTGATGTATTGTTGGGTTTAGCTATGTTGTTGGATTTGGTTTGCTAAGATTTTGTTGAGGGCTTTGCACCTGTGTGTTCATGGCAAATTGGTCTATAATTTTTTCGGATAGCTTTGTCAGGTTTTGGTATCAAAGTAATGTTGGCTTCATAAATTGCATTTAGAAACTTTCCTCTATTTTTTGGAAGAGTATGAGAATAGGTATGCTTCCTCTTTGAAGGTTTGGTAAAACTCAGTATTGAAACTGTCAGGGCCAGGACTCTGTTATTTGGGAGACTTGATTACTGTTTTAATTTCCTTGTTTGTGATTGGTCTGCTCGGGTTTTCTATTTCTCCTTGGTTCAGCCTTGGAGGGTTGTGGGTAACAAAGACTGTCTCCATTTTATTTAGGTTTTCCCAACTTGTTGGCACATGGGTGCACATAATAATCTCTTATGATCATCTGTATTTCTGACATGTCTTTTGTTATTTCTTTTCTCTCATTTCGGATTCTATTTGTTAGTTTTTTTCATAGTAAGTCTAGATAGAAGTTTGTCTCTTTTGTTGATTTTTTTTTTTTCTCAAAGAACCAGGCTTTGTTTTCTTTGATGTTGCCATTTTTTCACGGGTGTTTAGTGATTTTGATCAGAATTCTTCCTGACTTGAGCCTTAGAAGTCTAATTCCAATTAGCTCAAACAAAGGACAGATATTTGGCCCTGGGTCTCTAGCTAAAATCCCTATTCTTCTTGATAACCCAGGGTCAGGTTGTTGTGTTGATCCAAGCTTTTCTTGACCTTTAGGGAAATTTCATTTGAGGGGCCACATTTTCCTTCCACGATGCTGGGCAGGATTACTTGAGTCTACTCAGCACTTTTCTTCTACTCCAAATTTTGGAAAAAAGGAATACAGGCCATTTTAAATCTATCTCAGGAAGCACCCGAACATGTACTGATGAACTTTCTTCATCCTGCACACTGGGGCCACGAGGAGCGTGTTTTCCTAAACCAGATGCACAGACGAGTAATGCACCACAATGCACACACACGATGCACTGCTATGATTCATAGTGAACAGCCCAGGTTCTTTCTCACTGAAGGGCTTTGGGGGCCCTGCCTGGTGGCACAGCGGTTTAGAACACAGCACTGGAAGCTAAAGCTACTGCAGCATGAGTTCGATCCCCGCCCTGGAGCTGACCCACATGGCATGGCAGACCTCTCCTGGCCCGCCCGCTGCTTCCCTCAGCAGTGGACTTCGTCGATCTGCCTGTTCTGCTCCCCACTCTGTCTCTGGTGAATCCTCTCATCACCCCTGCCCCTCTGGCCTGTACCCCAGTTCTTTATGCATAAATAGATAGATCTTTCAAAAAGAAAAAAGGGGGGTTTGGAGGGTAGAAGGGTTAAAGTCTCAGCCCCTGCAGCCTGAGTTCATCCCGGGCCAGGAAGCTGACCCCCATGGCACGGCAGACCTCTCCTGTCTCTCCTCTGCTCCCCTCAGCACTGTATCTCAGTGGATCCGCCTGTTCTGCTCCCCACTGTCTCTGGTGAATCCTCTCATGCCCTGCACCTCTGGCCTGCACACCAACTCTTATATGCAATAATAAATACATCTTAAAAAAAAAAAAAAAGAAAGAACGCATTTGGAAAGGTGTGGGAAAGGGGACAGATGTTCTGGGAAGTGGATCCCTCCTTCCCCAGACTTTGTCTCTGTAGTCGGGATTTTTAGTGTCAGGCTAAATCTATACTTATGTCAGTGCTGGCGTGAGTGCCCGCTGATCTGGTCACGTCACAGCCTGCTGCTGTGGGATCCACGCTCATACTTACGGTCAGTGCTTTAGGAGGACACGTGAAGAAGTCTGACTCCTGGAAAATGCCCGCCCCACACTGCTGCTCACACCTTCCTGGGCCTCTCTGTGGGGTGGCTCGGTGCAGTCGGGCCCTCAGGGCTCCACGCAGGGAGAGTCCTGATTGCCCATTTAATTGGAACATGCACTAGAACTTCTGAGAGAAAGAGAGGAAAACGGCAGCACAGTGGGTGGGAAAAGCACAGTCCTGGAAGGAAGGAGGCTGAGCTGGTTCTGCCATGGTGAGGGGTGTGACCTCGAACACGTCCACTGGTCCCCAGAGCCTGGTTTTCTTCTCTTGTCAACTGCTACAGTGGGCACGTGTGAAGGGCCCTGAGTGCCCTTCAGCTCCAAGGACAGTGCTGTGAAGTCGCTGCTCTATTACAGATGCTTTACTAGCAGAGTCTTTTTGGACTTTGCAGCTGGGTTCTTTTGCCATCCCTGTTTAGAGATGAGGCACCGAGAAAGGCAGAGAACTATAAGAGAAACTCGGGGAAGGCACACTGGGGTTGCAACCCAGTTCTGCTCACCCCGAAGTCTTTCTTCCTTCCTGCACCCCGCCCTCCGTGTTGTTGGTGAAGTTCCCAAGGTCACTGTGCTAGGAACAGCATCAGCAAGATTAACTGGCATGTCAGAATGTTGATGGCAGGCCTTGCAAAAGGAAAGGAGGAGTATGGGAAAGGAAGCTGGAAGAAGGAAGAGAGGATGGGGAGGGAGAGGTGCAGGAGGAGTGGGTCAAAGGAGAATGCCCCTCCCATGCCAGCTTTGGTCTTTCAGCCATCTGAGCACACTTCTCTGCCTTGGGCCCCCTGGCCAGAGGATTAGTCTCTGGAGGTGGTCAGGGGCTGAGGACTATGGGGTCTGCTATTGCAGCAGCACGGAGCACCCTGCAAAGTGTTCTACTGTTCCCCAAACTATCAACTCTTTTCAAACTGAATGGCCTGAGGGGGACCCAGGAGAAATGCAGCTGTAAAAGCTTTCCCGGGCAATCTCCCACTCTCTGTCTTGCCTGTGCCTTGGCTTCCTGCTGACATGGTCCAGCAGCTGCTTTCTTCATTTCTGCTCTCTTTGGTTGACAGAATAATGACACCTGCCAAAGTTGTCCACACCGAATCCTGGAACCCATGGATATGTTTGGGTACGAGGCGAAGGGGGATCAAAGTGCAGACGGAATTAAGTATGAAATAAGCTGACCTTTAAGTCGGGAGACTGTGCTGATTGTCGGTGTGGATCCACTGTGACATTAGGATCCTCAGGCCTAGAAAAGGGAGAAGAGGGCAAGAGGCGCAGTGACTAGAACTGGACCCCCCAAAGGTGGCAGGAGGGCTTTCATAGGGCGAGTGTGGGCGGCCTCTAGAATGTGAGAAGACAAAGTGGTGGGTCATTCCCTAGAGCCTCCAGAAGGGAGAGAGCCCAGCTGACACTTGGGATTTAACCCAGGGAAGCTCAGTTTGCATTTCTAACTTATTGACTTAAAAGATCATACATGTGGATGGTTGGAAACTGCTCCATTTGTGGGAACTTGTGGCAGCTGTCACAGGAAGCACACTCTCCCTACCCTGGCCTTCCATACGGGCTTGCTCTCCCTGTCCTCTCTGGAGAGCTCTTCCTGAAGGCGTAGCCCAGACAGAACCATCTCTGGATGAAGGTGGGATCAAGTAGATGATGTGGGATGAAAGAAGACTTTTTGCATATACACAAGAGACTATTACTCCTCTATGAAAGAGATGAAACCTTTCCATTTGCAACATCGTTGGAAGCAAAATAAGTCAGAAGGAGAAAGGCAAATGCCAGACGAGTTCGCCCAAATGTGGAATATAGAGGAATAGAGAAACAAAACAGGAACAGACAAACTACACGAAAGCAAACCCTAGAAGTCTGAATGTAGACTTGAGGCTATGAGGCGGGAAGAGTAAGAATGGAGAGCAAAGTAGAGAGGGGCCGTGGGCTGCACCTCAGAACTGTGGGTGTCTTCATGAAGGGTATGATGTAGTAACTGCTGTCTAAGGAAGTGTGAGCCTGTCCCCTAAAACATATGCTGTGTCAACCATCATCACCTCGATAAACAAAAACAAGACAAGAATTGGGTGTAGATAGTTTCCTTTCTTCCTGCTGAATAGGGAGTGGTAAAAATGGGAAGCGAACTTGGTCCCACATAATTGGCCTTGCAGTTCTCCTACCAGCTCTGGGCTTTGCCCTTACTCACTTTGGGTGAAGGAGAAACAAAAGTCTATTGTGTTGAAAGCATGGTGGCTTTGGATTTTATTGTTGCTCTTGCTATAGTCACTGGCCTGCACCAGAATCCAAAAAACTGTACCATTCCAGATGGGTTAGGAGATCTAAGTGCAGGAAGGACTTGTGCCTAAGGTGAATTATTGAAAAGCAGAAAGAACTCAGAATTTCCTCTGGACCAACATGGCTCAGGCTGTAATGCAATAATTGGACCTGTTTCATACCACACGCATAGCCAAGGGACTTAGAAGATCCTGAGAGGCGGGGAGAAAGAAACAGATTGTTTCCTGAGCCTCAGCGAGAAGAGAGGGTGGTTCCAGGAGAGCCACATCAAAGGAACTCTGCACATCACAGAAAGGACAGAAGGCTCTTTTACAGATTGATGAGCAAGAAGAGACCCTCTAAGGCCACCTTAGAGACACTGTCGCTCTCCACCCTTCAGCCTGGCCTGCACGTGCATGTATGATGGTTTATTTCCTAGGCACTGGACCCCATTTCTATTCATGAACTCCGTTAATCTTGACAACAAATTTCAAGCATTCAGTGTATTATAAGATGATAAATTTGTAATATAATGAATAATTCTACCTTATCTTTATAATCAATCTACTCAATGATTTTATAGGATTATTCCTTAAAATATCCTTAGAAGTAAGCATAATATCACACAAATTCAAAACAGACAAAAGTCATTCTTCTAAATATATTCTGACAATCTTTGCCTTTTAGGAGTGCGGAGTCCATTAATATTTAATAGAATTACTCATAGGTTGGATTTAAACCTAGCATTTTACTGTTGGATTCATCTGTGCATTTTGTTGTTGTTTCTTTGTTCTTTCTCTTTCTTCTTTTGTTTTAATTGATTTTTTTTAAAAAAATTCATTTCATTGGCCTTTAGCTGTACTTCTTTGCATTATTTTTTTGTTAACTTACTTGGGGTTATATTTATATCCTTAAATCTCACAGTCTACTTAGCTTTAATATTTTTCCACTTTGTGTAGACTAGAAGAACCTTCATGTATGTTAGTTTTATAATTTGTAAATCTACACATATATAATAGGACATAATACAAAATGCAATATTATGTATTTTATTGAAAAATCATGAATGAAAATATTATCATTTATACTTAGAATATGCCTAGAAATATATAGAATATATTTGCTATTCCTGGTGTTTTTCATCTGTTCCTGAAGATCTGGATTTCTATTTGGTATCAATTCATTCAGTCTGAAAACTTCCTTCATCATGTCTTGGAGTGAAGATATGTTGCTGCTGATGTCTATTATTTCAAAGATCTGTAAATATCTTTCTTTGCATATACTCCTAAGGATATTTTTACTGGATAAAGAAGTCTAGGTTGAAGAGTTCCTTCCACCTCTAGCTCTATAAAGACATCATTTTACTGTCTTCTTGGCTTCATTGTTTCAGATGAAAAGTTCACCATCATTTGAGTCATTGTTTCCAGATCATTTTGCCATTCTCATTTGGCTGTTTACAACTTCTTTCTTTTAGCAAACTTACTATGATAGAGAGTGGTTTTCTTTTGATTTATTCTTATAAGGGTTCTCTGAACCTTTATAATCTCTGCATTTTAGTTTGTCACCAAATTCAGGGAAAAATTAACCATTATTACATTTTTTGTCACCCTAATTTTCTAGAACTACAGTTACATGTGTATCACCCAATGTCACTGTTCAGCATTCACTGAGGCTCTATAGACCTACATTCTTTCCTTTCCTCTGTGTTTCAGATTGATTACTTTCTATGTCCATGACTTACTTTTTCTCTTTGGGGTTATTTTTGTCTCTTGGTAGTGTGTCTCATTTTCCATGTCTAGTCTTTTTGGATTCTATTCTGGAATGGCATACCATAGAGACTATAAATTCTATCGTCTTCCCATGAATATTGACTTTTATTTTTTTCTTCTTTTCCTTTCTTTCCCCCAAGCCAGAAAGTTAAGTTGGCTCAGTTCAAAATCCAAAGTCTGTTTCCCTTCTGGTGGGCAGCAGTTAAAATAACTATTCAGCTTAACTTTAGCTGGGCTGCCTGACGCATGGTCCCTGTGCGTGTAGCTCAAGCTTCAGATGAGGATGAAGGAAAAGTCTTATGCAGAATCTAGGACTCCTTCTGTGAAAAGCTCCTTCAGGATTTCTCCTCCCTCACTTCCCAGTTGCTATGGTTGCCCTGAACTCTGTCTTCCGCATCTTCATCAAGACTGGTGGTTTCCATCTGAGTTCCAGACTTGCCTGGAGAAGTGCCTGAGTCTGCCCTCAGGTAAAAAGCCACAAACATGGGAAGGTTAGCCAATGTCATGCTCTTTCTCTACAGGCAAATGTGTGTCCAGTTTCTGCCTGCTTTTAGTCACTCTCTGGTGCTGGAGGATTTTGCCTTCGTCCGTCTATGACTATGTCTGTCACTCTATCTATCTATCTATCTATCTATCTATCTATCTATCTATCTATCTACCATTCTGCAATTTAATTTCCAGAGATCATAGTTCTTATTTATGGGGGAACTGGTCTAATATGAGCTACTTCACCATTGCTGGAAGCAGAATTGTAAAATACAGTTATTCTGGGAAGAAAAGTGTTATACATAATCCACACGTATTACATATCACTTCTAACTGCTTTCAAGGTACATTAGTGGAATTGAATATTTACACAGAGATTGATTTGCAAAAGCAAATGCTCTTCAAAATTCAAAATATCTATTATCTGATTCTTTACAAAAATTGTTCACCAATCCCAATCTATAGGAATGGATAAACCACATACCAAAACCAGCTATCCATAAGTACTTCTGCCCCCAAGGGCTTTGAGAAGGGTTTAATGGTAGGAATTTTAAGGTTACATTTTCTAGTAAGATTTGTACTAGAAATAGTGTGTTGCTCAATATGATTTTATAAACTGAACGAGGATTGTGAGGATATTACTCTCCAAGTCCACACAGAGAGGGCAGCCAGGCCATGAGTCAGACTGGCCAGACTGCTCTGAGGTCTGTGTGGTTTTCATTTTACCTGCAGAACTTCCTCTAACTTGGTGGAAAAAAAAAATTTCTTCTCACGTGGCATTTGTGAAGCTTCATGGAGAGAACAATTAGGCTCTGACCTGAGCTACTAGATGATCTTCTGAATCCTCTTCAAGTCCAGAACTTCTTCAGGTCAGAGGCCAGCTGACCAGCCCCTCCCTCTTCTTCCTCTTTTGTCCACTTCCCTCTCTGGTCACTGTTAAAACACACACAGTTGCGCTTAGGCCTTGGCACGCCCTGGCACTCCAGCGGGGGCACCCTGGTGACACTCGTACTATCCTCCCGGCAAATTTCACACGACACCCGCCAAGTCCCAGCCTGTTCATCTTCTGCCTCCTGACTGAGTCTGCTTGTCAGTTGAGTAAATGAGCCCCTGTTCAAGATCAAGGCTTTGTCCAAATTTCCTTGTTTTTACAGAGTAGTGTGTTTTGAACCAGAAGTCATGTGGCAGAAATCATCAGTCCACTTCTTGGCATTCTGAATTGTTTCCCAGAAAGGTGTTTCTTGATACAAAAATAATATTTGCAGTCTATCCCTAGTCCTGTTCCTTGGTGGGGGACAATGGGGAGCAGCCAGGGGAAGAGAGTGGGCATCACCTGTAACCGAAGCCGCAGGAATTGAGTCACACGAGTGTGCAGGTCTGTGCATTTTGGGGCAGGAGAGTGACTTTGTCCCAGTAGAAGCCTGCACCTGTAGCTCCTTTGCTGTCATGGATGGCGGCATCCACCATCGCGGGTGCGGCCAGTGAAGGCGCTCTTCTGAACGTTTCCCATTTAGGGCATCCAGGCTGTTTTCTTCTGACCTGGTTTTACCTGGATATACAGGATGAGGAGCACAGGGAATCAAGGGCAGGAGGGTGAATTAGAGCAACTCTTCACCTCTGAGGGAGAAATCCTCATTAATCTCCCAATGAGCTTATAGTCTCTCTCCTCTCATTAACCAGGAAGGGGCTGTTCCTTGCTCTGCTCTGCCCTTCAGGGATGGTTCATTAGCTCCTGAATGGTTCTCCTTCCCCTGGGGTCCATGGCAGATGGCACCATCAGCATCCTGGTGTGCGCAGGCAGGGTCTGACTCTTGGGAAAGTCAACAGTCGGGCATCAGGGGGTCTTTACTTTGCCAGTAGATTGGGTGGGGGGTGTGTGGTGAGATTCTGAGAAGGAGCATGCTTCTTGGGTTGGCTTTTTAATTTTTTTTTTTTTTTGGTGGGGTTGCGTGCTGGTGCAAAAGGAAGCGTCCCAGTGAGTCAGAGGCAATTCTAAATCCTGCTTTGTTTTCCTGTGCTTTGGCACACACCTGCCACATGTCTTGGTGTCTGAGAGAAGAGCTGTGGACTGCACCTGGCCAATGGGGTATTTTAGAAACAATCAGCTACTTTCTGGACTGACTCTTAAGACCTCCCCTCCCCCCTCACCTGACACATCTGTTCTCCACTTCCTGCAGCAGCAACTCTGCCAGCTGTATGCTGAGATACCAAAGAGTCATCTGCACCTCTTGAAGGAGGATTGTACCCAGGACCCTCTCCTGGTTGAGTTCACCATGTGAAGTTAAAGTACCAAGGCTTTGAGGGTCATCTGCAAAGCAGCAAGTGGTGCCCATCCTGACCGCTGCACACAGGCGTACTGTGCTTCAGCTTGGGGAACCCGAGACATACTCGTACACACACCACGCTGCACAGCCTCAAGCACATGGACTCAGGCATATGCACGGTGTGTGGACACACACGTCCACGCATATTGTCTCCAGCGTATAAGAAGCACACATGATGACATGGCTACAGATGGGGAATGAACCCCCTTTGTTGATAAAGTTTCTGTTGTAGGATTGATCTTCCCATCGGGGAGGGAAAGAGACCTCAGGTCATTTCTCCATGGCCGTTTCAAGTTGAAAACCTCCTTTGGAAAATGCTTCCCAAGGTCACTCTTCTTGCTGTGTGAAGCATGCCCAGCTGCTGGACGGAGGCTGTAGGCTGTCCTTGGAGACAGCATTGGTAAGTGGGAAGGCTTAGTGCTGGACGTCAGGAGACCTGCAATTGACCTCTGGCTCTGTCTTTGGGTCAGCCGCTCAACGGTCTGAGCTTCAGCCCTCGTGGCAAAGCAGAGGCGTGTGGGAATCATGGAGTCATTTATACACAAGTCAGTTTTTGGCACTTCAGTTCAACCTTTAGGACCTAATGCCCACTGTGTGCCCTTCTCAATGTAGAATGCAGAGGAGAGTAGGTCTGTTCCTCGAGTTCCTGGGGCTTTCTGGGTGAGGGGAGAACCTATATTAGAAGTTGCACAGGCCTGAAAGGGTGCTGAAGGGTCTTCTCAGGGGAGATGTCGGACCTGACTCTTAGGGATGAGTAGGAGCTTGCCAAGTGGACAAGGAAGGGATAAAATCTAAGCAAGGCACAGCATGCATGGAGGCCTAGAGGAATTGCTGCACAGCCTGCCCGGTGGGTCTTGTTGGAGAATCAGCCTAATCTCATCAACCTCAGATGTATGTTTCTCAGAATATTTGAATTCTACATGGATCTTGAATCTAAGGGACATACCATATATAAAGTACAGATTGCCCGTCAAAGAACTACATTCCCAAACAACAACATAGAAACATGTCTGGCAAGACCAAAACTCAAGGATTAATGACCCAAGGAGTTTGGGCCGCTCTTCACCATGAGTGTCTGAGGCTGCTTAAAATTAAATGTGCCTCGATTTGCCAATGTGCATGTTTCTATGTTGTCATATTGAGGAATTCTTTCTGGACCACTTTGTCATCTAACTTAAAATTTAGGTCCACTTTTCCCATGAGTTCAAGGATGTAGGTTTCAATAGCTCTGATTTGAGAGTCTTTCCTGCTGGGGATAATTCTTGAAAAAGAATATCAGGGAGTTTGCAAATAGCAGCTCCATCATGGCAATTTAGTCAATAAAGGTATAGTTTCACTTTGTTATTGGCATGGAACATTATTTCCTCAGAAAGAAATAAATGCTGTTATTTCCCAAGGAATTTGATGTCCCTGGGGCCTTTCTCAACCCACAGTCCATGACAAATATTCAAGTGACTTTGCAAGAAGGCAGCCCCAACGGGCAGCTTCAGAAACCCCAGGTGTAAGTACAAGACGCATTAGACCTTAGTCAAGGAGAGTAGGGCTTGGGTGAGGGGGTACAGAGTGTATATTTATGAAAAAGACAGAAGCATTTTTGAACATCTTATTGACATTTAAGAATGTGAAATCACTGAAATATTTTTAGCAAGGAAAGATTATGAATTGTCTAGATTTGTTAGAACAACAACAAAAAATGAAATTTCACTGTGACTGGTTTTGTATAGTTTTATTTATCGTTGTGAAAGTGAGAATGTCTGCTGGAGCTCTCATCAGCTCAAATAGCATGCTGCTCTCTTCACACCCTCCCCTTTAGGGTCACCTTTCTAGGCTGGGGATGGTTCTCCCAACTTGTGATTCCAGAAACTCATATTTGTGGGAGTAAAGTGTTGATTTCGATCCCAATTCCTGGTCTTTCACTGAGCCAGTTCTCTTCTTGATTCTGTCCTGCCCTGACGATACTGTGGTGCTTTGGGTATCCTCCCTCCAGAGCTTGACCATGGACATGTCCTGAGAAAAGTCTTTGTAAAAACTGGGTCTGTTTTCCTAAGATACTGAAACCCCTACACCTGTGACCTTCTTCCAGGTCAGATGATCCTGCTTTGCTCTGGGTGATGGAATATCACCTCCTTCAACAGGAGTTGTCAGAATTTCCTCTCAATCTTGACATATTCAGCTTGTTTGGCAACCAGCTTAAATTTTTTGTCTCACAAGAATGACAAGAAGGATGTGAACACACCTTCTTTGTATTTTGATGTGTGTCTTGCCTGGGAAACTTGGCTTTGTGACAGTCATCTTCAGAGAATCGATTTAAAAGAAGAGGGACTTGACATTATTACAGAAACTTCCCAAAGTTTCTGGGCATTGTCAGACGACTTTTCATTCTAGCTCAGGTAACTTGATTGTATTTATTGTCGTGAGCTTGTTTTCCTTGGAGTGAGGACCTTCTATGCAACAGATTATTTATCGACATACTATCAGGTGTTGCTTACAATAATGGCCTTGCTGTATTGGTATAATTATCATAACTTCATTTTATCAGTGAGGAAACTGAGGGCTTGAGCAGTAGAAGGTCTTGTTTAACCCTGTTTAAAGCCTCTGCGTGAAACATCAGCAACCTAGGAAGGAAATCAGTTTTATAGTTTTGGGAAGAGTAGCACAAGTCAGTATGCAACTCACATGATTCCCATTTTTAGTTGTTTCATGTTTCTCTTTTGGTAATGATTACAGTAAAAACTTATGTTCAAGTAACAAGAAACACAATATGCACATAGTTCAAAGACCAGACATTTTATTTTTCTCTCATGGAACAGCCTGAGAGAATTGTTCAATTTAATGGTACCCTTGTTCCACAAAGTCATTCAGGGATTCAGGTTCCTTCCATCTTGTGCCTCCTTCATTTCCTTCACCAGAGTCCTCAGCTCACAGCCAAATCTGGATCACACTTCCTTCCAAACAGAGGGGAGGAAGGAACAGGAGGCCAAGGAGATACCCCAGCCATTATAAGGCACTGACTTGGAAATGACACGTCACTCCATGCTCATCTGTGCAGGCAGCATACACACATGTGCACTTGTTCTACTGAAAAGACATAATTGATTTGGGGGAGTGTATAACAGATTCCACAAACTGTTATCCTAACAATTTATGTTTTCCAGCTACATCTGATTGCCCCGTTCATGGGCTGGGAGCGGGTTCCCTTTAGGATCTATTTTCTTTATATGTTCCTTCTATGAGTCATTCTTACAAGTGCTATGAAGTGCTATGAAGTCAGGGACTATGCTCATCATCTCCAGACCAGCATTCAGTCTTCCCGTGGCACTGATGTGTAGACCGAAGAAGGGGAAATGCAGCATTTCCTCTTCACAGGCGAAGCTAAGGTGACTTGTGCTTCTCCTCAGTTCTTGGGTAGATTGTATCAGCTGCCCCAGGCTGCTGGAGCAGAAGGCAGAGCCTAAGGCCACAAGACTGGCAAAGTCATCTAATTGGAGAGCAAATGAGGTGAAATGAGTTCTTATTTAAAAGTAAAAAAAGCTGAAGGTCATAAACATCCAACGCACATAAATTAGAAGGACCTAAGAATGCTACCCTGACCAGTGTCTTTCGGTTCTGGCTTCACTGACCGTGATCCTCTTACATGGTACATCTTAGCTTTACAGAAGGTGACCTGCAGGTGACCGCAGGTGACCTAATGAGAAAGACCAACTGGATTGGCCTTGTGCCTGATGTTTCTAGAGATCATTAGTTCAGCCTTTAACTCAGGGTCTTTTTCTTGGTAAGAGAACATCTTGACATTATATTCTCTAAGTCGCAGACGTGATTGTTGTAAAAAATCTCTGGCCATTGGGTAGAGCCAGCTCCTTGCTGGTGTTTCTCTCCCTGCCTCAAGGTAAATCCCAGGGCCTGGATCACAGCAGGCCCGATGAACACTAATGTATTAACAAGCTGGTTAGTTATTCAGAGGCCCTGACACCAGCGGTGGGGGTGTCAGAGTTGAGGTACCTCTGGTCTGATCCTATTACTATGCGAATGATCCCAGGAGATTTAAAGAAACCAGGGGCCAAAGCTTGGAAGAGGGGCTTGGGCCAGCCCCAAGCTCAACCCCTTGGTGTCTGCCGCAGATAGGTGAATGGTGACTGGCCATGAGGACGTCACTCTGTGCTTCCGCTGTCCCCTTCCTGAAACCCGCGCCACTGTCCTTAGCTGCCACTGCACCTGCTCTTCTCTATTCTTCATTCTCTCTTCTTTTTGGATTTTGGGTTTCTCTCCTGACTCTCAGAGCTGTACAGATAAACTGCTGGTGGTTTTTTGTTTGTTTGTTTGTTTGTTTGTTTTGCAAGAGATGGTAAGATTGTTGAAATGGGTGAACAGTGGGTGAAAAGAAAGACAATGGGGTGAAGAAGTAATGCTTATCTGCACAGGTGCTTTACACTGACTTTAAGCGACACAAGCACAGGGTCTCTTAGAACTGGGCTGAGGTCACAGTAGCTGTGACCATTGGCTGGAAACCTGAGTGAATGACTGTGGCCTAGCACCTGTGGCCGCAGGGTCTTCAGGCTTCGTCCCCCTCAAACACCAGGAGACAGAGCAGATGGGGCATGTGGCTGGGCCGCAGCCAGGCAGCTCAGCAGGGCACGTGGGCAGTCCTCACGCTTCTCTCTTCCCAGCAACAAGGTCAAACAGAGGAGCACTAACAGAGCAGGGTGACCTCTGTCGTGCTTCAAGGAGAAAGCCTAGAAAGAATGGGCGTGAGTCCTGGCTGTTTCTCAATTGTTGACTCAGGCCCTGTTTCTTCTGCCTCTTAGGGCCACAGTCTTTCACCAGATTTAGTGGGCTGTGGCAAGCATGGGGCAGAAGCATGTTGAAAGGGAAAACGTAAATATATCTCTGTATTCAGCTCCCTGTTGCAAAGAAAAGGGGCATCCTGGGACGAGAAGGAGCAGGGCCTGGGGACAGAAGTCTGGATTCAACACCAGCCCCACAACCTGGACCTGGTTGGCTCGTGAATATGGCCAGGCACTGGCTTCTCATCTCAGAGAGGGAGTGAGCGCAGCCATCGGTCGGGTTTCCCGGGACGTGGGATGATGGACCGAATAGTCCTGAACAAGTGGCTGGTTCTTAGTAAGCCATCAGCGGTGGCTCTTACTATCATTACTGCTCTGTCTTTCTGCGCTTTCTTAAAACTTTCCAATAAATCTGACCTGGACTGTTCAATGAATATGTTTTGATGCCACAAGTAGTGCGTATGTAAATAAAACCAAACCACACCTGCAATCGCAACCCTGCTGCGGTAGGGCGGCTCTCCTACAGAGCAGCGCTGTGGAGGGGCTGAGCTCGGCTTCTTCCTCTTCTTCCTCCACTCCCGCCGTCCCCTCACTTTCCCTCCTTCCTTCAGCCTTTCCCAACCTATTTTCTGCCCTCTCTCCCCCTCTCCCTCTCTCTCTTTCTTCCTCTATTTTCATCCTTCCTTTTTGCGCTCTCTTCATTTATAAGTTATACTCATTCGTTTGAAGAGGATTTTCAGATGTTTGCAAAATAAAAATGCATGTGATGACAGTTTTTTTAGAGATGAGAAGGAAGTGGACAAAGAACAGAGGTTGAGATTCATTCGCTCATCAAAACTTGCAACATTTTATGGATCATTTTATCAATAGAGAAAAAATAGCGGACGGAGGAGTCTGACAGTCTCAGTCTCCCAAGAAACGGCTGTCTAAGGAGAGACAGAAAGTCATTAAAAACACTTACTGCCATCTTGATATGTGAAAGTGCAGGGCTCGGCATGGCACTGAGCCTGCATCTGGCTGAGTGTCCCGCCGGCCAGCTCGGATGCGTGCACGGAACATGCAGGGTTCAGTCTTGCCCTTTCCCGTGAGACAACTAAACGCGGAGTCACCCCAGAAGTTACGGACCTTCCACCACTCACTAGCGACCCCTCTTCCGAACATGGCTGGGACCGCGTGCTCCCCCATGAGGGTGACGTCATGCAAGATGGTGTGTGAGTGTGTGTGTGCACAGCAATCCCTTCATGCCTCAGGCATCCCGCAGACGTCTGACCACACATGGATGTCGGAACCCCTTGGACACGGGCAAGCCCTTGCAATTGCCAAAGCCCTTTCCAGATCTCAGACAGACCATGAGACATGGTGATTTTAAATATTGCTGTTTCCACTTTATATAGTATTTTTCCAGTGTTCCACTTAATTTTCAGTCGTCTCTGGGTTTTCCTATTGTTGGACAGTGAGGGGCTTCCAAATTTTATTTATAAAGCTCCACTGAGCATCTTTAGGCAGAAATGTGGATTTCACATCTCCGATCATTTTCCTAAGATGGGTCACTGTTAAGGGGGTTTCTGGGTCAAAGATTCTAAAGTGTCTTAAGATTCTTGAGAAGTGTCTGCTCTTTGCCTTACTAGTTGTGCTTTTTTTGTTTCGAGTGGGTCTATGTGCAGCCTTAGGGATCAGGGCAAAGGGGGAGGGGAGCAGAAGACGGCACTTCCCAGGGATAAAGACATCAATGCCAGCACCTCACACTTCACAGGGGAAAGATGCAGCATGTTAGCAATTGAGGGAAGCTCATATGTCGGGCATCTATAACATGCTAATTTGCTCTCTAAAGACAGGCTGCAAGAGCAATTTGGCTGGAGCCAAGGCAGCTGATTTCAAGGAGTTGCTCAAGTGAAGTTGTTTGGGAAGAGACCTCTGGTGGAGACCAGTCCATGCTGGCTTGCGACCACCTCTCCCAGTGGGTTGCTCTCAGGCAGCCTGGAGCCCCGGGAGACCAGAGGCTGCCGGGAGCCATAGCCTGAGCCACAGTGCGCGCTCCCGGGGAGGGCAGGGAAAGGGTCGATGCCATCGGGACTCTACTGGGGCAAATCTGAAGGTGAAACCACACAGAGGCCCTCCAGAGGCTTTGAGAAAATTAATTTTCTTTCGTGAAAACGGAATGTCTTATGCTCAGACTTGCTGTGTTTAATATTAACGTGAGGATGCATGTCTGGGGCAGGTCTGCCTGGTGAAACCAGGATCCCAGAGGTAGAGCTGTGTGTGTGTGTGTGTGTGTGTGTGTGTGTGTGAGTGAGCGTGTGCAGGGGACACACAGAGACAGTGAGAGACAGAAGAGCCAGGGGTGGAGAGGCTGAGAGGGGCTGGATGGGAGAGAAACGTTCACACAGAGCTCCCGGCAGACGCGGGCAGAGAGTGGGGTCAGTTCCACCGCCAGGCTTTTATGCCACTGGCCTCCGTGGCCATCACCTGTGATCTGGACCGTGTTAGGCAGAAGGCGCGTGGGTGTGGGGCCCACACCTGGTTGTGGGCGCTGAGCGAGGGTGTGCGCACGTACAAGGTGCACACCTGCACCTGGGGAGGGAGCGGCTTGAGCTGCTGTCTTGCTGCTGGCTGGTCCCTGCTCACGGGAAAGCCTGTGGAGAGGATGCCGAGGCCTCCAGAACTCTCCTTCACATCACTGGAATGGACGGTGAGCCCACCTGGCCTGGGTGGCTGCAAAACAGTGACAATGAAGAGAGAGGGAATGCGAAAGACGGAGTGAGAGACGGAGATGGAGGGAGAAAGAGAAACAAAGAGGTGTAGAGACAGCAAGAGGGTCAGAGAGCGAGGCAGGGGCTGCAGGGGAGGGCGGACCCCGAGGCGGGGGTGGGGTTCCCGGGGCAGCCTCAGCCGCAGATCCACGAAGGCCTGGGGTGAGACTCTCTGCAGTGGACACTCACAGGGACCTCTGGACAGGACTGGCCTGGAGTGTTCTTCCAATCGATGCTTTAATAGAAACTGTCATTCTTTGCATTTTTGTTTGCTAAACAGGCTACTACACTAAAAGTCAACATTGAAAACAGGTTGTGATGTTCGTAAGCCTGTTTTGGAGTTTTTAAGCTTTTTATTATATGTTGAGAAACTCTTAAATGAAACATGCCCGCAGCTACCAAGAGGCGCAGCTGAGCCAGAACCAAGCCACAGCCGATGATGCTAAAGCCGGCAGTCCGTGACGGGCTGTGAGTCTCGCTGGCCACAGCCCGGCCTGGCTCCCTCACCCTGCCGGGCGCCAGTCCTCTTTCGGTGCGTGGGGAGGTGGGGGCACTGGTCTTGCTTCCAGGCGGGATGTGGCTTACTAAGATCTGCTGTGCCTGCTCGCAAGCCACTTCACACCACCGCTCTTTTATCAAACAGCCGATTGATGTCTAGTCAATATAAGGAAATACGACGGCAGCCATTGCTGTTGCTGTGAACCCCCCGTGGTGGTGGGCACTATTCCCACCCCGGTTGTAAAGATTGCCCCCCAGTTAGAAATTTCCCCTGGAATAGAGGCCAGGCTGGAGTGCAGGTGTGTTGTGCACAGCGGGGTCAAGGTAGGAACCCAGACTGCTCAGAAGAGACAGCCAGGGGCAAGGATGGCGAGCTGGGAGGACATGCTGCTTGGTCCTGGGGGGACAGGCGGGCTGGACTGTGTGCTGGGGAGCCCTGTGCAAGCCACATGGCCACCACACTGACCAGAGCGCCATGGTAGAGAGAAGGCTTCAGTCCTCACGAGTGATGGGCTCAGTCTCCCGGAGGGAGGCTGAGAGCCACCTGTGCGGCTGGGATGCACATCCTGGGGTGGCCCACCTGTCACCTGCTCTCCTCCCTGCCTCCTGGACCCGCCCCCTGGATGTCTCCTCCTCACTCCCCTCAGGGAGCCTGGCTCTCCTCACCCACACTGGTGCCCTCACACGTGGGAGTCTGAGAAAGGCTTGCTGGTTCCACATCACCAAGGCTCTGGTGAATTTGTTCCCTAAAGGGTGAAGGACCTGCCCTGTTGGGTTGGGGCCTTGTAACAAGACTCCATGCTCACCAGCAATGCCCAGCTGCCACCTTCATGGTGCCAGGCTGGGGTGGGGTGGGGGAGGGGGCTGCAAGACACAGCCTGCTCTGGAGCCGGGCGGCAGCTGGGGGCTGGTAGGCCAGTCATGAGGTCACCATTCGCCCTGCAGCCCAGCCGCAGAGAAAGCCCATAGACGGAGCATGTGACCCAAGCTGGAGAGGGAACCGGAGGAAGTTTCCTGAAGGGGAACACCAGTTTGAGCCGTCTAGCATGGCAGGCAGTCAACCTGTCCTGAGCACCACGGAATCCACCTGGGATCACAGCGCCCACCTTAATGCCTGTCCCAGGTGATGCCCAGCTGTCACCTGCCTGTTGCCGACAGGTGAGAAATGTGGCAGGTGCGAGATGGGCTGGACGTGCCCCTCCCTCTTGCAGTGGGCCTGGATGGCATGGCCACCTCGGGGCGCCCCAGATAACACTGCCATTTTCTGCCAGGTAAAGAGGGCTCTGTCAAGAAGCTGGAAATTGCTGACCGCGTCCTGCTCATCAGTTTAAAGGCAACGAGTGAAGGCGGGAGGAGGGGCGGCGAGGCTCCAGGGACGCTCCGGGCCCATTTGAAGTGAGAAGTGCTAAGCCTGCCATATTTAATGGCGGCCGGGAGAGCAGTTGAAAGCAGCGAGCGCAGCCCGGGACTCCGCGCGCCGTACACCGCCTCGGGCTGGCGGCGGCCGGCTCTGTCCTCGCGGCAGCGGGCCGGCCGCGGGGCCGCCAGCTTCTCAGCCTCTTCCCTGCCAACCGTGCATCTCTCTGTTCTCCTTTTTACAATGTAAAGCTCTTGTTTTAAAGAAATTGGCTTCTGCCCACGTGGGGTCTCTCAGCCCTTTGGAGGTTACGCAGAGCTCCAGAAGTTGCTCTAAACGCAGCCTCCTGGAAGGGGCGGCGGACGGTCTTCGCGGGGCGGCTGTCACGGCCCTTCAGAGGCTGAGTCTGAATCTTGCTGACTGGTCAGGGCGGCTGCTTGGAAGTCATCCCGCTACCCGGCGTTCTCAGGTTGAAAGCTCCCCGCTTCCCACGTGGGTGTCAGTTTGCTCCTTTGATTGTGTGGGCGCTGACAAGTTGGGCGCTGGGCCCACTTCTGGGGGCCTGGCAGCCAGGTCTGGTTCTGGAGGTAAAGTGAGGGCATTTCCTTCTCCACCTGACTTCAGATCAGGGCCTCGGCCCCTCGATGATGCAAATTAAATAAAAAATAAAAGTAAAGCAAACACTGCAGAGTCAGCACCTTCAGGGTCCTCTCCCCGCCTTCTCGGGCTGCCTAGTTCATGGCAAGAGTGGGCAGCTTGCTACCACCTTGCCGATTAATTTATCAGCTGCCTATGCCTGTCTTGTTTGCTGCCCAGTTCAGTTACTTTAGCACTGCAGGCGGCAGCAAGGCAGCCCCCGCCCCCCAAATGGCCCTGCCGCCCATCTGGAGTTCCTGCTCCCATTCCTGGGCGCCACTCTCCGGGGCCTGGTGCTGACCCTCAGAGGCTGGCCACACAGCCCACGCCTGGGATGGCCCGGCCAGGCCCCCCGCAGCTCCGGCGCAGAGACCCACCCGCGGCCGACCGCAGCCCGGGCTCTTTAGACCCAACTCAGCGCTTCACAGTGGGTGGGCTGGGCTGGTTCCCTGATGAGGCACAAGCCCACCTGTGCCCAGCGTGGCATCGTCCGTGAAGCAGTTGTCACCCTGATGAAGAGTCCGGGACAGTAGTGATTGTCATCTCCTCTGAGCCTGGAGAGCGGGGGCCGGGTTGTCGGTGGAGAAGTGCACTTGCCCCCATTGTCTGTCTTGCTGCCACCTGGTGATGGGCACCCACTGCCCCAGAGCCCCACGCCCCTGCCAGGCGTCCCCGTGGCCTGTGCTAGCTGTGAGCCGGCTGTTTCCGCTGAGCCTGTTCTCCCCGGCCGAGGACGGAGCTGGGCTTGGCCGAGGATGGAGCTGGGCTGGCTCTCTGGTCGTGGAGACACTGGAGCCTGGACTCGGAGCTGGCTTCCTTCCTTCTCATCCTGCTCGCCAAAAGCAGTGCTGTGGCTACAACACCATGGACCAGAACCACCACGTGCCCTTAGTGGGCGGGACTGGCCGGCCGCGGGACCAGAGGCAGGCAGGATGCAGAAACCGCGGCCCACCCACGGTGCTGGCCACGTGGGAGGAGGGCGCAGAGCTTCTCCCGGGTGGCTCCAAGTCCTTTCCTGTGTTACAGGTAACTGGCCGCCATCGTGGGACGCCAGGTGCTTCCTATGAGTGGAGAGAGGAGTTAACCAAAAGACAAGTGACAGTTGTCATGGAGCTTAATTTTTATGAGCTATAGAAAAGTGCTAAATTGGAAAAAATCAGAGTTGGGCAATGTAGACCAGGAGCTGGAGAGCTTTCGCGAGGGGCCAGATAGGAGCTCTTTGAGGCTCCGGCCCCCAGCCTCTGGCCAGCCTCCTCTCCCCTGAGGAAAGGAGCCGGAGCTGCTCGCTCTGCGGAGAGCTGGTGAGCTGGACCGGGGCTGGAGAAGCAGCGATGGAGGCGAAAACTACGCTGAAGATAAAACACCAGGCTGGGTACGGGTTGGGTACCAGCTGGGGCCGGGGGCCGGGGGGCCAGAACACATAGGCTCTTGCCCCAACAGATCTGGGGGCAGGGGACTATCCAAGAGCAGGGGCCAGTGCATGTGAGCGGTGCACACTGGGGAGCTGTGCCCGCTCGAGCCGCTGCAGAGCCCGGCCGGGGTTGGCGAGGCCGCGTGGGCCCCTGGTCTGCCCGCCTGCGGCCTGCCCTTCCCCACCTGCTGTTTATGGCTCTGCGTGTCCTGCCACAAGTCTTCTAAGGAAGTCTAAGTTCTCACCGAGGAGCAAACAACACAAATTCATCCCATCTTGGCAACAATCAGAAAAATCAGACATCATAAAATCCATGGGACAGAAAAATACCGTTTGCCAAAAACTACAACCCACTCAGAAACTACAAGCGCTGAGTTTCCAACTCAGCTGAAACCATTTCTAGTTCTTGGCACAGTTGTTAAATGGTAATGGAGTGAGTGGGGTTACGTCCCTTGTTACTAGCCTTTCTGAACCTTTTGAACTTGCAAAACAATCATTTGAATGGCACCCAAGTGATGCAGAAGTGGAGAGAGACGTCAGGCCGTGCCAACACGCACCCCAGGTTCTTCTCTCCGAGGAGATGTCGCCCACGTCTTGCTTTAGAATAAAGTGCAGGGCCCTCCCTGGTGGCGCAACGGGTTAGGGCGCAAGGCTGCAAGCTGACTGCAACTGCTTCAGCGTGAGTTCGATCCCCGCCCCGGAGGTGACCCACAAGGTACAGCAGACCTCTCCTGACCCGCCCGCTGCTCCTCTCAGCAGTGGACTTCATCAATCTGCTTGTTCTGCTCCCCACTCTGTCTCTGATGAAGCCTCTCACTGCCCCTGCCCCTCTGGCCTGTACCCCAGTTCTTGTATCCCAGTTCTGTATAAATAAATAAAAAAGAAAGTGCAGTCTATGGATTCCACAGCGCCACCTTGGTTCCCGTCCATCATGGCAGTTCAGAGAACCCTTGCTGGCTGCTTCTTCACCCCAGCTCGTTTCTGGGGTAAATATTGCACTGATGGGCCCCCAACCAGACACCTCCAGTGTCTTTGCACCAGCCCCCTGCACTAATTCTGGCCTTGCCCAGGATGTTGGTGGAATGTGTCCAGGCAGAGACTTGACCAGTGCTTACCCTGAGTCTTTCCCTCCTGGAGGACTGAGGTAGTGTTCTGAGGCAGCATCAGCAGAGCGGTCAGGCCCTCAGCAGCCTGGACAGCGTCCCGTCTCTGCACCAAGGGCACTCAGGCAGCGTCCAGCTAGCGTCCAGGCCTGGCACGGTGTGAGCCGGCTTCCGGGGGAGGGGCTGCTGGCGGGGAAGGAGCTGGCGGTCCTGGTGAAGCCTGCAGGCGGCCTCTTTCTGCTTCCCCTCCTCCCCTGCCTCCTTTCCTTTCTTCTTTCTGTCGGTCTCTGTCGGTTTTAACTCTTTGAAGCAGCAGATCTGGCTCCCTTGACACGCTGTGGCAGCCACCATCCAGGCCTTCTGATGGGCTCAGCTTGGGGAGCACATTCGCAGCTTGGCTCTCTCCCTGCCCAGCGCTCTGGGCCTGCACACACTTCTGCTTATGCTCCCCTGCAAGGTGCCGTGGGTTATTCAGCCCTCACCCCGCAGCGTTGTCCTGGGCCTCGGCTGCTCATGGGCGCTGCTGTTTGGCTGAAGTGTGCCCCCGAGGGGCCGGGAGACTGCAGGTTCGAAACCCTTCTCCCTCCCACTTCTTTTCTCCCTCTTTCTATGTGCTTTGAACCTCTCATGATGGCAAGTCAGTGAGCATATCAGAGTGTGATTACTTTGCTTTTATGTACATGGGTGAACTCAGATCCTTGGAATGGGAACATGGGTTTTCCCTTTAACAGTTTGGGATCCTTGGGGACCCCTGAGTTTTACTTGGCATCAATGCCAGGCACTGAGGCTGCCCTGCGGAGAGGTGACATAGCCTCCTCTAACTGCTGATGTAGGTGAGGACACTTGCAGTGTCCATCCCCATTGGAGCTTTTGAGGAGCACAGGCCCGAGGGATGCTGGGAAGGGCCAGCTGGGCCAGGAGTCCTGTCCAATCGCAGATGCAAATAAACATTTCAAATCACTGCATCTGGGGAGATTGATAATGACCTCCACACCAACATGAAGCTGGGCTCTTCTCTACCCAAGAACTGAATCCAGGGATTGAGTTTTAAGGAAAACAATACTTAGCCAGCAAGAAATGAAGTCAGACACCAGCAAGTCAGCTCCATTTCCCCTCCGCTCTGGGTCTCCCCACTGGCCCAGTAAACTTCTTGACAGACGGGCCTCTCTACCTGCAGCCCCCATCAGGTGTGAAGCTGCTTCCACGTGTCCAGGTTATACCTCCAGGGAAACCTAAAGTCTCTAGCGGCCTAATCCCAAAGTTCAGAATGAGGAATGCGATTGTTTCAGGTTGAGACCAGGGTTCGTCACTGGTCCAGGCAGGAGGCTGAGGTCATGGGTCAAACAAGACTTCCAGAGAGGGACAGTGAGGGGTTTTCCTAGGGCTGAGGAGAGACAGATGTTTTATTTATTTATTTATTTATTTATTTATTTATTTATTTATTTATTATTACAAAGTTTATTTTTACATCATTTTGCACATTTTTTTTTTACATCTCGATTGTAATCCCTGCGGGTTTCCCATCACCAAATCACCCCTGTGCCACCACCATAGTCCCGTGCATTTCCCTCCCTTCCCCCCCCTCGTTTTTGATCCCATTCCCCACTCCGCCCCCACAGAATGAGACAGATGTTTTGATGCGAGGGGGCAGTGGGCCCTCAGTTCAGAGCCAAATGTGCTCGCCGGGGGTGGGGAGCAGCATGGGGTTTGGGGGTGCGGTCATGGGATCAGGATCTGCTTCAGGTTTTGGCAATCAGTGGTGTGATTTGGGGCAATCACTTCACTTTATCTGCCTCACCCTAGAAAGGAAGGCACCCGAGTCAATTATTCCTATGATTTCCAATGCTGCCATTTACCAGGCTTACAACTGTGTAGCATCTCAGTTAACCACCAGGGTTAACCCATTTTCAACTCCATTCTCTCATCCTGCTCTACTTAGTCCCATTGACAAAGACAATGTCAGGGAAAAGTTCAACTTTCATATCAACCCCCAGAGGCCAGAAAATGTTGAGAAATATCAGCTTGAGGGGTGATGAAATCATGTTTTATTATAAAATCATACAAAAAAAAAGAAGTTGCTGTGTCCTGAGACATAATAAAGACAATAAAAAAAGACCCACAAAAGAGGTTCAGCCCTCTCAATCCTGACAAAGTGAATATGCTTGAGGGAAAAAAGGAAGAAAAGTGCAAGAAAGGTGAACTCAGCTTTGAGAAAATGATGGCGATGCTCCGAGGGAGAGCACGGCATTCTAAGTGGAGACACTTGGCGAATGGGTGACGGTCGTCCTCACCCTGAGTCCCGGAGCGCTGGGCCTTCGGAGAATGCGTGCTAAATCCCCCACGCATCCCCAGCCATTACCCCATTAGTACCTCTGTGCGTGGGAGTGCGTTTTGAGATGTCTTTTCAGCTGAAAGATCATTAAAAACAGAGAGCTCTGTGCAGCCGGAAGATCCGAGGAAGCTCAAGTGCTTAAGTGGCTCTGGCTGCCGTCATCAAGGGCTGAGATGCCGGGATCAGACACAGACTTAATCGAACAGTGGAGAATTGACAGAGAAGGCGTAAGAGGCAGAAAACCAGCCAGTTGGAGAAATGCTGGTGCTTTGAGGTCACTTTCCGTTTGTGACTAGAAAGCCAGGAACCATCTTCTCACGGTAACTGGCGTGCCAGGCACCCAGGACGCATGAGGTGGGAGAAATGTCCATGGTGGAGTAGGGGTGCCGTGTATGCCCTCAGACGACTGCTCTTTAGAACTTTCCTCTGTATCTGTTTTGGTCTGACATCACCCCCTGCCCCTCAGCCAGACTGGGGTTCTTTCGGCCTGTCCCACACTGAGAAAAATCACCTGGGCTATTAAAGCCTTGATATCAATGTTAACCAAATGGCCAGTGGGATGTATTTGACAACATTGACCTTAGAAAAACTCTCATTTCTCCTTAGAAAGGCTTTGATTGATCTGGATCATCGTCAGGATAAATTAAAATGGTGACCAATGTGCTTCATTCTCTGGGCGTTGCCTAATGCCTCCAGCTCAGCCTACACCACCTGAACTCCCTTGAGCCTTTTTCTAGTCTCTGAACCTAGTTCGTTCTATTCTTCCTTTTCCAGGGATGTTCCTGCTCCCCCCTCACCAGTCCCATGCCTTGCCGATTCCTTTAGGGTTCAGCTCACATGCATGTCTGTGTCTGCTCTTTCTCACCCTCTTAATTTGTAGCCCATCACAACACGCATCATCCTACTACGAATCATGGGTTCCTTCTCTTCATTCTCAATTAGGAGCAACTTGAATGTTGGACTTTTATTCATTATACCTTCAGTTCATATAACTTTGGCTTATAGACTCTAAGCATTCAGTGAGTTGTTTGTTGAATGAATAAATGATTAACAGATTAAGGGACCTCTTCCCAGATTAGCCCCAGGGAAGCTCCTTTTGTTAAAAAGATGCCATTCTCTTACTTCCTTCATGGATGGACTCTGTTGAACCACTCTGACTAAAGCCAGACTCTGGATCTCTGAAATTCACACCCATGACCAGAGCTTATCAAGGGGAAGGTCAGAATCAACTCGAAAGTACCTTGTGGAGGCATCTTTAGCCACAGGGAAGCCTCATGAACAAGTGGGGCGCATTCTGCTATGGTTTCCCTCTTGGCTCTGAGCTCACGATACAGTGTTGCTGATACTGGGAATGGAGTCACAAGAAATGAGGGAGATAGCTGACCCTGTACACATTGAGTCCCAGTGCACTGGTCACTGGTAACACCGAAAACCAAAATCTCACACTCTGTAGCTCTTCTAATGGGGGTGTGTGTGTGTTGGGGGGGTGCAGCTGGGGCGGGTCCTATCCTAGCCCCTGAGAAAGTCTTTTTTCCATGTCCCACTAGCCATGGAAGAGATGGTGAAGTTGCGGATGAGCCTAAGGGCGACGGGAGGGTCCATGCAGACAAGGGCAGGTAGAGGCGAGGAGGAGGTAGGAAGGGGAAGGTGGAGCGGAAGGGTGGGTTGATCTTGGTATTTCACTATATTTTGGGAGCCGTGGAGCTAGAAACGTCAAGTATAATGAACAGTTTTCAGTCTAGGGTAAGAAAAACTAGGGGGGAAAGAAAACTTTAAGAACCAGTCTGTGCTTTGCAACATGCGAGAAGTACTTGTCTCTTTCCCCAAACTAAGGATCGATTCTGACTCTAGCGGTAAGAGAATGGTTTACGAGAGAAGGTTACCAATGTTGCTACTGCCCCAAGAAGAACTTCCAAGTTGCTCGGCACAGTGTTTTACTCTAGTCACCGACAAAGGGGCTGTGTGTTGTGGGCCGGTGGGGGTAGAAGCTGGCAATGTCTCAGGCGGCCGGGAAGCTAGAGGTGCTGGTGTTCCGCTTGTGAAGACTTTTTACGTATATGGCCACATTGAGCTGCAGCTAGGAGTATGAAAAGTGAGTAAAACCATCAAGAAAATCTCTTTTGTAACCAACATTACAAGCTCCTCTTGGTAGATATAAACGCCAAGCTATCCAATACTGTCGGAGGACTGTGAAGCAGGAATCCCTTTGGGTCCAGGAGACCGGAACAAGCTCCCTCACCTCTCACCCGCGGCCACCTATACATGTGACGAGACCCAGCGCTGGCTGAGTGTCTCAGTACAGGAGGAGGGAGGTGAAAACGATGAAGCCTGTAACTCGTATTCATCAGAACTCACACTCACACCCATGGGGAGTATTCAGGCCCGCCAGCCCCCGCCAAGAGCAGCGAGGGGCCTGTTATATCAAGTGTCCATTGGGGCGGAACTAGTGCAAGAGGAAGCTTACCTGTATTGAGGGGGGCTGCAGCCGCCACCTTCGGGGCTGCAGGGTGGGGGCATTTCATGGGGCACTCACGCGTTTGCAACAGTAGCCCGCCTCCCGCAGGCCCACGACCTGCTCAAGTTTCCCCAAGGGTGAGAGCCCACGGCTGGCCCTTCTCTCCCCTTGTTTTCTGGGGACAGAGCTGGGAGAGGACAAGTCCTTTAGCTTTTTCTCTGGACCAGCATTCACCGTTTGGGGGCAATGTTGTCTGGTGCCCAGCAAATGAGGGGTTCTTCACTAGCACAGGGGAATTCAGACTCAGACACAGGGGAAGGTTGGCGTCCAGAGAATGGTTTCCAGAGATGGGTGAGCTGGAGAGCCTGCCTGGAGGGGAAACCCAAAAATGCCAGCGGGAGAGAGCAGGCTAGCCTGACCTGCAGGCGGGATAGGCTGCCATGAAGAGGGGCGTGAGGGCTCACTCCTGGGGCCCAGCCCCAGGGTTTTCACCAAAGGAAGGTGTGGGGGGGGTTTGTTGGACCTCTGAGCCTTGACGGCTCCATCTGCAGTGTCCCTTCTGGGATACCTGCCTGCTGGGGAAGGAGCCAGTGAGGCTTCCAGCAGAGAACACTCATCGCAGAGCTGCGTTTCAGGGACACTGTGGTGGCAGCTTTGGAGTCTGGAGAAAGACCAGCTTGCAATTGTCTGCATCTCTCCTGAATCCCCTTCACCCGGCCTGTCTGTGCTGCTGTGAGCTGACTCACCCCTCACCTCTCCGGAGCCTCTGAGACTGGAGTTTTCAAGGGCAAAAAGGCAGCCCTTCTGTTTGAAGGGATTTTTTCTAACATTTCAGGTGAGCTCACTGCCTGGGGTCTGTAAACAGTGCCGCCAGCTCCGGGCCACTTTCCACTCGGGCTTCCTCTCCACCTCTGCGAGGTTTACTCAGAATCAGCCCCGAGACAAGCCCCTCTGTGGCCTGTCCGAATACACACTGGGGGTGCCCCGGCGAACAGCTGGGCAAAGAGGTCCTCAAGCCCAGTGAGTCACTAGATAGCCTACACCCTCAGGGGCAACATCCCTGACATCACCCGAAAGAGGTGAACTGGCAGGTGCGGAGAAGCTTCTGAGCTGAAGGACCCCTTGGCTTGCGATTTGAGACCTTCACCTGTGCTACCCACCATCTGCTCTTTGGTTATGTTGGCTTCCGGTTGAGCTGGCATGTCCGCAGGTGGGGCTGGCATGAGGGTTTCTGAACCCCCGGAGGTCATCACACGGGAAACCTGACTGGCACCTTTGATACCTTCTGGGCGGAGGCACGTGGTGTCAGTTCACGCCCTCCCATTCATGGGTGGGGGAATCGGTTTGGCGGGAGGGAGCCCCGCCCCATCCTTGATGCGGATCCAGGATGAGGGTTTTTAGCATCCTCAAGGGAAGTTTATTTGCACATGAAAGATCACTGCTAGGTTACCTTGGTTTTAAAATTTAATATTGAATTGATGAATTTTTTAGAATAAAGTTGTATTTTTCTATGATTACATTCAAAGTATAAATCTTCTGTTTGTAGAAAATAGTAACAATAACTTATGACAAGGCTTTTTTAGCACTTAGTCTCATTTATAAGATTAAGGATTTCCAGCAGTCTTTATAATTCGGTATATTTTATGTTCAGTATTTTGCCTGATTCAGAAACAATGTTTCCCAAGTACCCACCTCATGAGTCTACTAGATGACTTAAACTCATCAACGTGATTGTCCTTTAGCTATCCTAAGTACTTCTAGTAACAATTCAGCTGAAAACGAGTAAGTCTCAATTAACGCTTAGTCACTTTAATTGTGATGACAAAGCTTAACTGCTCTTCCAATGGACGCAGCTCTCTTAAGCATAAAAATATCTGTATGAATTAACCATTGTTTTACAGTATGTTCATATACATTTTTTTTTTTTTTACTTTTTGGTAAATATATATCCAAACAATTACCTGAATATAGACACTAAAATGTTAACATCTATCGATTCTGGGTAGTGTGATTTTGGTTAACCTTTATTATCTTGTTCAAACCTTCATTTTCTTAAGGACATGGATCACTTTGTAATCCAATGAAAGACATTTTTAAGACTCCTTTTGAAGGGCCTGTGCTGGGAGGGGCATAGCTATGCCAGGTTTTCTGGGTGGTCCCCAGAGGCCTTGACCCCTGGGCAGCGGGCCTCACAAGACATTTATTTCTTCAATTTATTTGTGCAGAGACTGCTTATATCAGGCTGGGAGGCTTGTCATTGTCTGGAACAAAGAGGACATTTTTATCAAAAGCCATTCTCCACAGCCTGAACCTTTGGGTCCATCATGCAAATTCAAGGTTCCTTGAGGGAGTGTGGAGCAGAGTGTGTTGTCTCAAGGCCTGGTGGACCGGCTCACTCTGAGTAGTAACTGATAGACTGTCTGCCTGGCTGGAAGACTGATGAACAGGTGAATCAATACCTGGATGAGAGGGAATTAGTGGCTAGCTTGGGGCGTCTGAAACATGCGTGCAAGGAGGAGTAAACTAACTAATTCCTTAGTGGCTGATTGATGGGAGCAAGGGCTAACTGGATACATGAATGGATGAGTGAAGGGAAGAGTTACATGCCTGCACGGACTGCATGTGTATGAGCGAATTAATTGACTGAATAAATGATGTGGCTGAGTGGATGAAAGGACATGATTGACACTATCTGACTGACTATACTGTCAGCTGAAAGGGCGTGCAAAGCAACAGAGACTGAGAGTGAGGGACTGAGAATTCAAGGATTGGCCGACTTATGAATGTGTGTGTCTGAATTAGTTGAATGACTGCCTGATGGTCATTTAAAACAGAAAAAGATTAAATGACTACATAAGAGAAAGACTGGACTGAGGCATGACTGAGTTTGAAGGAAAGAGGGTCTCACGAGAACTGCTTTGTCCTCGGAGTTCCCCCCACCCAGGGCATCAGTTGTGGAAAGCCCTCTTCCTCCACACCCCCCAATACCCTGGACCTGTGGGGGCCATTGCCAGGACCGCCCTGACTGCCACGTTGCTTTCTTTCGTTTTGTGGATGGAAACAGATACCTGGTTTGTGAGCTACTCTTGTTCTTAGGATTTTTTCAAGCACCACTTGTTTGCTCCATGAAATCTAAGTACACTGGGTTCTCAGGGCTTTGTTTTCCAGGTTCTGGAAATGCAAATCTTGCCCAGGGCCCTTCCTAGCTTCTGGAGGAAGACACCCAATCTCCATGGTGCCTCGGTTGGGGTTCTCGTGCAGCAGGAGCCATGCTGGGAGGTCCAGAGCGCGTTCATCTCTGTGAGTGGTGTCTGATGACTGGATGCTTATCTGTTCTCTGCCATCCATGGGCTGGAATGTTGGGGGGTGATACAAACCTGGACACAGTTTACTGAAGAAATTCCGGTGCGGTCTGCTTAGTCTTTTCTTGCTAACCCATCTGGCTTCCGCCTATGTCTCTGGTTTACCCGTAACAGGATGATCCTTGAAAGTTTTCATTGAAATGAACTCCTCCCAGTAGCCCACTCAGACTCTAGCTAGACCCTGGAAGGCAGTCTCCCACCCCTTCTCTCCTGCCAGCTCAAAGTGGACAGGGAGATTTTGCTAGAGGAGATTTTATGTGATATAAAAGGAGTTGTTAATTAGTAGTTCAGTTTATTCCTCCTGTTCATTAGTTTCAAGTCACATAGTTGATCTGTTGTCTATTTACATTTGTGAAAGGAACATTTCAGAAGGAATTTATTCTTTTAGAAAGCTCAGAGGTTGCCCTTGAATTTCAGAGTGAAGATCTGCCAAAATCCATGGCAAAGAGGCTGAAAATAGACGCAGTGTTTATTTGTCAGCAGCCTCTCTGGGTGTGTTATTAGCTGTTGGCATAGAATTAGAACATCACCTGTGGGTGCCAGGCTGGGATGAAGGTGGGGATGACATGACCATGGAGACAGGGCTTGATGACTGTGTGAAAAATCATCTTGCTTGGTACAAGGCTAGAAACGAGAAGGTATTCTAATTAGACGTCAACTTTTTCCTCAGGGTTTGTAGAGCGGGCTTAACTTCTCAAGGATCACCATACGTGTGAAAACTGACTTTGGTCTGGGAGTATGGCAGGAAGAACTAAACCAGGTCATCCTTCTCCCTGTCTTCCTACTACCCACCCTTTTAATTTCCATAATCTGCTGTATTGTAACACACACCTATTTTAATCACTCTATGCAATGTCTGACACATGATTGGCACTTAATAAATATTTGTTGATGAAATCAATAAAGGAATGTCAAACCCAATTCATCCTCAAGGCTTGTTCAAATTCCACATTATCATGTAGTCATTCCTTGAATTTGCTTCCAACATGCATAAGAGAAAAACAAGAGCTTTGGAGACAGGCCAAGTTGGTTTCACACCCCAGCTCTTTTACTAATTAGTTAAATGTCTAACTTCTCCCAGTCCATTTCTCCTTCATCATCATTACTATAATCACGACCACTATCATCACGATAATGAAGACTCTTGAGTATTCACCATGTGCCAGTTCAGTACATGGGGTGTGTCATCTTTCAATCTTCCCAAACTCCATGATGCACAATGTACAGAGGAAGAAACAGGATCATGAAAGATTGGTCATGGTCATAGTCACCTTTTAGTTAAACATACTCTTTGCCAGGAACTGTGCTGTACTGAAAATGCTTCCACCACAGGGTGAGCAAGGTGCCCATTTCCTAGAACTGTCCCAGTTTTAACACTGAAAGATATTCTGGAAAACCCTCAGTCTTTGGAAAACCAGGGAAGCTGATTACTCAGTTATTTTAACAAAAGAGAAAGGCATTATTTCTTAACTTACGGATGAGGAAACTGAGGCATGAATGCATTAGTTGTCTAGCACAAGTCCATCTGCTAGCGAATGGTAGATCCGGTTGTCTGGTGAGTTTCTCCGGTGTCTGGGTGAGTTTAACCGCTCATTATCCTTTCTGTTAGGAGGAAGTGGGGAAATGCTCCCCCACATTGGATGTTTGGGATACCAGATAATCTCTAACATATAATAGATACAGTATATTGCTAACTTTCCCACCCCATCTCATTCAACACCTCTGCCTTATCTTCGTCTTGTTTTTTATATGTAAGATTCTTAGAGAATCACATCATGTGGTCTTGCCTCTTAACTTTCCGTGTACTGCCAGCCTTCTCCAATCTTGCTTCTGCTCTATCCCTAGCTAAGAAAGAACTTAGGTCATTGTAAAGACTTACAAATGCCTTACAGATTGTTTTATCCATCGGTCTTTTCATAATTCTCATCCTACTTTCCTAGAATATAAGATGTCGTCTATCTGTGCTTTTAAAATTAAAACAAATGGAAATGAACTAAAAAAATCCCAAAGCATTAGACACCTCTGACCTCCCTCTCTTTATAGTTCATTTCTGTCTGAGTTCTCATGTTTCAATCCTTCCATATCTCTCAATGCTTTTTCTCAGACTTCATTGCTCTTTGTCTTCTTAAATACTACAGTTTTAGAGAACGTCTCCCTATATTCCCTATATAGTCTCTCCCTAAGTCATCTCATTCATTTTCCACACCTACGCACATGTATATGCTGGTGACATGCCCACACCCTTCTGAGATTAGCACGTGTGTCTCTCCGCCATTAGCAAGCTCAGGTCCTTTCTGCTGTAGTAACGAATAGGCCCTCGGGTGCTTTATAAATGATATTTCTTCTCCAGGATACACATGCAACACAAGTTGGTAGAGGGAGCTCTCATAGAGTCGCTCAGAGACTCCAGAGAGCTGGTAGATGCTTTCCACCTCTGAATACATGACGTCCAGTCTCTGTGGCAGGGAGATAGTGATCTGGAAGGTGTACAACCACGTTAACATCGTGGCCAGGGAACAACAAAGGTCACCCCACCCCAGGGCAGTGTGCACGTGACCCCCGTGAGCGCGTGCGTGTTCCTGTGGCCATTAACCAGGGAGACTCGTATGCAGTGACTGAGCTCCCCGCTGGCTGCTTTCCCATTGCTCTGTCATTGGTGACGCTTGGTCAAGTCCCCACCTTCTGTAGTCACTTGGAATTGGGACTCTCTTCACCACATCTCTTTTGCAATCCAAACATCCTGTCCGTCCAGCTCTTCCTCATGCAGTGGTTACAACCCTGCCGCCTTCCTGAACTCCTGTTTCTGGGTTGTTAAAGCACGTTGTCTCCAGAACAAAGATGATGCGAGTGAGTGATCCAGGGAGACCTTGGGAGCTGTGGCAGCAGAGAACCAGGATAAGGATGCATCTGAGCTAGGTGTTTCTACGCTAAAGTAGAGACACCATATTTCATCTCTGGTCCACTCCACAGGCCCGCATGAAGAAGGCTCATGCAAAGGCTTACATGATCTGGCAGGTCTGGAGACAGAACTCGTGCTTGGATTGCCGTACTGAAAGGAAAGCCAGAGGGAGAGAGAGCAGAGCCTCAGGGAACAAAGAAGGGAAGGAGGGACAAGAGAAGGAAGAAAGGAAGAAGAAATCCTTGGTTTAGGTGTGCGCAGGCGCTTTCCAGGACAGAGGACATGTGTCCAGGCTGAATCCCCTTTCTTAACTGGGTTACAATGGCACCGTGAGTGTGGAACCTCGCTCAGGAATGCCTTCCTGAGGGGTACAGCTAGCCTGGATCTTGCTGTTTAAGCTCAGCAGAAGGTGCCTCTGGGGCTTCTGCAGGGGCGTCGTGGTGTCAGCTGCAGGCCCAGGGGCGGGTGCAGCACAGGGGACCATCAGCCCTGGCGCTGGACGGTCTGGCCCGAAGCCCAGCTCGGAGCCTCCAGCCACCACCCCTGGAGTCCACTCGCTCCTGTACCTGCCACACACCCGTGACACAGGACAAGGCAGCCTGCACCCCGCGTGGTACTCCGGGGAGTCAGCGAGTTAAAGCCCATGGCGCCGGGCAGAGAGCACAGGCACCTGGCAGACGGGTGCCCTCGTGAGTTCCCAGGACTCAAAGCACCCTGTGGGCACGGGCATCTGGGTGTCTGGTAGTTTACCTGAAGAGCCAGGGGCAGGGGCTGGGCATGGGGAGAGGTGACAGCTGGGATGAAGAGCACGCTGTCTGGTGCTCCTTCTTCCCTCCGGGACCCGAGCCTCAGCTTCACCCTGTCTTCTTTCCAGCTCTCCCGGGGTGTGACCGCAGGCTGCAGGGTCTCAGGGCCAGGGAGCAGGTTTCTGCCTTCAGGGGGCGCGCCTGGCTTTTCCTGTGGCCCTGGGGAGAAACAGGTGGGGCTCTCCTGTCTGCAGTCCTTCCTCAGGAAGGTTGCCAGAGAGAGTCTAGGATGCCCAGCTAGAGTTCCCGGTGGATGACACAGTACTCTTTGGTGTAAATGCATTCTCCAAACTGCAAGGGGCATGCCTCCATGGAAGGCGCACGTGATGTCATCTAGGATAAAAATGTAACCGGGATCCTGTGCTTTTATTTGCTAAATCTGGCCCCTCTAGCCCGTAGGCATTTCTCGCTGGCTCTTTGGGTCTCATTCGCTTATCGTCTCTTTATGTGTTGCCCAGGCGCACAGGCGTGAATGCACACCCTTCACTCGAGCCCCCCGCCTCTCTCAACTCAGTAGGTGCCTAGCAGCTGCATGGCCGCATGGCTCAGCCTCAGCAGGGTGATCATTTGCAGCTTTGCCCCCACGCCCCACTGGCACACGCGCCAGAGCTTTCCAGGTTCAGGTTTCATCGTGTTTCTTTCTTTCTTTTTTTTTTTAAAGATTTATTTGTGCATATAGAACCGGGGTACAGGCCAGAGGTGCAGGGTGGTGAGAGGATTCCCCAGAGGCAGAGTGGGGAGCAGGACAGGTAGATCAACGAAGCACACTGCTGAGGGGTCAGGAGAGGTCAGCCGCGCCCTGTGGGTCACCTTGGGGCGGGGATCGAACTCATGGAAGTGGCTTTAGCTTCTCAGTGCTGTGCTGTAACCCGCTGCGCCACCAGGGCGGGCTCTCATTGGGTTTCTTAAGCGCCCACAGCTTTGCCCCAGAGTTCTCCCTGCCCCTACCTGTGACCTCAGTTCTTCGCAATGTCTCCACAAGGTCTGGGCATTGTGAAAGGTCAGAGCCCTCCAATCTCTGCTGATTTGGGGTCACTGTTTCCTTGAGGCTTTCTTCTCCTCTTCTTTGATTAAAGCTGTGTTTGCCTCGCCTCCCACTTTTTTAGCAATTACACTAATTAAGCTAATTTTTCTTTGTTCTCCCTTTGCAATTTGCATAAATGGCAAATTTATATATAGTGTCCCTAATTCTCCTGTAACTGCTCTGTAATTAACAGGATGCTCAGGCTAAATATAAATAAGTGCAGAAGGAAAAACAGCCTTCTGCTGAAATACCCACAGAAGCTGGGGCAGAGAGCAGACAGGAAAGCCTTCCTCAGCTCTGTTCTTATTCTTCGCGCCGGATGGCCTGATTGGGTCACAGTTGGAGGAGAAAAGGGAAAGGTCAGAGGCAGCAAGAGCATTTCTCAAAGCACCCTGCGTCCCGGGCAATTTCAGGACAGAATCTGGGCCATTTTCTTGCAGTGATAACAATCTGGCCCAGCTGTACGGGCTGTAGCAGCACAGCACGGGGGACGGTGGTGTGGGGACCCAAGGCCACACCCTGGCTCTGAGCGGCTGGATTGCCCTGGGCAAGGGGCAATGAAATCCCTGGTCTCGTCACCCGCACTCGAACATTCAGGAGCTGCATGTTCCCAGTTTCCCAGATGCAACAGTATCCCAGACGCGGAGGTGGCCCTAAAGGGTAACCTTAACTTAAACTCACTTCTACAAATGCACACTCACGATCGGCACACATCTGATAAATAGTGTGAACCAGTTTGGTGTAGCGATGACTTGGGTCCGCTCTTACCTTGACTCTAGCTCCGTGATGACCGTGGGGAAATGACCCCAGGCGTCTTAAGTCCAAGTTCCCCCTTCTGCGGAGTGGGGTGTGACACACCTGCCAGGTCACTGGAAAGATGCGAGAAACAGCGTGGGCACACTCAGCAGGGTGCCGAGCCTGCAGGGACACAGACGTGGTGTCTGCCAAGTCATGAGACTGACCACACTGGCTTCAGGTGCACCGTGGCTTCCAGAGGCAGGTGGCTCGAGACCAAGGGCCCTGCTGGACCAGGAGGATGAGTCCCTCCGTGTCCTCAGCCGTGGCCGCTGCTGCTGCCCGGTACCCACACCTCCATGTCTGCGGAGTCAGGAGGGAGCTGGTGCTCTGACAGGTGTCTCACCAGCACTGGCACCCCGAGACTGTGTCAAGGTGGAGAGATAGGCAGGGCAGTGGCCGATTCCACGGGGGTGAACAAGAGCGAAGCTGGCCTCACAAGCGCGGGGGTGGCCCACATGGACGACTCTGTTTCGCAGGGAGCGCGATCTTCGAGTGTCTGTCTAGAGGACAGACCCTTGGTGGATATTCTGCATGATGAAGTGTAACGCGCACGTGACCTACAGATAGGTCACTTTGCAAACAGTGCACGTCAGAGGGCTTCACTGGGAGCAGAGTGAGACCCAAGCAGGCAGCAGCTCTGCCAGGGAGAGTGCGGGAAGGGAGGGGCTCCCCAGGAGCCCCGCTGCACTGCCAGCCCTGAAGGCAGCTGCTGCCTCTCTCTGTCCCTCCTCACGCCCCCCCCCCCCACCAGGCACTGAGCAGATGAAGTTAAGAGCAGGGTGGAGGTCACCCTGCTCCAGTGCTATAAACTAAATATGTGCCCTCCCCCCACTTACCTGAATTCATGCCTTCAAGCCCGAACCCCCTCAGCCTGGTACCCAGGTTTAGAGGTGGTTACGAGGGCAGGACCCCAGGGTGGGACTCATCCAAGTTGATGAGGAAGAGTCACAGAGCCCCTCCTCTGTTTCCTCATGCCAGGGGAGGATGCCAGGCAAAGACACAAGGTGAGGATAAGGGGTGAGGTGCCAGGTGAGGAGCCCCAGTGAGGATCCCAGGAGAGAGAAGGCAGCCACCTGTAGGCCAGAGAAGGGCCTCGCTGGAACCTGCCCCTGCTGGCCACATGCTCCCAGAATTCCGGCGCAGGCCAGTGAAAAGCCGAGCTTACCTGTGACCCATCTGCTCTGCAAGTTTTGTGGTGGGGCCTGAGCCCACAGGCTGAGAGGGCGGAGTCTAGGGCACTGGCTGCCATGAAGCAGGCGCTGGGCATAAAGCCGGAGGCACAGACAAGGCGGGGTGGAGCCCTCTGAGCAGGGAGCAGCTCAGACATCATGCTGTGGGCAGCCAGGTCCCTCTGGGCACCTGTGGAAACAGCCCTGCGTCTTCTGGGGTTCTTCTGGCTGAAGTGGAGGTCGCAGCAACTTGCTCCAGCAAATGCCAGAAGCTCACGGAACCGGCTTCATCTCTATAAACATGTGTGACCGGCAGTCAGGCTGAGACCCCCGGGTGGGGCAGGAAGGTGACTGCTGGAGGCCCCGGGGCCACCCCTGGATTTGGCGATTTTCCTGAGAACTGATTCATGTAGTCCATACAGCAATGATTCGTTCATAGCAAAAACAAGCAAACAAAGAACTGCAAAGGAAAGGTGCAGAGGTATGTGGCGGACAGAATCGCACAGTGCCGGGGCCCTGCGTCCAGGGACAGGGAGGGAAGGGTCCGAGCCTCGGGAACAAATCTCCCACTGTGTCAAGCGCAGCCAGAGTCAAGCCCAGGGATCCAGGAACACAGGCAGGGGAGCCCAGCCTTGGGCACAGGTGGCCAGGAAGACCTTTGGAGGATATGACACGGTCAATCAGGCTCCTTCCAGAAGTCATCTTTCTCAAGCAAGACTGAAAATCTTTGGAGCCTGGAGGTGAGAATTCCATCTCTGCGGGAGAGGAACTGATTAGATGCCTATTTGCAATTCTTCACTCCTCCCACTGTTTTTGAAAGGTTCTGATATGAGAGAAAATATCCACTCTGGGGAGCCCTTGCCCTTTCATGATTTGCCAAACACCCCCCTCCCCCCAGCAAGGCGCCCAGATCCCTCCGGAGCCAATTGAGACTGAAAGAGAAAGTGGGTCAAAATGAAGGGCTGGAGAATAAAGACTGCTCATCGTTGCTCCCCGGCATCCTTGGCAATCTTTGGGGGACGAGGGATTTCAGCTCCACACTCTCCGAGTCGGGGACCTGCTTCTCACTGGGGCGACAGACACCTCTGCAAAACGGGGAGCCACCGTCCTGGGGAAAGTGAGTGGCGACACCTGGCAGCTTTGTGTCTGGGCCCCCCTTTCTCTCTCATTGTTCTCTGTGGAAGGCCATTTGCCAAGGGGGCCACAACTTTGTGTAGCAGAGGCCAGAAGGAGCAGAGTGGGGTGGCTGTGTTGTGACCGGCAGTGCTGGCCACAGGGTTTTGCTCTGTATTCCATTCAGGTGGAAATTCTATCAATAAGTCTTTCTAATATTGATGGACTCTTCTATTTTTGTCCTCTCCATCGCTCTCTTTAAATAACTTGGTGAAAAGATCAATGTGTTAACGGTAGGTTTTTGGCCTCTTTTTTAAAAGCGGTACTGTCAGTAATTGTCCCTCTATGACCCTCCTCTGACTGGTACTCAGTTGGCACCTGCCTCATGCTTGGGACCTGGTGGTGTCCACAGATGTGGCCTTGGTTCAGCTGGGCATTGACATTCTAGAACAGAGCCGGCCACAGCTGGTACCAAGGGACACTAGGGACATCCCCACCTGGTAGCGGTGTCTCTCCCTGTGGTGGTCTTGGGAGCAGTTCACGCTGCAGTCCACTGGCTATTCCCAGCTCACCCAAGTGCCAGCTCAAGTGCAAGGGAAGCAGAGCACCCAGAAGCTTTAAGGGCCAGTGGCTTAGAGGGAGTTAGAACCAGCACAGCAGGGACAGCTCCCTCAGCGTGACCCGTAGGTTCCCTAAGAGTCATGGGTTGTAGATCTGTTAAGGGGCAGGAGGTCCTAAAGGAACTCTGCAGAGTCCTGTGGACCACACGCCCTACTTCAGCTTTCAGGACTCCGCCCCCTACTCCAGCTTTCAGGACTCCGCCCCCTACTCCAGTGACTGGAAACTACAACTCCCAGCAGCACCAGGGAGAGAACTGCAGGACCCAAGGGCGGAGCTAGCAGGAATTCTGGGACTTTGGGGGATAAATAGGGTGTGATTGCATCTCTCTTGCTCTGGCTGGGGAAACGGCTCTCCGGACCGTGTGACTTGGCATGTTCAGTCAGCCGAGCTGGTAGGGTATTCCAGTTACTTTGTGTCCCGCTCTCTTTCCCTGGGTTGTTTCCTGTTCTTTCCCTTTTTGTAAATAAACCCATTTTGACCCTTTTGTGTGCGGCTGCAGTACAACTGAATTTTAAGTGCGCAGTGAGGCCCCACAGACAGGTGCCCAGTCCACTCTGGGCTGCCTGTAACAGATCCACCAGCCCTACAGCGGAAGCTCAACTGCATCTAGTCTACCCACTGCCCCCCAGGAGAGACGCGCTTCACCCATCACGGAGCTTCGCCACCACCCTTAGGCATCACGTGTGTTGCCTCAAACAGAGTTGTCAGCTCCACTATTACCGTGTCCCCCAGGGTTAACCCACAATACCCACCTACAAATAGAAGGGACACTCACTCTTTATGCTTGGCTAGTTTCCCACTTTGTAGGCTCTAGAAGGAGTTGTATGTGAATTGTCCCCTCCTAGAAGATTTGATGAAAGTTGGAACTATCTTGCTAGTTGCTATGTTGGGGCTTGGAGACAGACTGTGGCTGTGTCTTTAATTTACTCAGCGGTCAGTTCTGGTTTTCTGTTTCTTCCTGAGTCACTTTTGGTAATTTTTATTTTTCTGAAAATAATTTTACCCTCATTATCAGAATTATTGTCACATTATTATGTACAAACATTGTTTAATGACTGCTAAAAATTTTTCCAGAAACCACTGTTATGTTTCCTTTGCCATTCTTAAAGCTATTTCCTTATGCTTTCTCTTTTTCTCAAAGACTCTTGTCAGAGAGCTATTTTATGAATCTTTTCAATGAGCTATCTTCTTAAAAATAAATGTCTTCATTGGGTGTCCTTATTTTCTATTTAGATGCATTTTGATCTTATTGTTTAAAGTTTATTTGGTTTATTTTTAAGTTTCTTTGGTACCCTAAGTGCATTGTATGATTATTTTTCTAGGTTGAGTTAAATATGTAGCATGTTATAATTTTTTTTTCTAATACAAACATTTTAAACCGTATCTTTCCAAGTGTCCTTTGAGATGTAATGCTCCAGTGTTAACATGTTAACGCTTTTACTGCCATTCACCTGTAGAGGTCCACTATGATTTCTGCTTTAACTCATGAATTATTGCTTTATAATTTCTAAGCATATATTTTGTTTCTGTGCATAATTATATGTAGGTCAGGAGGTGGCATCCCACTCTCCTTATAATATTAGAGAAAAAGTTCTCAGAAAAAAATACATAGCGGAGGTAATAAACACATTGGCTTGATCTCACACACAATACATAGAAGTAACTTCCTTAGATCAAGCAAGAATACAGCTATGAAGAAGCAAGCTTCCGCATCAGTGCCTGCCTTTATGGGCATGTTATCATTCAATCAACAGTGGTTACTTCTCATAAGGAAGGAGCCTGCTGGGAACTGAGGGTTCAGTGAGACTCATGTGTGCCTCATGAGGGTGCTGCCAGAGGAGCCAACAGAGAGCACCCAGTTGGGCAGAGAAGAAGCACCTGCCCCAGAGACAAGGCTGAGAATCAGGAGGCCCTCAGGGTGCCTGGGAGGGGCTGGCTGAACTGCGCTGTGTAGACGGAGCAGAGTGGGCCAGGCGGTGGAGGCTGCGTCTCCAGGCGCAGAACAGCCCGGGCCAGCACATGGGGAGTCACAGAGTAGGTGGACTTGGGCGCGATGCAAGCATGCTGAGAGCACCCTGAATATCTTAGTGGAGCCTTGAAATAGACTGAGGACACGACAGACTTCAGAGCTAGGGGCGTATCTTAAGTGATGGCTTGAAGTGAGCTGGACTTCTGTCTACAGCCATACAGTCTTTTCAAGTTCTCAGCTGCTTCCTTCTTGGAGACAAGGATGGGTGTTCCTGACCTTCCTCCACCAGCAAATGAAAGCTAGCCTGTCTCAAGCAGCTGCAAATCTTTTCAACTCCCAGTCCTCCCAGAAATGCTGGCTCAGCTGTGGTGGCTTCCTGCCATGTGCCGGGCCTGTGGCCACTGCACTCAGCCCACAAGGGGCTGGAGGAGTCCTGCTATTCTGTCTCATGGAAGAGTTGTGGGTCTTGAATCTCCAGGACAGCCAGCACTTGTCCAGCCGCCCAGCTAGACAGGAGTGGGGATGACACTGTCCCCTCAGATCCAGCGAACAAACCTGGTCTTCCTGGAGATAAGAACGTCAGTTTTGCTTGTGGACTTCCCAAAGGTAGAAATGCATTTTCCAGAGATCTCCAACATGACCAAAGGCTTTGAGCAGCTGTGCACGTGCTATGGAGTCTCACAGGTGACGGAGCAATGACTAAGTCGCGAGCTGGGGTGTCAGCAAGGAAGATTTCAGCTTAAAATTAACAGCAGATGCTGCCAAGCATGATGAAAGCGATAGGGTGGATGTCTCTTAATAATGAGCATTTGCTTTTCTCTTCAGTCTCCCCTTGTCCCCAGCGTCCAGAGGTCAGCTCCATATTATACTTGGGCTGTGACCCAGCAGTGGGGTGGAGGAGGCCATGGTTGAGGAGATACAGAAGAGACACTTGTAGGCCTATTCCCAGAATGCTCCTTTCCAGGTGGGCTTGCAGCCCCTGACTGACATACATGTCCTACCCCTCCACCCCATTCACATCTCCAGCCTTGGCCCCTCACCTGTTACCCACCAGCTTCCACTGAAGATGAGTTCCTACTTCCATCAGAGCAACTGTCTCTATGCTACATTCAACACTGGCTGTGTGGGCAGAGGTGCAAAGATGGGCTGTCACCAGATAAAACTGGGTTAGAAAATCAAATATGTTGACATGGTTCTTGGAGAATGTACCCTCAGCAAAATGCAAGATGTAGATGCTTTCCTCCATAGAGCTGTATGAGACTCGAGTTGTCGCTGCTGAGAAAGTATGGGACTTTCCCTTGGCTTTTTAATGTCTTAGCGCTTTTATATGACTATAGATTTTTTGTTTATTTTAATATTGCCAGCTGTAAAATCTTTGAAGGCTGATACCCTGTTGGTCTGAATTTATTCAGTGTGCCTTTCGTAATGAAATAAAATTTAATTCTATTTCTCCAAGTGTGTTCTGTTTTTCCCCATTCTTGCTGTTTTTTTTTGAAAGTTTGAAGACATAGTTGTCAATGGCCTCCATGATAAGGTCCTAATTTAAGATGAATTTACAGAATTTTTATTTATCTGGCAGCTGACTTTGATTTACAGGTTAGTTTCTTTCCTCCAGTTGATGGCAAAGGAGCATGACTTTTGAAAATGCCAAAGTGCATTTAATTTTGGAACACAGTTTACACATTAAAACTAAGTTGCCGGTTTCTGAGGATCTCTGCATTTTCATGCATTTTGGAGCTTGAGCAGCAGGATGAGAGGGAGAGTGTGAGAGAGAATGATAGTCATGGGGACTAACAGTGTCACTGTTGACTTGTGAAGTGACTGATGGTATTTTGCTTTCGGTAGAGGAAGGCAAACTCCATGACACAACTAGTGGCCAATGAGGACAAAGTCAGAGAGAATCTGTCCTTTTACTTGTTCTCCCTTAGAAGGTTCTATACAGTAACAATCCATCCCATGGGAAGCTGGAAGCCTCCCTCTGTAGCTCTGGCCCAGCTGGCCAGTTCCAGGACAGCATACCAGTTGCAAAAGCAACCTCAAAGGAAAGGCCAAGAGAAAGGATCCTAAAAAGTGGAGGTGTCAAAGGTGCCAAAGCTGATGCCACACTCATGACCTCAAATGCACCCTTTCCTGTCCTCCCCCAAATGGGCCTGTGGTGACCTGTGACCTTTGCTTAGTTGGGGGCATGTCCAGCGGCTGGTCAGGGCTTGGCTAGAGCCTGGGTTTTGATTCAGCTGATCAACATACAGGCTATGTGAGCAGATGGGTGGTGGTGTGGGGAGGAGGGTTTCAGGCACGGGGGAGGTGACAGCTGCTTTTAGGGTAGGAAACTTTGAGAAGCGGAAGGAAGAGAACCTTTGAGAAGTGGATGCTTCAAGAAGACACGAGGAAGTCTGGGCATCGCCAAACCTTGTGACTTGGGCCTTTTCTTTGTAACCTTGGAGCCGTCTGAAACAATGCCTTTAAAACAAGTCTGCCTTTCTCTGCCAGGTCTTAAGAGTGGATCTGAGGGCGTCAGAGTATATGTTGGTTTGCTTCTTGGATGCTTGCGTGGTGGGAGAAGATGCAGGTGGCCCACAGGGACAGCTCTGAGGTGTTTGCTCAATTCAGGCTGCGGTAGGCACAGAGCACGGAGCCCTGAGGTGAGTCTGGGGTGAAGGTGGCAATGGAAGAGCCATGCAGAGCGTTCTTACTCTGGGACTCTGCTCATAAAAGCCTTCTTGGATGAGAGGTTCAGGTCGACCAATTAACGTTTCTAACAGGAAGGCGCAAGAGCGTTGGTGCTAAAAAGCACAAAGGACATTCTGTGCACCCTAAGCCAGTGATAAGGAGCACTGTGCAGCCGAGATCCACTTCCATCTCGACTCCTGAGCCATTTGTAAGGATCGCTGCAGTTTCAAAGACATGTTTGAAAACCCTTTGAAAGATGCAAGTGCACACACACGAGGGGCAGTCGCAGAGCACCTCCATTTCTTCTCCCCACTTGTCCCTGCAACTGACTCAAGGTGACCGTCTTCTCTTGCCCCTGGGTAGCAAGTCCCAGGCTTTTCCAGAAGCTCCCAGGTAACTGACAACTTCATACATTGTTTTGATTTAGTAATTCAGTGTGCAGAAATAGTGGCAAAGAGGAGAAAAGAAGGAATAAATGTTTGTTGATGAGTTTCTGCCCCGCTTCTCCCCAGCTTGGAGGTGTCTGGGCTGGAGAGGCTCTGGCACTGACTTCGCCATGGTTCAATTTGTGCTTCAACAATGGCCTGCGACCCCCACTCTCAACTGTTTCTGAGTCCTCCGAGGCTGGAGGCGGAGAAAGATGAGGTAAGAGATTAGGAAAAGTCTCTTTGGGTGGCACCGTCACCAGCTGCCCTGGTGCCTGGCAGAAGCCTGCTCATCTTACAGCGGAGACCCCCCTCGGCTCCCCGCATCAGTTGGCAGCAGCGCAGAGGCTAGGAGCTGAGGTTCTCTGCAATGGGACCCTCCACCAGGAGGGCTCTTTATTGGCATGCTCCCACCTGGCTTTCTCTAACCCTAAAACGTTCCCCAAGCTCGTGATAAACACTCCCATATTCTTTTCTACTAGAAACTGTGGGTGTCCACACAACAGGCATCCTTAGGTCCCACCCCAAAGCAGCACATCAACCCTCCTTTGCCCCCCAAATTCCCTGTTGGGGGCCAGAACTCAAAACAAGACACACACTTCGAATCTCCTGGAATGATTCCACGCACTCTCAGCAAATGTGAGCTGGCACTCAAAAATATGATGGCAGCGCTGAAGAAATCTCCCCAATGATTTTCCTCTGCCCACCCACTTAACGTTCTTTAAATCCACGGTGAGGAAGAGGGTCCCTACGAAAGAGGGTCCAGAAGCCCTGTCCCAAGCCAGTACATTTCCACTGTAAATCTCAAGTATTGGACTGCAGTTTTGAATTTCCCATCGGGTAACTCCTGGTTCTTGCCAGAGACTTTATTTTCAAGTTCCTCCCATAACTCTTCTTTGCAATAATTTGTATGCGAAGAGGAACTTTCGTTTTCTCCCGTTGGTCCCCCACCCAAATGTTCTTGCCTTCATGATTCTATGACTCTGCCTCTAGGCGTATTCCTTAAGTCATGAGACCGCATGACTCGTGCTGGCCTGTGCCATCTCGGAAGCCCACGGAACACGGGATGGCATCACTGAGGTGAGCTGGGGACCCTAGGATCCAGGTAAAGGGAATTCAGAATAGTAGAGAGTTTTGAGTGCTACACATTAAGGATAGTCCTTCACGGTGTTCTGGGAAGGTGATGGCTAGCTCCAAGTAAAAGTAACTGAAAAATTAAGGTGAGATGAGGAATTATTACTAAGGACAACCAGGACTTTGCATGCAACACCCCCCTAATCTTCAAAACAGTCCTGCTCATCCCCTACTCGCCATCATGCTCAGCTACTCATCAGATGCTCCTTAAACCAAAATGCTCTCCTGACTCCTGGCTGTTTTAAATGCTCCTGCTCTCTCTGCCAGGTCCAGTGGTATTAGGGAGCATATCACACTGCATTGTCACTGTCTGCTTACTTTTTGTTGTTTTATTTTTGTGAAATGGAATTTAAGTGTTATCCTACAACCTTGTGTCGGTTCACCAACTGTAGATGTTTCCAAGAGGCCACCTAACCATCGGCTAGGGTAGGGGAGGTTATCCTGTTGTGACAGACACCTCCTAAGCTACGTAAGCAGTGTAACACAGCAAAGTCCCAGCGCTGGCCCAAGCCAGGCACTGCCTCGCCCTCCGGGCAGCGTCCCTTCACACTGACCAGGGCAGTGGCACAACCACTGGGTCGTCACAATAGTGGAAGAAATAGCAGCTTCTGGCTTCAACCCGGAGTGACATAGGTCACCTCTCTGGGGCCCATGGGCAGAACTGGCCACGTGGACTGGGCAGCCCCCTCCGGCCACCCACCCCAGAGCCCTGCGTTGCACCCTCCATGCAGAGTGCCAGCGTGTCCAGCCTGGGTCCAGGTGCACATGGGGCCTGGCCAGTTCCCCGTGCTCCCTGCGCCGGCCAGCAGTGCAGAAGAGGACTCGGCCCCCCGGTGGGGCCAGCCGTAGTCTGCGCGGCCTCCGTGCGGCAGGGTAGAGGGGTGTGGACGCTGGGCTGTCCAGCCTAGAGCTGCTTTGCTGCCAGTTTGCTCATGGCCTTCATTCTCGGCCTCAGCGACCCCCAGCGCCCCGCAGATGTGTAGGCAAGGAGTCAGCATCTCCATCTGGCAGGAGACCATGCCCGTGTCTGGGGAGGGGGGAGGGGTGCTGTGTGAGCACTGATGGGCACTGAGGGCTGTCAGCACCCCGCATTTCTCAGACAAGGCAGCTGGAATGATGCCGTGAGCTCCCCAACTGTGTGGCTCGGGGGTGAGAGTGGGGCTTCTGGTCCCCACTGCAGCCCCAGGACAACCCGCCCTTCCCTGCTCACGTGTTATTGCACAGAAGTTCTTGTGGGTTTTCAAAAAGTGTGAAACATCTTCCTCACCAGAGTGAAGATTTTTTTGTGCCTCAAAAAAGGTAAGACGTTCGGCCGTCTGCTTCGTGGAGCTCCAGGCCATTTCACACGACTAAAAATAAGAGGCCACCAACCTCTTCAACCCCATGCCTTTGAGGGACTAAGTTTTTTTTTTTTTTTTCCCATTCTCAAGCAAATTAAATATTCCATCAGTGAAATCTAATTTAATAAAACCTATGAAAATGAAGCTCTGGTCCTCATTAAAATGAAAGCCCTCATTCACCTTGTCACCATTTAGGGAAAGTTTGCCTTGACCTACTGGGTCTGGAGTCACCCCAAAGCTGACCATCAAAGGCATCGTGTGCTATTAGTCACCCAAACTCTTCTTCTTCAAATATAATTCCATTTATAAAATCTTGAGGAGAGCGGCTTTCATCTAGCATACCCATACGGAAGACCCTCATTAACTTGGGTGTCATTAATTCACAAAAGGTGCACATCTGGGCTGCCGGACGCTGACTTTCTAGCCTGCTTATTTCTAAAGGTCAAATGCTCGCAGCTGCGTGACCTTGATGTGAGTCAGCGTGTCCTCCCTGGTCCCCTCCTCTCCAGCCTCCAGCCTTCCTCAGCAGCTCTGGCTCCCATTCGGGCCCAATTGTCCCGGTCTCCAGTTTTTCAAATCAGACCGATGTTCAAATGCTCAAGTCAGGTCAAGGCAGTGCAGCTGGATGACCTGCCCAAAGTCGAAATCTGTTCCTAGGGGCGTCTGGACACGTCCCCCACCACCTGCAGGAGGAAGTCCAACCTCACTGCCCACACCCTACTCCTGCGCCTCATCCCTCTTCAGCGCTGTCTTTACTCTGAACTGCTCAGGACACGTCACCCACCGTGCTGGCCTGGTGTGACAGGCTTGCTCTCCTCCTGCGTGTCAGCTCCTGCTCCTGCCTCTGAATGGACATCGAACCCCGTCCCCTGCGCTACCTCCCTCCCCACCACCTTCTCTCTGTTGGCCACGGCTGAGTCCTACCCATGATCAGGGCTAAACCCAGGCTAACCTTCAGCTCTCCCGGGATGACTTGCCTGGCCCCTCGGCTCTCCATAGGAACCACCTTGTGTGTCCTAGCCATGGGGCGACTTCCCCGCTACAGACGCTGTGCTAGGCCTGTTGCCACTTACTTACCAGTGTCCCTTTGGGGGCTGTAAGTTCCTACTAGGTTGGACTCTTCAGATGGGGTCAGGGAAGTGTCTACTAGAGGCTTACGCTATGTGATTGCAATGAATCAACGGACCACGAGAGGCACTGTCCATTTCCTCACCTGGAGGAACATGCACGTAAATAGTGCGTAGCAAATGGCCAACAGACCTGAAAAATGTTTATCAGTCCTTTTTAGTCAGGGAGATGCAAATCAGAACCACAATGGGATACCACTTTACACTAGTAAGAATGGCATATATTTAAAAAACCTGTAAAAAACAAATGCTGGCGAGGATGTGGTGAGAAAGGAACTTTCCTCCACTGCTGTGGGGATGCAAACTGGTCCAACCACTATGGAAAACCCTGTGGCAGTTCCTCAGACTACTGAAAATGGAGCTGCCATTTGGCATCATAATTCCACTCCTAGGAATCTACCCAGAAGACACAAAATCATTAACTCAAAGGGATGCATGCACCTCTATGTTTATTGCAGCACTGTTTTTAATAGGTAAGATTTGGAAACAACCCAAATGCCCAAAAATAGATGACTGGATCAAGACAATGTGGAACATAGACACAATGGAATACTAGTCAGCAAACCAAGGGAGATAATCTAATGCCATTCACAGCAACATGGATGGAGTTAGAAGGGATTATATTCAGTGAAATAAATCAGAAAAGAAAGAAAAATATCCAGTGGTTTCTCCTATCGGAGGAATACAGTGAAAACAAATAAGGGACTGGGGGAAACATAACTACAATTAAGTAAAGAAGCAATACAACCAAAACTAAACAAAAATAATCAGACAACTACAAACTAGAGGCACCCTGCAGGTGGCGGGGGAGGGGGGGAGGAGAGAGGGTACAAAATGAGGTGGGAAGAGGACAGAGACTAAGGTGACGTTACAAAGGTGCGTTGATGATGGGAATTCTGCGAGCACTTACACCAGAGGTAAATATATACAAATAAAGACATTAAATATAAAAAATAAATACCGCATAGAAGGACACTGAAGCTCAGACATTTCCGTGGTTATTCCAACCCCGTGTGGCTCTCACTTCACACCATACTTGACCCATATCTGTCTCCTGCGCAACTCATGTTGCACCAGGGACACATTCCTTCTGCAGGAACAGTCGCGTGCAATGTGCTCGCTGGGCTTGGCAAGAAGCTTGTGGTTTTCTGAGGAGCTAGAATCAAATGTGACCAGGAGGATGGAGAAGGGAGCTCAGCCAATTCCAGTGATCTAAAAGTGAATCCTACAGTTTTGATCATCTTCTTTGGGTCACCTCAAGAAGAATTGGGAGAAAGTCAAAACAGCTGGGTGATTCCATTAGCAACCAATATTCTGGGCTACTGCTGAATGCTTTTGAAACTGAAGTAGCTCTAACTCCCCATGGGTCCATTAACCTGCAGCCAAAATCAGATTATGTAGAAATAACATTAAATAAAGATCCACAAGTCTTCAGTTAATTGAAAGGCAAACTTGCGAATTACCACATCACTCTCTTTGAAAGCAAGACGACCACATCGCCCCAAGACCCTTGGGATAACTCAAGAGTGTCCAGCTTGTCATTATACAGAAAACACATTTCCTATAGGGGCACTTTAGGGATGTATTTGTTGGAGGAAAAAAAAAATTGAAATGGGGAAACAACTAAAAGCTTTAGAATGAGACCAAGATGAGATAGATTTAAATCTTGAATCTGCCATGGTGTATAGTTCTGTGACCTTAGGGAAGTTACTTAGTTTCTCTGAGCTCCAACAATCTGGTTCATTAATTGGAGGCAGCGATGGTAGTAATAATATGTCTCTTTCAGTCTTATGAAGAAAGTGGACACATTAATGAATCACTGCCACCCAGGAAGGGAGTACATGGAGGGTGTGTTATGAGATCCTCCTGGAGGGCCATCTCACCTGGCCAGCAAGGTCTGTGGTGGTTCCTGAGTGAGATGCCACCTGAGCCTAACCGTGAAGAGGGGTGAACAGGTGGGATGGGATTAAGGGATTGGCCATTAGCATTGCCCTTGAGGCCATCTGGGTCATCTAGGACCTGCCCATTGAAAATACCACAAGATGGGTATCAGTGTATTCATCATATTCCTCTCTCCCCTTTCTTCTCTCCAAGACCCCCTGTTTATTTCTTTCCTTCCATCCTTCCTACTAAAATTTCCCACATTCCTTCTCTTCTTGGCTTGAGTTTATCCCAAGAAAACCCTCAGTGGTCTCGTTCAAGCAGAAGCTGTCTTGTTTAGTCTCTTCCTGGTGATGTCAGCTCCTGTTGGGAAGCCTGTTTCCCTCCCTTCTGCTTCAGGCAGGTGGCGGGAGTGTCATTTCCCAGTGTCTCTGCTCAGCGTCTCCCAGTGAGTCCTGTCATGAGAAGCATCCAGGAGAATCTGGACTGTTCACTGCCTCTTTAAGTCACACTCATGACCCAGGAAGTCCCCATAGGAGAGGTTCCATTCGGAGGACTCCGTATCTGGGTGAGGCAGAAGCACAAGGGTGGGGTCCTGAGGAGGCGGCTCTCAGTGACAGGTGTGACTGTTATTACTTGACTTTAGGCATTAGAAAAATGAAGCTCACAGGGGTTCAGCAATTCCGCAAACTCACACACAACGGGTCGGTGGACCTGGATTCCACGTCTGGCCTTCGGAACCAGGCCTCTTTCATGACGCTGCATCACCTCTTTGTTTATCAGTAACTGCATTTTGTGATATATTCATCTAGTGAGGAAAAAGAAGCAGGAGTTTAATTACATTTTCTCTTTCTGGTTTTGGCTTTTCTTATGCCTAAATTAGGAGCCGAACTCATCCTAGTAAGGTCTGTCCCATCTTCTGTCCTTCTACATCTCCATTGGGCCACCAATTTCAATCTGCCCAAAGCCCACTCAGTCAGCAGCTGAGGTCGTGACTCAGGGCTTTCTCCCTCCATTCTCTTCTCTTTCCCACCACAGAGCTTTGCCCTTTCACGAACCACTTTCACTTCATTCCAGGTTTGATGCTGTAATTGGTGTGGAGGAGGTTGGGGAATACCTCTGGGGATGACTTCTATTGGTTGGTAATGTAAAGAGATGAGTCTCTGTTGGCTTCCTGGAAAACTCTTTCAAGATTTCATTTTTAAAATGCAAAAGGAAACAGGACTTGAGTCCCCAGTGACACTAATTACTTCAGTCCAAGGCATGGTGATGAAATGGCTTCAGAAAACAACAGCTCTCCACACTGAGCCCAGGTCAGAGGGCGCCCTCGCTGCTTCCAAGGTGAGTCATTTCTGGATGGGAATATGCTGTTTCTCTAGGAAGGACATAGCAAAATTAACCTGTTTAGTGTGTCTCTGTGCTGAGGGGCTGTATTCCTTAACCAGGAACGACTCAGGGAAAGCCAGATCCAGGGACACATGAGCCAGGCATCAGGCTAGCCTGTGCCAACCTTGAAGGTAAAACATCAAGCTGGAGACAAGAGTTTGTCTTCACAAAGATGCTCTGGATGAAAATACTCGCTGCAGGTCAAGGCCCCTGTGGACTTAGGACCCAACGTGCACCCAACGGTAGGAATGGAGCTGGGTGTGGGAGCTGGATTTGTACCCCCGGTGGGAGGAGGGAGAGGGCTGGCCACTGAGGCTCAGGTTTGCAGTCCAGACACCCGAGACCTCCTGGATGTGTCTTGGCCTCTCCGAGACTCATATTTCTGTTCTGTAAAACAGGGAGGTTGAATAACATCTGTGTTCCTAATCCTCATGGTTTCAGGCATGTACACATTTCTTTTTTTAAAAAGATTTATTTATTGATACATACAGAATTGGGGTACAGGCCAGAGGTGCAAGGGGTGAGACCATTCACCAGAGACAGAGAGGGGAGTAAAACAGGCAGATGGACTGAAGTACACCACTGAGGGGAGCAGCGGGCAGGTCAGGAGAGGTCTGCTGTGCCCTGTGGGTCACCTCCTAGCCGGGGGTTGAACTCATGATGCAGCGGCTGCAGTAGTTTCATAGTGCTGTGCTTTAGCCTGCTGCACCACCAGGGAGGACCAGTGTACATTTATTCATTTAGTGGGTGTTCTTCTTTGCAGTTAACTTAATTTTATTTTAATTTGCTGAGGAATAGTATTCATAAAATCATGGATTTGATGCACTGGTTTACATTGTGTCAGTGAAAGGATCCTTGGTGGAAAGCAGTAAAAGCTTTCCAGTCATTTTGAGTAAAGAGACATTTTGCTGGAGGATATTGGGGTCTCAGATAACACTGGGGAGGCTGGAAGATCAGGCTGGAGTAAGGAAGTGTCCAGGTTGCTCCAGGTGAACAGGTGGCAGCTCACAACAGAAACTCTGGTCTCTACAAAAGGCCACTGCATGCCACAGCATCCACGGGGTATGACATCCTCCAGCCAACACTGTAACTTCTGGTAGGTTCCAGCTCCCTGGGAGGACAACTGGTTGACCCACCCCCAAGTCCCATCCATACACAGTCTCCCTCAGGACAGGGTGGGGAGAGCGTAAATCTAGTCCCTTCTACCTCCTCTGGTGGCCGAGGATCTGAAGGACAAGTGGGAGATTCCTTGGCAGGGAGAGAGCACAGTGCTATTTGGAAGGCAGCTTGTATGGTAGATACAAAAGTAAGCGAATCAAAACAAAATACCAAAGAACAAATATCCATTGCACTTATCACAAATAAACACATAAATGTGAAAATAAAAAATCCATGCATGTACCTTAATATCGCAACCACAGTACCAACTGGCCCATGTACCACACCTTAGGAAGCCCGAATGGCTGATCTCCAGGCCCCTGTGCTTTGGCCTTCACTGTTGACATGTGGACATAGGTGTCCGGGTAGGTATAGACACACACATGTGCTTTTCTGTGTTACTATTTTTTAGTTACAGCTGCGCTGGAAACTGGCTACAGCGACTTTCTGATTTTGCCAGTTGACACCCCATTTTGTTTTTGACGTGTTCAGACTTGCACAGACACTCACAGTTTTGTGTTTTACTTTGGTAAGTAGCAGACACTTGGCAAGGAGGAAGGAATTGCTAATGACTTGAGATCCCATGTCTGGTGATCAGGCTGCAGCTTCCTGATGTCCCTGGGCTGCCTTTTCCTGATGGTCAAGATAAGATTTCAGACCAGTTCCTCTGGGCTCCAGAGATCAAGCTTGGAAGCACTTTGCTAAGTGAAAATGTACTCCTCGCTTCTAGCTGCCATTGATTGTATTTCCCTAAACACCTTGTGTCTCATCAAGGAAATGTAAGTTCTTAAAGGAATCTTAGCAACAGAGTTGTTCATTTATGTTGATAAGACCCAGATAAGCAAATGATTACCCAAAAGTGGCCTCCAAAGAAATGACACATTAGGCCTAGCCTATTCTGAAAACCCATGATAGAAGTTTTAGTTCAAAAATTAGGTTACTTTTTCTCTCTCTAAAATACTCTCTTTCCTTTACCAGGAGAGATTATACCGGAGTCACCTGACACATTATGTAGAAAAACGAAATAAAATTCTCTCCTTAGATAGTTATGGTTCCACAGAAATTAAATGTATAGCCTCATCAATAAATGATTAGTATTATTGGGCCCTCCCTGGTGGCACAGTGGGTTGAAGCACAGCACTGCAAAGCTGGCCTTGACGCTTCAGTGCCGACTCGATCACCAGTGCTGGAGGTGACCCACATAGTGCAGCAGACCTCTCCTGACTTGCCCACTGCTCCCCTCAGCAGTGTATTGTGTCATTTTGCCTGTTTGCTCCCCACCTTGTCTCTGGTGAATTCTCTCACCGCCCCTGCACACCTGGCCTGTACCCTGGTTCTGTATGTATGAGTAGATAAAATCTTAAATAAATAAATAAGTGATTAGTGACAGCCATGCAATGTGCATACACACACACTCTCACGCACACTGATACACAGAGCCAGAAGAGAAAGTAAATAATGCCAGCTATTTAGATGCTTTACTACTTAGAAGAATATTAGCTACAAAGGTCAAAATATAAGTGTGGAAGAAAAAAGTTAGCAGCTGGTCTTTTACACATTCTTTTTAACGGGGGAGAGCTGAATAAAGAAAAACAAAAAGAAGAAATTGCCTAGCCAAATCTTATAAATATTCCATTAGACGTTGTAATGATCCTTACTGGTAGGATGATAACAGAACCCTTATCAGTGGAATTCTTTCAGGAGGATGTACTCCATCGGTTAGATTGCCTGTGGTAAACAATTTTGGTATGTGCCGTTTTGTTTCCCATTTTGTTTCTGGATAACAGCGGCTGGATGATGTCAGTTTCAGGTACATAATGATCCGAGTATAAGCTGGAGACAACAAACTAAAAATTCCCCTCTGGGAAAGTGAAGCTCCACAGCATTGCCAAAGATCCCGAACACTACTTCGAAGCATACCCTGCTGGCATGAGGGGGCCCCCAAGAAGTAGTGGGGGTCCTCTGTGACCCTCTCCATATCCTCTAAATTATTAGTAAGATGTCTGATTCTCACGCATCTGAGTTGGCTATGTGGTATTTGTGTGGACTCTAGGTGTAGTAGGATAGCTGGACTCTATTCCCCTCTGGGGCCAGTCATGGGCCTTGGGTTGGTCAGTGGGATGGTAGGTGATGCGACATGGAAGAGGTTTCAAGAGCGCCGGTAGAGCGACTCCTCCATCGTTGCTGTTGGAAGCCTGGGCCGCGTGAGCAAGCCCGGGCTCACTGGCTGGAGAATGAGAGTCATTAGAGGCAGCCACCTGGAAGCTGCAGAACCTGTCAGCTGGCTACAGATGCATGAGCGAGCCCAGCTGAGCCCAGATGACCTGCCGTCCTACAGACTCAGCCCCAGCAGTGGTTGTTTCTTAAGCTCCTACATTGTGGGGCAGGAGAAAGGATATGCACAGGAAAACTGACACAATCTATTCTAAATCCACTGTGATTAGCCTCTAGCTTCCTTCTGCCCCCAGCCCCCCGCCCCACACCCTTACTTCTCATTCTTCTTTCCTTGATCATGACCCCCAAAGTAGAGGGAGGTCTAGGAAAGTCATAGGGTCAGTGAAGTTGGTTACACCGCTGGCCTCTGTGGCGGTCAGCTGCAGCCTTGATCCTGTTAACATAGAGGGCGCGTGCACAAGGGGCGTGCGTGCCTGACTATGGACCCCTGGCGTGGGTGTGCATGGGTGCACGGGTGCACACCTGCGCCAGGTGAGGGCTATGAGGGCGGCGCCACTCAGACAGCAGAATGGCTGAGAGAGGGCGAGTGATGGCTCAAGAGGAAGAAGACATGAGGGAACACCAGAGAAAGCCCAGAGGAAGAGTAAAGGTTCGCAGGGGGCTCAAGTTGCTGGTTTCCCTGCATACAGTTAAAACCTGTGACACTGATGCCAAAACTCTCCTTCAAATCGCTGGCACCTACAATGAACCCAGGTGGCCTGGGATAGTTGCAAAACAAGAGTCCAGACGCATCCCTGCAGAACCGCTGTGCCCGAGCCCCACCGGGATGAGCACGATTACCGTTGACCTGAGGGGAGAGCTAATGGCTAAGTGCCCTTGTGCTGAATGCTAAGGATCATTAGAACCAGCCTGGTCCTGTGAATACAGCCGGTAAGTCAGAACATCGCCCATGGAAACGTGGAGTTACAGGACAAGGGGGAGAGGAAGGCGGCTTTGGAGGTGGGAATGGGCAAGAGTAACCTGAGTGTGGAAAGTGAGTGTTCAGTGAGGTGGCACACAGCTGCCAGCTGGCACTGTGCCACCGCTCCTGGGGGTGGAAGTGGGGGTGTGCCTGGGGGTGACCTACTTCATACTGCACATTACCTGTGTGGGGCATCTGATTGTCTGTGTGTCCTGCTGGCTGACATCTGGCTTCAGGGTATGACGGAGGTGCCATGTTTTCACGAATTTGGTCACCTTGCCTGGATGGTCCAGCTCCTCTGAGACACTTCCTGTGCCTTTGCACAGTCTTCAAGTCCAGCGTAAATGCCTCTTGCTCTGTGAAATGTTCCATATGACTCTAGAAAGGCGGGGCCATCTTCTGTGGTATGGGGACTTGGCAGGACATCGCCACTCGGCCTATCGCCATGTCCACCTTTGTTGCTTAAAAGCTGCCTGTACAGCAGGATGGTGACCTCCCTGAGTGCAGGGCCACCCCCCTTCTTTATCCTTGGGCGTGACCTGTGGCAGGGTCTCTCCAATTCTTGATGAATGAAGGAAGCAATCGATGACACATTCTAGTTGACTTCAGAGAATGCATTGATGCAGTTGGTGTTTTCTGTAAAACATACGGTTCTTTATTTTGGTAACTGTTCCCTGAGGATTCATTTATAATCAGCAACATCCTCTTCTCTTGTTAAGGTGCCCCTTCTGACTTCAAGGCTAGTAGCTAGCTTATAAGAAAATAAAAGTTATCTGAAGTATAAGAAGAACTGAGTCGAAGAGGTTTGAAGAAGAATGAAGGAACTAAGAGGACATGGATGACAGAGTAGTGAGGATGTCAGCTTCCAGTTTCCAAATAAAGGACGATCTGAATCAGCCAGTGGGATCATCTACTACCTCTGGACAAGTTAGACTGGACTTTGGCGCAGTCCCCAAGTCTACGTGACTTAACCAACATGCATAGTTTGTTTATACTGCATAGACCCTTTGGGGAGCAGGGAGGGCTATTGTTCTTGCACTTGGGATGCCAGGGCAGGAGAAGCTCCTTCTCAGCCACGGCCGCCAAGGTCACGTGGCCCACGCACTGCTGTGGCAGGCACCACCTGGAAGCGACTAGTCCCTGCACCCGTCCTGCTGGTAAAGCAGCCACGTGGCCGAGTCTAACTTCCACACAGACACGTGGTCGAGTCTAACTTCCACAGAGCAAGGCAGATCGATTGCTCATGGGTCAGGAAAGAGGAAACTCAACATATTTGATGTGTGCAAATCACTCTCACAATTAGTGATTTTGCAAAATGTACTATCATCATCTACCTTATAGCGACCTTCACCACTGAGTTTCCAATAGAATTCGTCCGCAATCCCTTGCAGTCAGACCTTTCTCCAGAGTCGTTTCAAAAAGCAACATTCCTTAGTTTAAACCGCCAGAAATGAACAGCAAATAGAAAGGAATCTGAGTCTGCCTTGCGAGCAAGTGACCTCCACCCCGGGACGCACGGGCAGGCAAAGGGCAGTGCAAAGTGTGGGAACACTGGGGGCTGTGAGGCACGACTGGAGCCCCTGGACTTGTCAGGGAGCAGTGGACAAACAGGGGTGGACTGGAGGGAGGAGTGGTGATAGAGCAAAATCCTGAAAATGTATTGGAGTTTCCCGAGTGGACGAGGGTGGAGAGGGTTAGGTGTCCCGTGCGGGCGGGTGGGGGGGGAACTGTAGGTGGGGTGCTGGTCAGGACGGGGTTACTGTCCTCACTTGCACACTCTTTATATACATACATATATACATAGATATATATACACATATGAATATGTGTATATATATATAAATAGTTTATTTTTACATCATTTGCACATTCTTTATACACACGTGGCCTTGAAAAATGGTCTCCTCTCTCTCTCATCTCCCCTCCCCCCTTTATCAATTAAGAGGTGGAATTAAAATCTTATCTTGAAAAGTAGAACTCAACAATGTGATTCTAAAATGCAGGTGTGACAGTAAATTATATGAATAGCTAAGTTTCTGATGAAGAAATGCAATGCAATAAGATGAATTTGCCCTATCAGAAATAAAATCAGCTTTTAGAGATATAGGAATTAATATTTTCTCAAAACCTGGCATTATCCAAAGATTGGACAAGTCAATTGAAAGAACAGAGAAGAGAGACTAGAATCCAATGGTTGGTATTTGAGAATTTATGAGTTGCATTTCAAATCAGTCAGGAAAGGAATAACAATTCAAGAAATGGTGTGGAAACAAGTGAATAACCATTGGAAACAGTACCTCTGTGATTCACACAATATGTGAAAATAATACCCAGATGTACTAAAAAAGGTTATTAAAACAAAATTTGAGGCATAATAAATATGGGGAAATAGTAGCTTTATACCTTAGATCAGGAAGGCTGTCCTATAGGAAGATGAAAACTGATGCCAGAAAGAAAAGCCTGACATTTGATTATAAAGATTTTTCATTTCTTGGTAAGAGACAACAAAACATGCAAAAGAAAAGTGAGAGTAAAAAAGTAACGCAGTATATTTAACAAGTGATTAACGAAAATCTGAATATACAAAGATCTCCTTGCAAAATTATTAAAAATATTCATAGAAAACTAAGCAGAGTATCTAAAGTACAATTTACACAAGATATCTAAAAGGCTAATAAACATGAGAAAGTTGTGAATCACATATCAAGGGGATGCACAATGAAATAAAAAGGTGTGAGCTATATTAAATTTTAGAAATTGAGTTAATTAAATCCAGTGCTGGTTAAATCACCGTAAACTAGATATTCATTTTCATTAAGTGGTAGAAAATTCAAAATGGCTAGGAACATGGGCTGTGAGGCCATACACGTGCTGTGTGACTTCCGGCGAATTCCTTCCTTCTCTGTGCCCCATTTTTTCACCTTCAAGGGTGTCTATATTTCGGTCATACGACCTTAAATGTTTTAACTCACACAGCGAGTGTTCAGGGTGATAGCTTTAAGACAAAAAATTCCATTTATCGACACCTGTCCTGTAGAAATAACATCCCACGAATGTATTTCTTTTTTGCGAGCATATCCATTTCAATATTTTAATGGCCAAATTTTGAAGACACCTGTTCACTAAAAGGAGAAGAGTCACATAAATTATGGCCACCCCCACCCTTGATGGATCTTACGCAAGTGCTTGTAAAGAATGAGCTCGATGGTTATTTATTGACATGAAACAGCACTAAACATACATTACATGAAAAGTAAGTCAGAGAACAATTTGAATAATACAATCTCTGGAAATCATTTAAAAGTATAATATCTGTAAATACATTGACTATATTCTCTAAGGAATCATGCCAGCTGATTATTAGTGACTTTGTGAGAAAAGGAATAGATTAAGAGTGAAGGCAGATTTTAAATATTTACTTCAGCAGCATTTGTGTTTCTCGTAACATGTTTCTTGAGGCACTATAACAACGGTGTTTTTAAATTACCTGAAGGCCTGAGTTGTAGATACTTTTTTTTTTTAAAGATTTATTTATTCATACAGAACTGGGGTACAGGCCAGAGAAGCGGAGGGTGAGAGAATTCACCAGGGATAGAGTGGGGAGCAGAACAGGCAGATAGAGAAGTCTACTGCTGAGGGGAGCAGCGGGCGTGTCAGGAGAGGTCTGCCAGCCATGTGGTCACCTCCCGGGCAGGCTGGATGGAACTTGTGCGGAAGTGGCTTAGGCTTCTTTGGCAGTGCATTAACCCGCTGCGCCACCAGGGAGGGCCGAGTTGTAGATACTTTAACCAGACATGCTTTTAATGCAAATACTCTGATACATTCACTTTCCCCCCAAAGCAATGGGGAGCCATGGATAGTGTTCGAGGGGAACACTGGCGGTCACAGTTGCAGAAATTCCCGAGTGAACAGCTCTGCCATGACCTGCCTTTCCCCACCTCTTCCCAGCGCCTACCTGTGCCAGCAGCCAGTGGTTTCCCCTTAATTTTTCTCTTAGCCAAGCACTCAACACTCAAGTTTATTTCTCTCTTACGATCTTTATTGTTTTTCTCTTTTCAGACAAAAATTGGTTTCTGAAACCATTTCTTCTCTGTTGCTTGCTGAGACTCCATAGGGGTCAATTTCAGCCAGGATCGTTTGTCGTAGCCCCATCCCACCCCAGTAGTGGCAGACTGTGCTGTTAGGTGGCTTTCAGACAGCCGACGAGGGGCTCCACCACACTGACGCTGGTTTCCCCACTCGCGGTGGGGGGCGCGAGCGCTGGGCTTGCTCACCCATCCAGTTGCGAGCAGCTGAGATGCAAGCAAAGATGGGTCCGGGGACTCCATTGGTAATAGGGAAGGAGGAATATAACCCGATGCCCCCTGCCCTTGCGTGTTTAAGGTCCTCCCCTCGCATCCACCGAGCCAGCTTCCGTGCCTTCCCTCGTCTGATCGTCCACAAGCCGGGAGGGTCTGCTGACGGCAAGGCACCATCCTAAACATTGGCAGTGACAAACGCAAAGTGGGTATGGCCTCCCGCAGTTGACGGCACAATGGAAGAGACAGACGTTAGCCAAGTAACCATGGAAACAAACGTGTAGCTACGCGCTCTCTTCGCCACAATGATGGTGCATAAATGGTGGCGTAAGGGCGATTTCCTTAGCCTGGCATCAGGGATTGTCTCTCGCAGGGAACATCCCTGGAGAGAATGTCTTCTGAGCACGAACTTGTAGGAAGAAGTTCGTTGTGGGTGGCCCATGCGCGAAGGGTGAAGGTGCAGGTGAATCCCTTGGAGGGGGTGTCCCTAAAGTCTCTGTGGATGCACTGCTGAGTCTAGGTTGTCTCATAAGTGTGATGGGAATTGTAACCAAGGAAAGACTTGCTCTGACTCACCTGTTGAAGGCATCACGTTGTCTTGTGCATGGCAGGTGAACTAGGAGTAGTGCTGGTGGGAGCTGGGGACACCCCTTATGCTGCAGGTGAGGAAATGTTTGCTAGGACTGTTGAGGGGAAGGGTGTCCTAAAGGAACTCTGTAGAGTTTTGTGGGCCCCAGCCCCTCCTCCAGCTTTCTGGATTCCACCCCCTACTCCAGCGATTGGAAAACTACAACTCCCAGCAGCACCAGGGAGAGAGCTGCGAACACCGATGGGCGGAGCTAAGCAGCATTCTGGGACTTTGGGAGATAAATAGGCGCGGTTTTCTGACTGTCACTCTGGAGAGGTAGCAGCTTGCTCTCTGGAGCAGACTCCTGGCGTGGCTCTCAGACCGTGTGACTGGGGACTAGCAGTTTTGTTTTAATTTTGTTACCAGAGCTCCACGTTCATTGCGCTGGTAAGATCCTCTAGTTCTCTTGTATGCCTCTCTCTTTCCCTGGGTTGTTCCTTTTCCTTTCCCCTCTTTTGTAAATAAGCCCATTGCCCTGTTGTGTGCGCCTGCAGAACAATGAAATTTTAAGCACGTGGATGAGAACCCACAGACAGGCAGCCCAGTTCACTCTTGGTCAACAGGACTAGGCTCTTGGTGGCAGAGATCAGGGCAGGGTGGATTCAAAAGACAGGCAAAGAAACACTTTAGGAGAGAATTCCCCAATAACATTTACACACACACACTTACTCACATACATGCACACAGGTGCACACAGACACTTGCACATCTTCTAGATCTTCTGAGCTAGCTTACTGATGCCTTATGGAACATCACCTGCTTTTTCACAAGAACCCTCCGGATGGAAGCCAAAGAAGCAGATCTAGGACTGACCTTAGTCCTGGTGCCTGCTCTGCACTCCTTAGTTAGGCTGGAACAGGAAGTAGACCACCTCCATTGGGTCGGAATTCCTGGCACTGTTCCAGGCACGTTAAGGATGGGGAGGGACGGTCCCCAGGAGCATGTGTGGATGGAGGGTTAGTGACAGCGGCTGACAGAGGAGCTAGCGGGAGCCAGCTCCTCTGGAAAGATGAGCTCAGCCCTAAGTCCATGCCTCACCCACCTCCTTTCCAACTCAGGTTCCCTCCCAGTGCGCCCATCCCCTCCTCCAACCCTCCCGAGACCAGGGATCTCAGCAAGGCGGTCTCCTCACATGCCCCTTCCCGGGCCTGTGCCAGCACAGTTTATTCCTTGTTTCTGTGTGAAGACACCCAGCCCTTATTTAGAGGGAAGTGTGAACAAACAGACCTGAGGCAATTTCCTTTCTCCACTGCCTCCCCTGCCATAACTGTCATTCCTCCTCCCCCTGCTTCCTCAGCAAACTTCCAAGCATAGAGCACTACCGAGTGGGGAGTCCCCCTCTGGATTTGAGTCCTCGCTTCACTCCTGTGTCACTCCTGTGACGTTCAGCCTCAGTTTCCTCATCTGTGAAAATGGGCAAAAGTCCCTGTAGCCCCCTCCTCTTCCCAGTAGCTGAGGTCAGTGTATCCATTCAGAAAAGGAATTCAGTGAACATCACTACTTGCAGATGGCAGGCACTGCAGCCACAGAAGAGCTGCTAAACAGAACAATGTGGAATGGTGATAATAGGATTTTTACTGCAGAAGACGATGTGTGTGTGTTCTGGAGTTCTGATCCCGAGCCGGCTAGGTTTCCAAGATTGAGCTCTGGACCGTACGGCATGAGCTGCTTCCCTCCTGTCCGGGCAGACATCACTAATCACACCCAGAGCCATCTCCATGTTCTCCACTATGTGGGTCCCTGGGCCTCACAGACACTCAGCCAGGAGCTGAAATGCATGTGCCACATGGAAAGAAAAAGCTGGCGCCAAGATGATGTGATTTGAACCTGGTTCTTGTGTGACATTAAGTTAGTTCAACAATCCCCCTAAGCCCCTATATGCCTCCACCTCACTACGAGGGGTCCCTTTCCCACAGCCCACAGGCTTCCAGAGACAACCAGACAACATTGTGTATTTTAGAAGCTACCACGTGGCATAGTTGATATGGAATACTCATTTTCTACCTCTTCTCTTCCAGTTCTAAACAGATAGTCCCTCTGGTGCCCAGGCATTGCCATCCATAAACTGTCACCGAGACATCAGGAAGGAAAGTGCCACCTCACATTAAACAGGGACCGAGAGTCAAACCCCTCTCTCGGTGATTCTCCTCGCTCTCCTCTCCCCCGTTAAGCCAGCTGGAGCTCCATCCTGCCTCGGTTTTCTCCCATCCTCTGGCCAGTTTTGAGAAGCAGCCAGACTATGCGGGGGAAGGGTCACTATCTCCAAGCAAGCCAAGTGCTGCATCTTGTTTCCAGTCTGTGTGTTGGGGACACCAGAGGCCAAATGCTAGGGCTCTTGGCGGTCTGTTCTCCCCTCCATTCCCTCAGGTCCTTTAGGATCTTGGAGAATTAATGGCCCCACAATTGGACCGCGTGCAAGAGCAGGCTGCAGAAGAGACCTGCAGTTGTCAACCTTCCTACTTCTCGTGGACCCCGTTCCTTCTCAGCGGGCCCCAGGAGGGTCCTGCCTGCAGGAACTAGGAGGAGGCTCAGTACTTTCAGAGGTCTCATATTTGGAGGCCATGCAAGGGCTGGGCCTGCTCCGAGCCTGACTGCCTCCCTCAGTGACCTCGCTGGGCTCCGGTTAGCCATGCCCTTCTGTCAGGCCACCGGAAAGAATTCGGGCATCCTGGGTGCCAGATGGGAATGCTCCCCAGAGCCAGGCCCTCTGGAGTCAAATCCCAACACCTCTACTTGAATCCCTGGCAAGTTGTATCACTTCACTCTCATTTGTGTCCATCTGCAAACTGGGTCAGGATTAAATGGCCACATCCATATAACATCGTCTGTAAGCCAACAGGCGTGATGTTTATTGGGTTGTCAACATTGAAAAGAATGGAGGGCCCAGAGGAAGAGGGATGGGGCTTCTCTGGAGGCAGCACCATGCGGGCGCCTGGACTCAGTCCTCGGCCGCCGGCCTCACTGAGGGGTTCCTGGAAGCTGCCACTTGCCACTCAAGGGGCTCTGACAAGAGCAGGTCTGTAGATGACAGTCTTAGTCACCGGTGGCTACGGCTGTCGGGCACCAACATGAAAAGGAAATGGCACTGAGGGAAACACTGCTGGAGGCCCTCTGCCATCTGTGTGTCCATCTTCGGCCCCAGAAGGGCACAGGGGCCCCTCAAGAGCCCAGGAAGTGAGACCCAGGGCACAGCCTTCCTCACCTGGCCCGGGAGGCTTCTCTGATGAGCTGACAGTATTTGAACTCTCAAAGCTGAAACCCCCCCATGTCCTGCGCTGTCCTGCACCCCGAGCTCCTCTCCGCCTGGCTGTGCAGAGAGTCGGCATGGGCTCCTTCGCGCATCCGCTCTGCTCTCCAGTGTGGTTCTAAGCACACCCTGGCTACCACGCCAGTCTGGAGGCGAGTCGGCTGGGAATCTGTGTTCAACAAGCAGCTCCGCATGAGCTGCCAGGTGTGGGCACCGCAGGAGACGGGGTGACCCCTGAGTCCCTTCCACCTCCCGTTTTCTAAGTATAGCCTCCCGAGAATGTGAGTGTGAACGTGATGATCAAATTGCGAGAATAAAATGCCCTGCTAAGAAAAGGCTGACACTTTCTAAGGGACGTATAATTAAAGTCCAATAGATTAAAATTCCTTTAAGAAATGAGTAATACAAAGATTAAGGCACATCTGATGTGGCTTCTGGAAAGACTGCTCGAAGATTTATAGGCGGAGGATAAATCAGCACTGACGAGCGAGAAGAAAGTGCTTCTTATCATCCACATCTGGCAGTGGAAGCTGGAGCCAGCAGAGAAGGCCAGCGGAGATCGCCAGCAAGACCCGGGGCTCTTTTGCACATATATTCCCGACAAAGACACAGAATGTTCCTTTCAAGCGCATGGGCAAGGTCTGGTGGTCGGTCAGGAGTGGAGAGACCCAGCAGTCGGATCTCCTTCCTGGCCAGACTTTTTTTTACCCTTCTAATCACACCGAAAATGAGCAGAGGAACGTGGAGTAATTAGGAAGTAATGAAGTTGTCAGAATAAGCTATTGACCAAAGAGCAGACGAGGGAATAGATGAAAAATTTAAACGTTTCTAATTTAGCGATCTGGAAGCTGTGTCTCTTGGGTCCACCTAGGAATTATCCCTGGTGCCTAATGAGCGAGCTTTTCTGGGGAAAGCGGGAAGCAGCACAGAAGACAAAGGGAGCAGGGACTGGAATCAAAGTCCAGAATGATGATAGCGACAGTCACGGAAAGGATAATTAATCCCTTGCATTCCTACTGTCGCTGCAAAGCTCTTGAACGTACATTATCTTTTCCTTTTGCACAGTCTTGAAGGGGAGGAAGAGGAGTCCCTAGGTGGGGGGGTGTGAGGGTTTGCCAAGGGGCTGTGACACGTCTTGTTCAGAGTGGAGAGCTGAGTTCTGGTCCCTCCAGCACAACGCAAGATTCTCTCCATTGCAGTGCCTGCAAGACACAGGGTTGACAGGCTGGTTAAATGGAACTATAGCTTGAAAACACAAGCAGCTGGGGTCAGCAGAGACCAGGCAGATGGAGGCTGGTCTCTGAAGCAAAACAGTCATTGATTTCACAGGATGCAGACGTCACCCTGGAACTCCCGTGTCTGCTTCAAACACCACCCGAAACATGAAGTTCCACCCGGAATGTTGGGGAAACAGTAACCAGATAATACATTTTTACTTTTTATGTATAGACAGAGGAAATGTTGCTGGGATTAACCCACCCACCCACGATGCTCCCAAGGACCAGAGAGCGCTCACTCTAAGTGCAATAAGCTGGTGCTCGCAAACCGAGGGGCACCCCGGGCCCCCAAACTCGCAAGCTCTAAAGGGGTCTGGCTGGTCATGGGCACAATGACAAAGGAGAGAATTAGTGTGAAAGAACTTGAATTAGTGTAAATAGAGAGGGAAGAAAGAAAAATAGTGTCCCAATAACACACCCAAAGTCACCCACCCCTCGTGGGTAAAGGTCCAGCCAAACAGGGTTGGCCCAAGCGGCCCTCTGAGGCCTGCAAGTTTGCTCCAAGTCTACAGCACTGTAGGAAAGGGGGGCCCGTGCCTCCTCCAGCCCCACTCGTTTCGCTGTCTTCCTCCCTCGCAGCGCTGGTCATCTTTAAGCACGCTAGATAGTTTTATTGTCATCGAGTTGCATGAAGTTAGAATCCCACTTATCTCTGGTCACTGACTTATCCCACGTGCCTCAAGCAGAACTGGCATGTGGTGGGTCTTCAGCAAACATTTCCTGAGTCAACAGGTGCATTTCTTCAATAGCACCTCAGTGTCCAAAGCAGAAAAAAGCTGAAGCCCCCGCACCCGGCTAAAGCCAAGAAGGTGGTGAGGACCCAAGCTCTGCGCCTCCCGCCTGTGCCGCCCCTATACCCCCCCACACACACGTCTCCTTAGAGTCCAGTGACCACAGTTTGGAGCCCACTGCTGAGGGCACCCCCGACCCCAGGTTATTTTTGCCCCGCCAGCTCGCATGCCTCATAGCTTGTTCCTGACCATTACCGAGTTCATGTCAAGTTTTAACAGACAATACGACTCAAAGAGGTTTTGTTGCTGCCGTATTTCACAGAATCTTTGCAGATGCTCATGGGCATTGTGAATCTCCAGGGGGAACACAGCCTATTTCCTGAACTTACGTACCCACACTTTTCTACAGAATGTCTGTGCAGGGTAAGTAAAGTTAAAAATCAGGCTTTGTTCCCGCCCTCCTGACGCTGGTGAGGATGCCCGGGGCCGAGTGTCGTGGGTGCGGGGCACATGCACCTTTGATTGTGGACACCTGGGCCCAGAGAGCACTCGGCTACTCATGTGCAATTGCTCACACCTGTGGAGAAGCCAGGGCTGAAGGGTGGAGTTACCACAGCTACAGGAGGGCCGCTCTGAGGCAAGGCCACAAAAAGAGAGGGGACACGGGGAGAGGCCAGGAAAAAGCACAAAGATTTGTGGGGGTGGAGAGCCTCAGTGGCCTTCCCCCTCCCAGTCTCCCTGTCTGAACCCCCACTCCCCTGCCAGCTCCCCTGCCTGGCTGCCTGAGCACCTGGTCCCGGAGGGAGCGTTCAAGGCCTGCAAAGTCCACAGAGGACTCTCGGGCTCTCCGTCTGCCAGAACCCACAGTGGCCTGCCCTGGGCCTGCTGGCCTGGGGTCTGGTGAGACAAATGCCGGGAAGTGCCGGTGACTGGCTGTGTAAGCCACCGGCGTTACGTGAGCATGCCAATCGCTGTAAGTATCTAACTCCGAAAGCTCCTCTCATCGCTAATACAGCTCGTACTTCTACACTAACATCAAGTCTTCCTTCACAGGATCTTCTGTCAGCTACTCAATGTAATGATTAGGTGGACTGAGTACACAGGAGTTACACCAAGATGGCGGCCGTGTGGACTGGCGCTCAGATGGGATTCCAGGCTCTTGGCTTTACCTCAGGTGTGTGACTATATCCAGGTATGTTAGCTCAACCACAAAACTCCTCAACCTCAGTTTCTTCTTTTGTTAACAGCCCCTGTGCTTCAGTCGGGGTATTAGGCTCATAAGCTCCGAGTGGTGTGGCCGTGAGGGAACGAAGCCTGTCTCCCCCAGCCCCATGCTGAGTCGCCCGCTGCTGTGCTTGGTTTTATACCAGCTGATATGCTTTGTTCAAGGCCTGCCAGGCGTTGTGCTAATGGGCCCTGTCATAATGCCCACATAAACCAGGGGCAACTAGTTCCAATAAATTAGATTAATGAGGTAGACGCTGGCTGTGGCTTCATCTTTTGAAGTTTCTTCTAGGTAGCAACACCTGTATGCACACAAACCCACTGGATGGGTGTGTGTTTTAGGACTGAACAGTATCTGGCAAGAGCTTAAGCCAGAGGAGACAAAGTAGCAGCTGAAGGAGTTTGGAGACAGGAAAGATGATCTTTGCCAAAGCAAGGTTGTCAGGTCAGCTGCTCAAGGGTGTCCTCCATCAGCTCGACTATTGCCATCTCTAATGAGAAGCAGTGTCCCAAAGGTGGACAGTGAGTCAGCAGACTAAGGATGAATGTCAACAGGATCTGCCTGGTCGTTCAGACTCTGAAAAAGTGGCAAGAACATTTCCTTCTCCAAACGCTGACTGGAGGCCCTGAGAAATCAGAGTGTAGTTTGAAGCCTCACCTACTAGTCTGGCCCTTTACGTGGACACAGCTCAGAACTGAGCTCTGCTCTCCAGGGAGGAGAGGCAGCACTTGAGTGGAAGCAGCTCGACCTACATTACTTCCGAGTCTCGGAGTTGCTCTGAATCCTGTAGGTGACGTATCGATGTGTTTAGAGATGAGCGCCCAATGATATCTATTTGCACTCATCTGGAGATTATGAAGGCCGCTTCCAAAAGTATTCACTCTGACAGTGGAGAGGATACACACTCCAGTAGGACCTGTCCAAATTCCCTTCCTTTCCAGAAACTTGGTAAGGTTTTGACCCAGCGAGGTGGTAACTGAGGCTAGATACTTGGAGAGCAATCGTGTGTGAATTCCAGGATTGGGAGAAAGACTGCGAGCTAATCAGCCCAAGTCAAGGAAGTCAGTCTCAAGCAGGCAAGTGCAAGGTCATGACTCAAAACCCCACAGCCCAAGTAAATGGGAAACACAGGACAAGCCAATGAGGGAGGCTTCTTTAGATAAGACCTGGGCAGCCAGGTCTTGCCCACATCCAAGAGCACTAGTGAGTCCTTTCTCTTTACCTGGCTTCCATTTGCCCACTTGTGTGAAGAGTTAGTACAAGATAAAAGCTGGAGAATGCAAAGCATGCCTCCTTCATTCACCTGCTTTGCAAAGACAGGCACTGTCAGCTAGTCAATCATTCTTTTTCTCCAAACCCCAGGAGCTCCACAGAATCTTTCTCAGCACTGTGCTCTGCAGAATCATATCAGGAGCCTGGACATCCCTGCATCAATAATACCAAAAATTCCCAGTGAAAATATGCTTTTAATTGTATAAATAACAAGCTTCATGCTAAGCACTTCAGTCACCGCATTTTCCTAGCACAGTGTTCCTGCTACCTCTGTGTCTTCCTTCAGGCTTGGATTTGCTGTCCCGAATAGCCTCATGGTGAGTCATCCATCTCAAGGTATTTGCACCTGAATGTCACCTGTAACCCAAAGTCCTTGATGCTGTGAGCAATCTTCCTGAAGAAGAATGCATTATGAAGACAAACTCCTAGGTGCTGGCAGGCATCTTAATAACTAAATTTCCACTGCTTTTATAACCAAGCATGTTTTTAATTGGACTTCCTTGGAGACCACCTCCTCTGTGGTGTCTTGAGGAATGTTCTTGTCAGGCATCCTTGTGTGAAGGGCACTTCACAACTTTCAGTGCTAATTATCCTCTGGAGGAAGGAGGCCAGAGCCCCTGGCCAGCAACAGGATCTGTAATCTAGGTCAACTGTCTGGAGATGATCTTTTGTTATTTCAACTTCCTCAAACTCTTTACCAGGAAGAACCTATACATTCTTGACTGACTGAACAGAACACTCCATAAAATTTCAGAGCCCTCCTCTCCAAGGAAAGAGGCAAGTGATAGCAAAATAAATTAATATAAAGGAGCTCACAGCAACAAAAGATACTTAGAGAAAAAGCATTCAGGACCCCGCAGTGCTCATTGTTTTGTAATGTGTTGTCTTAGTTGCTTTGAACACCAGCCATGTTTTGGCCCACGCATCTGCGGGTCAGACACTCAGGCGGGGCTCAGTGGGGCGGTTCTCCTCCTCTTCTGTACAGGAAGTCCAATCAGGCAACTTGACAGGCTGTTGCATCCAACATGGCCTCACTCGTGTTTCTGGGACTTTGGTGTTGGCTTTTAGTTGGGAGTGTTGCTCTCTCTCTACCAAGCATCTCTTTCCCCCCAAATGGCCTCCCTTCAATCAGGAGCCCAGATCCAGCTTTTTTACATGGTAGTTTCCTTCTTTGAAGATCCACTATTTTCAAAGTTTGTGTTAGTTTTCTCCTCAAAACATCAAGAAGTTGAGGGCACTGATACCAGTGGTATGGAAAGAGATTTTGGTTCTTGCAACTTGGATCTGATGACTCCCATCATTCGGGCTTCTTCTGGCTCAGAAATCCCAAGTAACTAAGAGGCTAAGATGGGGGAAGCACTGGGTAGGTGACCTGCAGTAATTTACTTTCTTGTGTACATTGTTAGAAGCCTCAGGGTGGGCGAGATTTTCCTATACTTCTACCCAGCACATAATGTTATGGAATGTAAACCATATATCAGCCAGAAGCCCGCCCTTCAAAGCACTGGCCACATGTGCTGTCTTTGATTTTATCTCATTACCCACTTGGCTGCGGTTTTCAACAGCTGTTCAGTTCCCCCCAAAGAATCCACTTGTATCAAACATTAGTGTGCCATGTGGATTAACTGACAATTTGAAATGGGGGAAATTTACATAGCACACAACTCAGCAAAATGAAGAAAAAAAATATATCCCTTGTTAAATGGCTGCCTTCCCAAATACCCTTCTTCAAAGGACCCCTGGGAGTTTTATTTCTTCCCACAACACTCAGGCTCCCTCTCTTCTGCCAGGTGTTACCTGGCAGGTCCTTCAACTTGATCTTGCCTCTGTCATCCAGGACAAAGCAGCTCCTTCCTTTCCATCCTTTCTCAGAAGGTAAGAGATTTGTTACTTTCTATTTTGAGAACTCAGTCCATGAAAAGCAGGAGCAGAGAACATCTTGACCCAGTTCTACTAATGCTCTATCCCTGGTCTCACCACCGTCATCCTGGGCAAGACACCACGGATCTGACATGACTCTAGAAGACAGCTAGATGGCCCAGGTGTGGCCATTCATTCATTTACTCAACAGCATTTCTGAGAGCCCACGCCACGTCAGGCACACGGTGCTTTTCACACACGCAAGGGTGAACAGCTCGTGTCTAATGGGTCTCACATTCCGGTGCATGGAAACTGTTCCAAACTCATCTATACATAAAGTTGTTAGTAGATGGTCACTGTGATAGGAGAGTAGTGTGACAGTTGGAAATGGGGACACGAAGGGGGTTATGAGGCTGGAGCAATAAGGCTGAGATCTGGAAGGTGAAGAGCAGAATCCCATCTCTCAGCAAACTCTCTTTCAAGCCTCATCTTGTTCTCGATGCAACAAGCCAAGGGATCTTCAGAAAAGACAGGACCGTGAAGAGTTTAAGTTGTAAAGGAGGTGGTGCATGCAGGAAGGGTGCGATGCTGTGCCTGGTGAGATGTCCTGCCTGGGAGGCAGGCTGAGCCCTGATGGTGGGCACCTCCGGGGCCAGGCATGCCTTCTAGGGTCTGGTCAGGGAACTAGAGCCACTGCAGGTGTCATAGGAGTGACATCTGTCATAGGAGTCAGACCTCACCTGCATGTGGGAGGCACTGGTGGATGTCCATGAAGGGTCAGAGATGCAGCCACAGAAGAGCAGGTCAGGTGGATACATCAGCGGTGGTGCAGATAGCTCAAGCCCCAGGCATGCCCGGTCAGCAAAGTGATCAAAGCAGGTCGCGTGACCCAACTATTAAGGATGCTGAAACAAACGACCCTTCCAAGGAGAGTGGCCAATATTTGGAAACTTATACAATCAAACATATCATCCAATCCCTCTATCAAAAACACTTGAACACAGAGGGTCCCCGAGTTCCCCAGCCCGGCCTTTCCCTGTACGCCCAGACCCCAATTCCTTCTGCAACACAGTGCTGAGTCTCTGGGGTCTTCCTGCCCCTGGATATGGCTCAGGGCATGTTGAAGACACTGCTCATGGCTGTGCCAGCCCTGCTCTGCACAGGCACCAGCCCTCTAACCCTGGGGTCAATACTGTCACACTGATGTAGAAATGGACAAAACAGAAACTGAGGCCAGACGCTTCGTTAACATCCGCGATCCACACAGCTGGCATGAGTGCATGACCTCATGCTCACACCACCGCCCTGGGTAGCTCTTTCTCTGGATGCAGGAGAAGCCGAGGATGAGTTGACACCTTTCTATCTACAGAACAGAGGCTGCGGGCCACAGATGGCCAAATGTGCGAGAGAAATTCTGCACTCCAGCACCTGAGGCAGAACCGGGCTACGTGGGCGCACCCTTCAGCAAGCTGTGTCGTCCGGCACCGGGACATCCACTGGTGCCCTTCAGGTGCACCGAGAGCATCTCTGCCTCCTCCGTGCTCTCATCAACACAGCAACCGATGGATCACAGGGGACGTGACACTGTAGGTATCAGCTCTCACTTCTGTAATAAATGACGATCTGGAGGGCTGTGTTGAGAAGGACCCTGAGGAATCTTTCGGAAAGGGCAGTGCCGTGGACAGGCAAGTTCTCCCAGAGGAAGAAGGCGGAACAAGGCGGTGCATTCCGGGGACCGCCATCCTGTGTCCCGTCTTCAAGAAAAAGCTCCTGGGAAAATCACTGAACTGACACTAAATTTTTTAAAAGGAAGGAAGAAACTCGTAGTATCCTAGCACCTGCCAGTGGGCACCGGCTCCCTTTTGTTGACCCCCACATCAGCGTACGCGGTTATCAGTGTTCCAATGCAGAGTCAAGAAGACGCAGGCTCGGCGCTGCCTTCAGGCTCCTCCTGAGCTGTGTGGCAAAGGGTCCTCACGTTGGGCCCGCTAGACTCCTGCCGCCTGGGCCACGGGGCCTCGCGCACGGCCCTGCACCCCAGCCTCTGCTCCCTCAGCTCCTGGGTGGTTCTGCCACAGTAGGGCTCAGTTCCAAGCACCCCACACCCTCCTGCTCTGGCGTCCCCTCCTCCTCGCCCCGCGCTCAGACGCTACACAGCCTCCTACAGGTGGCAGGTTGGCATCACGACTTTCCAGGGGCCCTTGGCACTGGCAGCTGGAGGCAGGCAGGAGACTGGCTCTGCCGTGCACAAATATAGCGTCGCGTCAAACGAGACGCGAACCCTCAAGGGAGACGCCATGCAATAAATACGTTTTGCCATCACACATTCCTTCTCCTTGCATAAATTTAACACCCCACTCTCTGTACAATATGTGATCTTCCCGCTAACTCCCCAAGGCCAGAAATAGCTCTGGTAAGATGTGATCAAAGACAAGTGGCAGAGAGAAAGGGAGACACATGCTGGGGAACCCGGCTTCAACGCCGGCTTCTCTACAGTGGCTATTTGTGCACTGACAGTATGCAAAGACAAGGCAGGCCACCGATCCGGCGGGATCCCCAAAGCGTGGAACAAACTGGAATTTTTGGACTCGAAGTCGCTGGCTCCCGGTTCCCTCTTCCAGATGTCGGCCTTCCAGTCAGGTGCTGAAGGGTCATTGCCCCCTTGCCACACTTCTGGTGTGTGTCCAGGCACTGGAGAGTCCGTCCTGCCTCTGGGAAGGGTGCTGAGAAAGTCAAACAGATCTGACCGGTGCATTTGAATTGTTTGGTTCAGTTCAATTATCGTGCAACTTTGACGGGGCTGTGTGAGTAGCTCAAGAGCCCTTTTCTGGGGTCAGACCACTATTATAAAGAAACCTGCCTTAGAAGTTCCAGATTCACCTCGACAACGTGTCCAGATTTTATAGCCCCCAGTGGTCTTTCGGCAGCTCGAGAATCTTAGCCCGTTGGCGAAAGCTCGATGGGGGTCGCCTGTGTTGTCCTGTGTCCCAGCTCCTGACGGCCTCCCGAGCGGCCCTGTTGCCTCAGCGTCGTCCTGAGGTTGGGGCCTGCTCCTGCTCCTGTAGTAGGGCCCGGAGACGGCTTTGTTATCACGTCTTGTGCATGTGCTGTTCAAGTCCTGGTGCAATAGCTGAAGCTGCTGTGGTGGGCTTTGCCGCGCGAGCTGGGAGAGAGGACTCCTTCAGGGCTCCTTTCTGGTGGCTGCTAACCCAGACCTTGGCACATGGGAGGCCCACAGGAAAAAGATGGACTCGCAGCAGACCCCTGGACACACAGCTGAATCTAGGAGGGCCGATTCCAGCCTGGCGCTCTTGTCTCATCTCCCCAGAAGGGGGTGCGAGCTGCCTTCTCTGGGGCTGGGGTCAGTTCCGTGGATGCTGCCGGCCCGAGGGCGGGCGCCTCCCAGTGGCCTCGTGGCCTGGGGCTGTGCAGTCTTCTCCTGTGCTCTGGGCTGGAGCAAGGGGCCCTGTCGCAGGCCTGGCTGACCCCAGAGGTCATGTCCTGCTTCTGGTGCGTCCATTATCTCAGCCAGTGTGGGGGGCTTTTGTTGTGTGCTGGCCTTCCGGGAGGGTGGCCCCAGTCTGCCAGACCCGTGAGGCCCGATTCGGGCAGCCCCGAGTCCCCTGCCAGGCTGGCTGCTTGGCATCGCTGAAATCACGTCTGGCTCAAGCTGGTCTAACGAGGCGCCGGGTCGCCTCTGCCCCAGTAATGCCGTCCTGGTCTGCGTGTCCCCAGTTAGACACCCAGAGGCCGTCCTTGACTGCCCGCCTTCCCTGACCTACAGACCCGGCTCCCCGCAGCTTCTGGGGACTGCTGTGGCGCCCACGTGCACACCGAGACGTGGCCCACGCCGCCAACATCCCTCCCCCTGATGAGTGGCCTGTCCGCAGCCCGCCTCTCCTGGTTCCAGCCCGTTGTTCACACAGCCAGACCGATGGTTTCCTCACAAGCTCAGCTGCCTCCTTCTCTGCCTCCTTCTCTGCCCCCAGTGCTCCCCTTTTTCTCAGCCCCCGCTCAGCTTAGATTAAACGCACCTTGCAGGCTCGATTTCCGCTTTTACGGCATCTGCTATTTCTTCTTCACAGTGTTTCTCAGAACTGCAATCCATCGGCTATTTGTGTTACTGTTTATGTAGTAGCTATCTACCTTGCAGGTAAATTAAACCCTTCAGGAGGTGAGCACTATATCTAGGTGGTTCTCTCTGTTGCCCAGGACCTGCCCCCCCCCCCACCCCCACAGTCACATCCAGCACAAATCTAGCAAATCCACTTAGGAGGGCAATCGCAGCACCAGGGGTGTTTAAGCAACGCCCAAGAGCAAAACACCCCCCCCCCCCCCGTCCCCCACCTCACTTGGTTCTCTTAAATTCCTCCTCTAAGTGTAACCATTTGATATTTTTCTTTTTCCTTCTGACTTATGGTGATGAAGGGAGGGGAAGGGGAAGTAAATGTTATAAAATTGTTATAAAATGAACAATAATGTGACTAGATAAAAAACTAAAAGCCTGAAGCCATCATCTGCTATGCTGCAAAGAGAATTCTGGGTTGTGTTGGATGAGCTCACCTCAAAGATTCCTTCCAAGTTGCCCTTTCTGGCTCTTTCTTCTAGCTGCTGTCCTAACGCTGCCCCCCAGAAAAAGCCTCATAATCACAGCTGCAAATACAGGTGACATCAGAGTGACCTCAGCAGACTAAAGCCTCCTGTCTCAGGGCTCGTTGCTCTGGGGTCATTCAGTCACATTCCCGCCATTCTAATTTCAAGTCTTGTGAATATGGAAGCGGAGACAAAACTCTATCGATCCAATTTATCTTCATCTATAAAAATTTAAACCTACAGACTGAATAAACTAGGGGATGATTTCAGGTCCTGCAGGAGGATTCACCAAAGAGGTTCTTGAAACAGCAAACTCTCTCTGAGGGCATTTACAATTGGATTTGATTTACAAAAATTTGATTTACACATAACTCTTCAGGAACTTATCGATTGCTTAACGGAGGTACACCAGGCCATAAATACCTTTAATCTTGGATAACAATGGCAGCAATTAAAACCGCTTCTGCCCAGGACTTTTGCTGTGAGGTCAATGGCTTTGCTGGCTCCCTCCCCCCACACTCTTCTATGACATCACAGTTTCAGATCCTTTGTAGAATGGGGCTTCAACAGCACCACGCCCACCTGTGGGCCTGGAGAAAGCCTGCTTGGGTTTATTTCATTTCCATCCCTCTTTGTTAACATCGTCCCTTTCTAGTCTCACTTCTCGAAAGGGTTGTTGAGAGGGATCGATGTGTTGGATATTAAAAAGTGGTCCGTTACGATGGTATTAGACTCACCAGCCCCCCTTGAAGAAGTTGCCTTTTGTGTGTGTGTTGGTCTGTTTGCCCTATTTTGCCAGTGGCGTGGGTGCCTGATAAGGAATCCTGATGTTGGTTTGCTTCATCCCCAGATTGAATTTCTTTATAGATCAGCCTCAGTCATTCATTTGCCAACTGGTTCCAATCAATACGGCTTGACTCGGCTTAAGGTTAGAGAAACTAGCAAAAGCCTGGCGAGCTAGGGTGTCTCACGCGGCAGCGCGGAGGCTGGGCTCCACCCAAGCCCCAAGCTGACTCTGTGCCTTTGGCGATTCTGAGAAACCAGACCCAGAGGGGCCTTGGTGAGGACAGCGTGGTGGAGGGAAGGTGGACCGGGAAGCTGCCACAGAGCTTCCGGGTGTGTCTTAGTCTCTGAATCCCGCCCAATGTCTCTGAGCAGGTGGGTCTGCTGACCTCTAAGGCCTCAGTGGACATGGAGACTGTGTGGAAATGGATCTGCCGTGTTTCTCAGCAGTGTGCTGGCCGGGGTCAGTGGGGCAGTGGCCAGGGTTTCTGGGTCATGGGAAGGATGTTTGTTCTCGGTCACAGGGTGCCAAACCTGCTCCATGTGCCCTGGTGGTGTGACGCTGGCCAGGTCACCTTATGTCCCCCCTAGTTCCTTCGCATGCAGTTCTGCCCTTTACCCTGCTTGGGGGCGGTGCTGGAGGGCCCAAGGGGAAGCATTCTAGAAAGTCCAGCACAAGTGCAGAAGGCGAAGCACATGGTTAACCAGTTGGTCACTGAGTGCTGGACAATAGAGCAGCACATCACCCTGGAGCCTCGTCAACCTGGCTCGCACCTGCTCCCAGCCTCCCCATTTCAGTCATAGTTCACGCCGGGCCAGAAACTAAGGTGTGTTTACAAGCTGATGGAGTTGGGAGATTCATTAGTGCAGCCAATGACGTGGTTCTCAGGGAGCAGGGCAGAGCTTCAGCAGAGAATATTCTACTAGGCAGGGCACCAACCCCTGACCTCAACTGCACACCACAGGCGTCCAGTCAGCAAACTGGGGCTCACGTGAGACAACCCCGCTCCAGGCATGGGGTCGGCCCAGCAGAGGGGCTGACATGTGGCACCTGTGAGTGACCCGGGAAGTTCTAACATGACACGTGCTGATGCTTTTTCCTGAAGCTACTTCTTATATTTTGTACAAAATGGAAAAATCTGTAGACCCCATGACCTAGAAACATAATTATGTTCAGTTATCATTTCTTGCAGACTTTTATTATGCCCCTGGTCCTTACTCTGAGTCAATTTTTGGACTAATCATTTTACATAACTGAATTTATTTGTTTTTGTAACATCTCTGTGAGGTAGGTATTCATTTGGTATTGCTTCTTGAATGAATGGATGGATAGATGGATGGATGAATACAGTTCAATAATAAACGCAGGCTGAATACCAGGTGTGGTGTCTAGCAGCCAGAGCCCTCTGGGAGGTTGGATACTGGAGTAACTTTTTTTTTTAAAGATTTATTTATTTGTGCATACAGAACTGGGGTACAGACCAGAGGCTCAGGGGCGGTGAGACAGAGACAGAGACAGAGAGGGGAACAGAACAGGCAGATTGATGAAGCACACCGCTGAGGGAAGCAGCGGGCAGGTCAGGAGAGGTCTGCCACACCATGTGGTCACCTCCAGGGCAGGCAGGGATCGAACTCATGGGGAAGCGGCTTTAGATTCTCAGTGCTGCGCTTTAACCCGCTGCGCCACCAGAGACGGCCCTTTTTTTTAAAGATTTATTTATTTGTGCTTACAGAACTGGGGTACAGGCCAGAGGTGTAGGAGCGATGAGAGGATTCACCAGAGACAGAGAGGGTAGCAGAGCAGGCGACTGATAAAGTACACTGCCGAGGGGAGCAGTGGGCGGGTCAGGAGAGGCTGCACCATGTGAGGCTGCGCCATGTGGGTCACCTCCTGGGTGGGGATCGAACTCATGCTGAGGTGGCTTTAGCTCTTGTGCTGTGCTGTAATCCGCTGCGCCACCAGGGAGGGCCCCAGCATAACTTTTATCCCTGTGCCGCAACTCATTAGGTATGTGATGTAGAACAACTTACTTGTTCTCTGCAAGTCCCAGTTTTTTAATCTGTGAAATGTAAAGGAATAATTATATGCCTCTCAGGGACCAAATTGTCAATATTAGGCGGTTTCTAGGAGGAAACTGAGTGGAGTAATTTTTCGTTAGAGTTACCCTAAGACACAAGTAAGCCAGTGTGGTGGGGGGGGGGGGACATCTGCGCCATTCTGTGGCCAGGTAGATCTCTTCAATGTGCTGCGTATCTGGGCAGCTTTTACAAATGACACCTTCTTCTGATTTAGGCCCTTGAAGCTGGTTCCATGAATACATATTCAAAAGCTCCTTCCCAGGTGTTATTCATCGGCTGTGTTTGACATCTTTTACCCTCCCTCTCTCTTGAAGGAATCCTGTGCTTTAATCTTTGAATTTCCCAAAGCCACTGTTTGAACTGCATATTGATTCCCACAAAGCCAGTGCTCAAACAGTGTCTGCTGTCTACAGAAGGTACAGGCAACTGTCATAAGGCATAAGAATCAAGTACACTCCCCATAATGGCGCACAATAAGCCACCCCCCAATTCAAAGCCATACAGCAACAGCCATTTATCCTGTTGTTTATGGATGTGCAGGGGATTGGAGAACAATTTGATTTTGTCTGGGCTGCTAGGCGGGTCTGCTTCAGAGCTAGCTGTCAGCTCAACTTTCTTTCATGTTAAGCTCAGGTCTCTGCCACTTGAGTTTATTCTAGAATCTTGGCTGAGGGGCAGCAGTTTCCACTCTGGGGAAAGTCTTCTCAGGTAATAGCAAGAGCACAAGAGAGCACATGGAACCATACAATGTATGTCAAACATTTTCTTGCTTCATAAATGCTGCTATCTCATTGGCCAAAGACAGTCAGATGACTGAGCCCAATGGCAAAAGAAAGGAGCGATTTGTTTTGCTTCTAAGTGGGAAGGAACTTGAATTCATGTGGAGAAGGAAATGAACAAAAGGATGAAAAATGAGGTTAGTACACCCACTTTATAGGGTACAGAATCATCAGAACTAAAAACTTACTATTGTGGGCAACAGCTGACTTCCTGCGACATTTGAGTGAGCACTGTTCTTTCACTTGTAGAACCGTGGAACTGTTGAGAGACAAGTTAAACTAGAAATACACAGGGGAGTGATAGGATACAAAGCTTGAAATTTGGGAGGTTCAACCCTACTTTCCTTCATTAGTCAGATAGGTCTAGGGCCATAACTTCTTTATCTTCAGATGTAAACTAGAGATGGTATAAGCGAGCTTGATTATTGTGAAAATTAACACATGCAATTGTTTGGTCTCACTATGGGCTCAAAGAGCCTTTCCCCATCCATCCTGCTGGAGTACAGGGGATGATGGGGCAAACTTGATTTTCCAGTGAATTTCAGAGAACTGCACTGTCAGGGAGGACTCAATACCCCTGACTGAAAAAGAAGTCATAACAGAAAATCCTCAACACACTCACCCACTTGTGTCTTAAAGACCTCAGTGACCAACTGTTGCCTGTTTTGGATTCCAAAATACAGTTATTGCCAAAGAAAGATAATTAAAAAATTAAACGAGGGAATTTTCTGAAATCTTTTTGAGTTAAGTTTCTAAATTTCTACCTTTTCCCTCAATTCATAAAAGCTGAAGCCAAACTGGTTTCTTCCAAATCAAAACAGTAAGTTATTTTGGATAATTTTATCAGAATAGAATGAATGAATCCACGCCAACCTTGCTTTGAAAAGGCTCCTGCCACACTGGGCCTTGGGAGGGGGGGTCTAGTGTATGAAAAACTGGGAGGTGAAAGTCATTTTGCTTCTGGACCCCAGTGAAGGTTGTGAACAGAGCGATAGTCACAGAAACGGATTTGCAGCGTTGGACTATACTCGGGCTCCCTTTGCTCGAGAATCCCAAACAGGAATGCGCTAAGATTTGCCAGAGACCCACTAGGTCCTCTTGTTCGTCCACATAGAATCACTCCACCACTGAACCAAACACATCTTACTCCCAAAATACACCTCAAGTACCTCGGTGATGCTCCGAGCTCGCTCACCATCTCAAGTCATTCTCAGTGGTCTTTTAAAACCTGAATCATCCCACTTCTTGTAGCAAAGAAGAGTAGAAAGCCTTCCTATTATAGTTAACTAAAGGGCCGATTTCTTCACAGGCCACCAAGTGACCTCGTGGGCAGGCTTGGTCTTGCCCAGCCCACCTGACCTCAACCCCATCCTCTACTCAGCCCCATGCTGAGCTCCTGCATGGTCTTTCTTCTGAATCTTTACTAAGACTATTCCTCTGCCTGGCAGAGAGACAGATACAAAAGTTTTTTCCATCTTGTGACTTTATGCAAGTTTTGATTTACTTTGCTTAGAGAGAAAGCAAAGAACACTTTTCTCCCCACGGGGGTATGTAAAATACACGAAGCACAGATAATCAGCGTTACTAACGTTAGTTACCCACTTCTCTCCTCTCCCCATCACTAACATCATTTCAGTGCCACCCTCACCCCAAACTCATACACCCTGGACTTCCATTGATCAATATTTAGGCTGCTACAGCTGAATCTTCTAGTGCACTGTTAAGAGTCAATTAGCTCTACTCAGACTATTCGAACTAGAAAAGATCTTCGGTCACATCTGCTCTGTCCCTGTGCAGACGGGGAGAGTCAGAAATGTACGTGACTTGCCCAGTGGTGCACAGCGTGTGGACCTTGGGGCTTTTTGGATTTATATGGATATTTATTGATTTCCAGCTTCAGCAATTTCAGCCCAAGATCAAAACAAAACAAAACAAAACAAACAAACAAAAAACAACTCTGCAGCAGCCATACCTATGGTGAGTGGCATATAACAGTGACTGAGGGCTCAGCTACTTTCTTTACTTGTATTGCTTTGTTTTATCGTGATTGTGATTTCCACTTTAGGGGTTAAGAAACCAAATCACAAGGAAGTTAAATGATAGCACATAAGTCATGTAATGGGATTCAAATGTATTAAACCAGCTTCACTAAGTAGTAATTAGTGCTGGGGCTCTGTTATATAGCAGTTACTGTTAGAAACTGGATCAAGTTTGATGTAGTACCACTTGTTTCTTTTTGTTTTTGTTTTCCTTGCTGTTGGGATCAACACCCCAAAGATATCCCTTAGCCAGTAGCCACTTAGAAACAACCTAAGTGTCAGAAATAGATGACTGGATTCAAATGTGGTACATATGCATGGTGGAATATTACTCAGCTATAAAAAAGCTAAACTCCTGCCATTTGCAATAAGGATTAAGTTGGAAAGGATCATGCTAAGTGAGATAAGCCAGTGGGAGAACGATAAACCCCCTATGATTTCACTCCAGTGTGGAACACAGAGAAACAAAGCCAAAGACCTAACAGAACTAAACCAGCACAAAGCCTAGAAGTAAGAACAAAATTGGGGCTGCTACAGTAGGAGAGGTGGGGATCGCAGGAAAGTGGGGAGGGGCCCACTGGTATCTGATAGAGGGACATGGGTTTTCTGGGGTGGGTAGGTGGGGTGATGTATATCTGAGGAGGTGAGAAAAAATGTCTGAATCATATATAGGGATGTAAACCAATGCTACCTAAATAAATAACAATTGAGTATCTTCTTTAAAAGAAAGAGACTGGATCAGTTCGGCTGAAACAACACGGCCTTACTCCAAGCCCCTTGTTTTTCATCACCCACGCAGAGCCCAGTGACAAACACCATGGAGTCAACACGCAGGACCATTTTTCTTTCTCATTTTGGTCTGTCTGCACTGATACTTTTCATTACTTTCCACTACATTTTAATGTGGATTATCTTTATTTCCTGCCCCACGGTGTGTATTAAACTTTCAAGTCCATTGAATCTAATGAACGCTTAATTGAGACGCAACTATACGAAGCAATATCCTAGAGTAGAGAATAGGGAAATGTAAAGATCAATAAGACAGGCTCTTTGCCCAAAAGGAGATGACGAATTTACGCCAGAGTATGAGGACTGAATGGAGACACCAGACTGGAAGGTGAAGGGAAGGGAAAATGTCTTTCCACGGAGCCCGTGTGCTCCATTCGTGGCTGGGTGGCGCGGCCCAGGCTCGGCACGTGGCTCTGCCAGAGCGGCTTTGGTCAATCAGCAGAGGACACCGGGCGAGTAGCTCTGAGACGTGCTCGTGCTAGCGCTTGGCAGTAGGGACGCCCTGCCATCTGACCGAACCCCGACTTCACTCATGACATCACACCATTCCAGACGCCACCCACAGGGACAGGAGAAGAAACCAGAATTCTGAATGAGTAGCTTTTCATTTTGCCCCTAGCTGTCTTCATCTATCACTCTTTGATTAATTTATTTTATTGAAGAAACATTAGTTTTCAAACCTATATATGATTGAGTGGGACAGAATCTCCCCTTTAGAAATGTGTTATCACCTCAACCCACCACCAAGGTGCTCACAGTCTCCCAGCAAAGCTCACTGGGTCTTCTCCCCTGTTCCTCTGGCACCCTCAATTCTATCCATTTCTAGCATTGCTTATTGCTTCGGTCTTGTCTGTTCCTTGGCTTGCCTTCTCATAGTCCACAGATGCGTGCAAACCCACTATTCGTCTTTTTCCTTCAGACTCACGCCATTTTGCACTGTCCTTCCCACTCCGTCCACATCGTAGCAACGCTCAACAACTCTCTCTCAGATGCTCATCTTTGAAACCTGAGCAGCAATGTTGAAATTGGAATGGGGCTTAATGTTCCACTGGCTCCAGGAAGGCAAACAGGTGCTTACTATGGCCAACAGAAAGCCACCTCCCACCGGAAGACGTTAGTTGCAAATAGCAAATACCGATGTCACACTTACGGGTGCCAGGCCCTGGGCTGGGCATTTTGCACGTGGTGTGTCTACTCTTCCCATCAGCCTAATTAGAGGGGTGATATGGAAACCCCTGTGCAACAGATAGGAAACGGAGGCTGAAACGTTTCCAGAGGTCATTTAGCTATTAAGGAACAGAGCTGGTGTGAGAGCGTGTGGGTTGTACTCGTGATCAGTATTCAGTGTCCCTTCTCATTGAGGCGATCTGCTGACAGAGGTTCCGAGAGAGGAAGAGACTGGCCGCCCTGGAGCACTGTGAGGGAATGAGCAAAGGCCGGCTCTCAGCTCCTCTGTCTCAGCAGTCAAAATGATCAAACAGGCAGGGTTTTAAGATAAAGATTTGAGGGAAATGGTAAAGAACTCAGCAGATGGTGGGAGAGGGGCGGAACAGAATCAGGACCAGCCTCCACGTCACAGCTGCTGGGAGTGCCAGAGCCTCCACCCCACATGGCTCCCCGGTGTCCCTCTGCCTTGCCATTCTTCACCCCTGGGTGGCAGCTTTGGTGAGTGCCACTGCAGGACTGGTCTGTCTCCTGGAGGAGCCGTGAGCTTGCCTGTGTTGTTTTCCAAAAGTTAAGCACCCATGAGAAAAGAAAGACTCTGTCTCGGCCCTGCACATTAAGATTCCTTGAGGACAGCTTTTCGGGTAATCCTGGGGAAATCAGCCACGGGCCAGACACCCAGACAAGCGTGCTTTCCTCTGGAGTCCACACAGGCTACAAAAGAATTAACGAGGACAAATTAAGGGTTGTCTGAGCTTGGGGAAGTCAAGCTATTTTCTGCCTAGGAGCAATCTGTTAAGATCATAGAAATCTGGACAAATAACTGGAAAGCACCTCTCAGGGAACAATTTGGGGCCAGTGAGCAATACAGAATGGCTGTCTGGCTCAGCCTCGGCCTCCCTGTTACCTGCGTCTTATTTTTGGCCAGTCTCTGTAGAGCCACCAGTCAACATACTGTCTCTCAGCAGGACCCGGCGCTGGGTCTGCCTGGGGAGTTAATACTCTTTCCTCCTCCTGATTCCCCACTCCTCATGCTTCTCCTCCAGGAAAACTCTAAGATGAATTTTGCAATGAGCTGGGCATTTCATTTCAGAGTGCCTCTGGTTCATAGGTAGCAAGCAGGATATGCTCAGCCTTGCTCAGGCTGATGAGGACTTGCAGACACGAGTGGAAATAGTCTTCCGGCTTTGACCTTTCAAGGGTGTATTTTTTCTGCTCGATCTTTGAATTTTTATTTTACTCACTAAAGAAAGATATTTGTCTTAGGCATTTGTAGAGTTTAACAACTGAGCAAAGAGCATCCATAAAATCTACTACTCAACCAAGCTTTGTTGTTGAACATTTACTGACATATACGTAGGGGTGGTGGGTAAATAGATGGCTGGTGGGTATAGTGACATCTGTACGTTGCTCTTGAGGCACTGACAGCTTATACTGAAGCAGAGAAAGCTCATTCGATCACTGGGGCTACTCAGGGCCTGCTACCGCCAGGGTCCACGTGGAAGGCGCCCAAGCTCAGGTAGGTCGAGACTCTCCCGTCCAGTTCCTTTACTCCCACTCTGCTCCCTATCTTCTCCAGTCCAGTAAATGATAAAGGTCTGATCATCTATGCTTAGACATTGTCTTCCATTGGCTAAGGTGAGGGAGTTTGGCCTAATACACGTTCATTCAACTTATTCATTCAACAAGAATTGATTGCACACAGGCAATGTGTCAGCTGCAAACAAAAAGATGAAAAGCCCTTTCCTTTTGGAACTTTCATTTTGGTGGAGCTGAGACAGGTTATAAATATATGACCACAAGTGATAAGGAAACAGGAAGCGGGTAAGGGGAGCAGGTGAGCTTTACCCATTCATTCAGTAAATGTGAGGACTGAGCACAGAGGGCAAAGGAAACAGAGACTCATCCCGAGCCAGAGGATGCAGGCCGAGAGGCAGGAGGCTGAGGGTTGTGCCAACTGAAGAAACGGAGGTCAAGGAAGCAGCCTAAAAGTTGAGGTCTTTGACATGCAGGGGATCGATCATAAATTGGGTCATGAGGTTGAAGGATATTCTGCACCAGAACCCTGTAAAGAACTTGAAAGCAATGCAGGACAGTTAACTTCCTGCCAATTCAAATAAAACGTGACTAGTATAATTCAAAAGAATATAAATGCATACAGCAACAAAGAATGAAACACCCAAAAGTAAGGTGATAATAACTAATAATAAAGTGTGGCTGGCACCTAGGTGCTTATTAGAAATTAGAGTCTCATGCCAACCCCTGACCGATTGATCAGAATCTTGAACTGTGCAAGATACCCAGGTGATTTGGCAAATGGGCATTTGAGAAGCACTTTTCTTGACTACTGGCTTTCAAACGTAGCTGCCTGTTAAAGTCACCCAGCAGAGCTTTGCGAATGCCTGCACCCAGGCCACACCTTCCGACAATTAACACCGGAGCCCGTGAGGGCGGGCTGGGTCTCATTAATTTAAAAACTCGGCCTACAAAGTCCCATCTTGCCCTTGAGTGGGGGGCTTTCTCCTCAATAAACACGCAACCGTTGCCCAAAGACATTTCCTTATGAAAAAACCCTTCACCCTAACTTCACAGATATGGCTATGCTGGCCACAGCCCCCCAAAAGCTTAATCAGAGAAAAATCACTTCAATTGGCGCCAGAGGGACATGGAGTGGATTCCCTGCCTGGCGACGCGCTGGCAGCTCCTGCCTCCTGCAGATGGCTCGGCGGCTGCTGACACAGGGCCTCATGTGTGACACGTGCGTGTCAGGCCCAGCCTTCCTGAGCCAGAGCAGACGGATTGGGGAGCGGACAGCGGGGCTCACAAAGAAGATCACGCTGTCCCAAGTATCAGCGGCAGCAGGCTCTGTCTTGAGGAGCAGCCAAACGCTTGTTTCTCACTAACACTGAGTCATATGAGAAAAGCTGGCGGAGCCAAGATAAAAACTTTTCTCAAGAACTTTCTTCCCAGATCTTTAGTGTGCTGCGTTTGCCAGTGTTTCCTCTGAGCCACTGCTCCCCATGCTCCGTCACCCAGCCCCTGTCAAAAGTCAGGGCAACGGAGGCGCTCTGGGGGTGTGTGAGCCTTAGCGGTGGTCCTGGACGCAGTAATGCTCGCTGACGGGCCTTGAAAGAGTGGCGTCAACTCGAATCTCATTGCGATTGGCACACCAGGAAAACGCAGACGGAACCAAACCAATCTGCACCCTCTGCTCACCCTCTGCCCCCCTCCTCTGCTGTTGTCAGTGTGGGGGAGCAGACGTTGGCCAGCTCTCCCGAGGGAGCCATCATCTTAGATATAGTCAAGTGAAACTCCAAGTCCAGGAATTCCAAATCCATTGCAGGCTTGGTCACCTCCACCTCTCTCTACTCCCTGGGTCTTCACTACCCCCAGCTCTAGCTGGGCTCATCCACGGTCTCGGATTCCCTGTACCTTTATCCCAGCAGCTCATAGATCTGAATCGTCAGCCTGAGTTAAGCTGCTGACTAAGGGTACTGACTGCCTCAAATTCAAAGGGCCTTCGTTCAGCACTGTGGGTTCCTGTCCCATGGATTCCAGGTATACACACGTGGGCGTACAAGCACAGAACACAATGCCTGGCACATTCAGTAAGTGTTTGTGGGATCGATGGTAAGAAAGAAATAGCTTCTTAGTTTTTGCCAGCCACTGAGGCTATGAGGGGAAATAAGCAACATGGAGGAACTGAAGAGAAACTGACATTGTTTGGAGGAGGGTGGGAGGAGTTGGGCATTCCAATGGAAACTGCAGAAGTGTTGCTGATGGACTTGAGGGTTCTAATAATGAGAGAATTGAGGTCCCCCATGAAACGGGTTTTACTACGGAACCTCAACCCATATGCCATCCCCATCTCTTGCATATATTATATTTAGGCTTGGTTGTTTCTGGCATAGGTACATATTTTTGGATTCTATATTAATGATTTAATAGCTTGAAATATTGATTGAAATGCAACATGCCTTTTCTGCATGACATCAATAATTTGGCAATGTTGTGGTAGTGGTACTGAATCCAACCTAAGTGACCTTTACTAAGAGAATGGATTAATGTAGTGTGTGTATTGAAAGTGTATGGAGTCATAAGAAGCAATGGACTTAACAGGCTTACAAAAACATGGACTAAAACAAAGTAGAAAATAAGACAAGGAAAAAATAAGAACGTCACTTATTGATTTGAAACATTTACACTAAAATGCTATAGGTGTTCCACAGTGACAGAGAATAATTAAGAAACATATTAAGCATTAAGGTAGGTGAGCATAACTGTGGAATGAGAATAGAGGAATTGAGAAAAATGAGAAAAGTAACATAGCAATGTGTGTTGAACTGAATGATTATGTCAGTGTGATAAGAACTAGCATGTGACTTTTGGCCCTAATGCTCAAGCTTTAAAATTATTGCAAATATAAGCAATGTTTACCCATTGCCGACTTGGTATAAAGTAGCTTCACACACCAGGTATTTGCTCAGTTCAAGGGGATCCCATTTTCCCCCTCCGCCCCAGTCACATGCTCAGGCTGGTGAGCGGGGAAATTATACTTCAGTTTAGCTGCAATATGACAAAGAAGATGAATTAAAATGTAAAATATTGTAAGGGCTCCATCAGCAGATATAGCATAGATTCTAAAATGAGAGAAAATCCCTCAGTTCTAAAAGAGCCAAGTATCCTAGCCTTTAAGATTTAAATGAATTACTGTCTTCCCAGGAGTATCTAATCAGATTGCCCATAATAGGACTCTGAGAATCAACTTAATAGTGGCAACTTTGGAGCTGTTCTTGATACTTAAAACAACTCTCTGGACTCTTTCCTGTGAAGGATTTTGTTTTCACTGGCGGAGGGGGCTCTCCTGCCTCACCACACTCTACGATCACCACTCTTAACCACTAGGAGTTACCAACAGTAGATCTTAGTCAGTGGGTTAGCATGGAGTTGGTGGTCACTCTAACTGGTGTGTAAATATTTTTGAACACATTTTCTAATGATTCTCTGTCCAGTTCTGCCTACTGTCCCCTGCTGTTGTCTGACTCTTATCAAGTTTTGGATGACTTGAGCATGTAATAAAATTACCACCGTCTTTTATACATTGGCTTTTGCTATGCTGGTATAGCTGGAGAAGTCATAGAATTTCAAGAAAAGGGATGAACTCATCATAAGTATACCTCAGGCTTATCGGGGATGATTTCATGAATGAGTGATTGTCCCTCTACCTAGAATCTCTCTTCATCTACCTTGAAGACAAACTCCCTAGCCATCCTAGGAAACTCTATCTTGGAATACTTCTTCCCGGAGATCAAGAAATTCATAGATAACATTTTCAGGGATAGAGTTCTGGATAATTGAAAGAGAGTAAGGGATAATAGGAAATCTATTGATTTGTAGGAAGTCTATTTGATCACTCAGATGATAAAATATATATTTTTTCATATACATTTGCTATTCATACCTAGTTTCTGACTCACAGCTCCTAAAATAATTTCAAGTTTCCTAAGTGTTGTGAGTGGTAAAGGTGATGTTTGGTATGTTAATGAGATGGATCTGGGGAAGTGCCTATGGATGGAGTATGGTTGCCAGGGAAATGGCCATGTGATTAGAGAGTTGGAACTTCCTGTTCCACAGCTCTAAACTTCAAGGAGAGGAGAGGGACTAGAGATTAAGTTCAATTGCTAAAGGCCAGGGGTCCATAAATCAATCCTGCATCATGAAACTTTCATAAAAAACCATGAGGTGGGGTTTCAGAAAGCTTCTGGATTGGTGAAGCTTTTGGATTCTGAGCTTGTGAGATAAGGGGAGTAAGATGCAGTTGGAGAAGTTATGGACGCTCCACGCCTTTTCCTCATACTTTCCCCTGCGTATTCCTACCATCTGGTTAGTGATTTTTACCCTTAGTATTTTTTGCAATTAACTGCCAGTGTAGTGATTATTTAGGTTTTCTGAATTCTGTGTGCCATTTTAACAAATTAATCAACCTGATGAGGCTGTCCTGGGAATCTCTGGTTACAGCCAGCTGGGCAGAAGCACAGATAATTATCTGGGCTTTTGCTGGGCACCTAAGTCAGAAGAAAGAGTTGTGTTAATGTCCAGACAATAGTTTACCAGACAGAAGTGAAGGTAGCAACCTTGACTTGTGGCCAACATCTAAGGTGAAGGTTGATCTTGGGAGTCTGAGCTCTTAATCTGTGGAATTTAATGCTATTGCTGGGATAGTATCAGAATTGAGATGAATTGTTAGACAACATGCTGGTGTCAAAGACTTACTTGTTGGTGTGGGAAAGCCTCAGCACCCACACAACCATTGCACCTGAGCTGTAGGAAAGAGCAACAATTCAGGCTCCAATTAAACCAAGAGCACCCTACATAAGCAATGTTTCCTGGTCTAAGAATCAGCATAAAAAAATATATAGCACATTTCCTGAATTATCATCTGAAGAATAAATAAAAGCAAATGGTAAATATTTACTGGAAACCTACCCCATTCTAGAACTGTGTTTAGCCCCAGTTAACCTGTATAAGAACTATTTAAAAAGCCCTTTGATCCTCATTTTATAGGTAAGAAAACCAAAGTCAGAAGAGTCAGTTTATTTTCCATCCCAAACAAAAGTAATAAATAGAATAATGATTTGGACCCACGTCTAGATGATTCTTAAAACCCTACAATTTCCTCTGGCATAATAAAATGATCCCTAGTTATTAAACACGGATTAGGTAGACTAGTGCATCAGACATTTTCATGCATGACCTCACGTAACCCTGCCAGCGGAACAAACCTATCGGGACTATGATTATTCATGCAACTCTTTAAAAGACACCGAGGAAACCATGCGCCAAGTTCCCTTCTAAAGTTGTAAAATCAATGGGAAGTACACTTCAGAGACAACAAATTCTATCTTGATGCTGAGCCTTGTTCTTAACCATTCCTCAGTAATTCCTTAACTAACCTCAAAATAGGTGACACTAAAGTGTTCCTTTTCACCTTGAAAATACCTTGATTCTTATGACTTGAAGCATATTTCAGGACTCAGTACATTTCTTAACTGACCCAGCTCCAGAAATCCACTGGTGTTTTCTCATCAGAGGTTCAATATTTTCTAAAACGCCCTTTTCCTTGAACGGGAGGTGACGGAGAGGATGTTCCTGGAGTTCATCCTAACTCCTTTCCTGCAAGGAGACCAGGAGGAAACACTGAAGGGCCTGACTGGCACCGGTGTTGATGGAGGCAGCGAGAGCCACAGGTATACCACTTCCCTGATGTAACCTGTAAGCGGAAAGTAATAGTGTCTGGGAAACTGACAGTTTCTCGAGTGCTTTCTATAGCGTGGGCATTTGAGGACTAAGTATTGAAGGAGACGATGCCTCGGAGCACCTTTTTTCCTGGGAGTGACTGACCATAGAAATGGCGCGGCTGGCCCAGCATTCACAGGAGAAGGGTTGTACTGTATCAGGGATCAATTCCATTTACCCTAAACGTCTTTTGTTTTCACTGTTACCTCCTTTGGTGACTCTAGAACACTTCAGGGATTAACCTCATTCAGAGACTGAGAAAATAACTGATAGAATTTACCCTATAATTTTTTCTGGTATTTTTTCCATGAAGCTTGAAATACTGTCATTGAAGGTGCAGCATGAGTTAGAAAGAGAGCATTGCAGGCATGGAAGGGTTATGCTGGTCATTAAATCTTTTTTGAAAATCAGACTTTTAACGAATGCATAATGGTCCACTGAATATTTCTGGTCTTGGGAATTATGAGCATTACCATTTTTACTGCTTTACACTAATTTAATATTTCAGAGTCACATATCTCTGTCAAAATCTATCATTATTTACCTGGGAGCCTGTCCTAGGATGCATTAGTGGGTCAAAAGACATTAAGCTGGTAGAGACATATCCTCGCAAAGTATTTGGGGAGCACGCTTGAACCTCTACCATGCTAATTTTTTGCAAATAGTTTGCATGGGACTTACTGTGTCCCCTGCCCCTGCAGCTGACCACGCTGCGCCCGTGTTCCTTCGGCACCTGGGTGGCCGTCATTCGCCTTGTGAATTGTGACCTTGCTAGCATGAGGGTGGCGCTGCAGCCTGATGGCGCCCTTTTGACTTTCAGTGCCACCACCAAAGGTGAGTTCCACCCTTCCCACATCAGGTCAAAGTGACCTATGCCCTCTGAGCTTTCAGCTGGGCCACCATCGGAGAACATTACAGGAACAGGAAGCCTGTCTCTAGGTGGAAAGAAACGCATTAGCACGCTCGAGCAGGAGTGCTCAGCCAGCGCTGTGCCTCCCTCCGGGCGACGTGTGTCCTGGAGCCATCCCTGAAGACACCTTGTGATCTGCCTCTGTGGCTTTTCAGGTGCCACTAATGGGAAGCAGCCTGACAAGGAGGGGTTACGCTAGCTCTTGGGATTACCACTTTTTCTGTGTGCACCCCCCCCCCCCAATCCACCAAATGCAGTGTTACAGAGTGTTGCTGCACAGGCTGTAGTGTCTGCTCAGAGGAAATGATATTTAAACTCCTGAGCACAGAGGGTCAGTCAGGGAAGAGCGATGCTGAGGACTGCAGCTCCCAGCACCGGCTGGGGGCTGGGTGGAGAATGTGGCAGAGTTGTGAGCAGGGCCTTGACGTGTGGCAGGTGGCACTGAGGGACCCACCAGCTGGCCGGAGCTGCCGAGGAAGCAGAGGAGAAGCGGTAAGCAGTGGGTGGTGCTGTTTTCATGACATTTGCTTCAAGTGCTTTTGCTTTCTGTTCTAAGATTTTGTTCTTCTTCAGTGCGACTTAGAATTTGTTTTCTCATTACTGACGATGTTACATGTCATCTATTTGTTTATTCCCTTTAGCTCCTGCCAGAAGGAGCCGTACCTACTCCAAACATGGGGGGTATGTTTGTGTATGTGTGTGTGTGTTCTTTAAGAACACGTGATGTTACCCGAGGTTGGGGCGGGAGATGATATGCATGGCAGTTTTGCCACATTTCAGGAAACCCAGGCTTCCCCCTCCCCTCACTGAGTGATGGAGAGATGCTGCAGAGATGAGAGAGGGCTCAGCCTGAGTTGGTGGGAAGGTGCCTCCTGTTGCTAACGAGCAGGGATTGGGGGGTCAGAGACAGGCGTTCACGTTCCATCTCAGCCGCTGCGTAGACCTGGCCAGTTTCCTTACAGGTGTCCACTCTCATCTGTAAGCCCATACTCTCTAATGAGTCCAGTGAATCTGCTATTTGGTTGATGAAAGTGGACACTCTGCTCTAGAGAAATTTGAGTTCTCGATCTAAAACCTATGCCCACGCCTACCCGGCCCTGTTCTCATCCTGACGAGCCCCCTCTGACACTCTGGTGTGAGCTCTGGCTTTCTTGCATGTCCTGGGTGATGGCTCTTCCACCCTCTGCTCATTCTCCCCGGCAGGTGCCCCGAGTCTGGGGCCAGGTGCAGGCTCTCTGGGAGGAGGCAGGAGAACAGGGAGCCTGGCGCCCAGCAAGACCAGGCTGCGCGAGTCGGCAAGTCTTCGTGTTTTTCCTGAACGCTTTTTGTTCCTTTGCTTCTTGCTCAGCCAACTCCTTGGAGATTTGGAGAACATTCTGTCATGGCTCAGCTGAGCTCTAAGCACAGAACTGGAGTTTTACCCAGGCACAAATGAGAACGCGGAAGACAACCTCAGGCCGAGGCGTGGTGTTGGGGTGGTGTTGGGGATCACTTACTCCTATTTGGATTCCTACTTGGGGGCATCTTTTGGCCCCTTCCCAACCTCAATCTCCTCTAAGGAACTCAGCAGTCTGATGAGTGAGGTGGGGAGAAGTGAGAGAACCACAAGAGACCCACATTTTCTGCATATTCTCGTGACAAACCTAGAGAAGCGTGGGGAGCTCTCCCTCTGCACTGGGGCGGGGGGGCTGCCATGGGTGCCAGAGACATTCAATGTGGCGGAGAAGAGGACACCCCATTGTGGAAACTGGACCTCCATACCAGCCGGTCCAGGTAGAGAGTTGCTGTCTTATTTCCATTTCTCAGGCTCCTATGAGTCATTTCTCAGTTTATGGCAAATGCTGAGGGGACACAGGTGCTATTTATTGCCTCTCTTAAAATCCCAGCTATTAAAGGGTTTCCTGGAACCCTCAGAAAAGGGCATTGCAATTGCCGCTCCGGGCCCACACAACCAGAGACCTTGCCTCTGGCACAGGTACTCTGTGCGTCCTCCTGCACCCCCCTACAGCACTCTCCGGTCTGGCGAGCTGCTCCAGGCACTGCTAAATCCAACTGGGCTCACATTGCTAGTGAGTCAGGACCCTCAGGTCTCGCTGGCTGAGTCTGACGGAGCCAGCTCGGCTCACAGGAAGAAGAACGACTTCCAGGGCTGGGCGGCCACCACAGAACAGCAGAAGTTCAATTCATGGGATTTTAATTGACAGTGGGAGGCATAATTTCGCTTCCTTTACTGTGCTTCTCAGCAAGGGCTGTAAACCAGGACTTAAAATTAGAAAAATGACTAAATTCCACTGTGTTAACTATTTAGGCTCTATAAATGGCAAGACACATTGGAGAAGATCCTTGGGTCCGAGGTTTGCAAGCAGGTTTGCAAGCAGCTCTCCAGGGTTAGAGGAAGCCCGCCAGAGCCGCCCCGCAGATGGGCACAGGGCGACACCTCCCTGATGCCACGGCTTCCCGAGTCTGCGTCCTCTTTCTGCAGGGTCTTTATGTGGCCAGAGCCCCGCCTACGGGCAGCCCCTGTGGGCTGCACCCTGGATATGAATGGAGAGCTGATTGAAGAATATGAGGTGACTGCTTGGCCTGGGGTTCAGGAAACTCAATTTTGGGGTCTTCTTTGGCAAAGGTAAAATGACCACTCTGGTAGTCCCAGGAGTAAGGAGGAGGGGAAGGACATGGGGGAACATGCCGAGGTGGGGACATACCTCCTGAGTATTCTCCGTCTCAAGCGAGAGTGGCACGCCCGCCTGACCGCCCGGCGCGGGGAGACAGCTCCGGTGGCACCCAAGGGGAGCTTTCCCCTCTCGCCTCAAGTCTTCACTGCCAGCTTGTTTCTGCCTGAAAGTTTCAACTAGGAAAGCAGGGAGCATGCAGGACACGGGCCAACCTGTGCCACCTGCCTTGCGTGCGGAGTGGCCAAGCGCAGTTCAAGGGCAGGTGGACAGGGGCCCAGGTGTGCTGGCACAGCCGCCGCCCTTCTCAGCCCTGACGTTCCATAACAAGCATCATCAAGTTTCCAGTTGCACCTGTTGTAAACTGACATGAGGTCCATGCCGCTGACCCTGGGGCCCCTGAAGCAGCGGTACCAGAACTAAGGAAGGACGTCAGGACAGTGAAACTGCTGCTTACACATCCAGACACCCCTTTCCTTTCCCCAAACTTGAGAAAGTTGTGGCCTAAAGGGATGAAATTGTTGCATCAGAATAACAGGTTTTTATATAATAATTTAAATCCGTGTTGGGTCTGAAGCTTCATGCTATATTCGCAACGTCCTGTAAAGCCCTTGTGTGGATCCAAGGAGGAGGCTCTATTTATAGCCCTGTTTTATAGATAAGGAAACTGACTTGAAAGATCAAACAACAGGCTAGGGGCGCAGAGAAGCCAGGGGCAGCCTGGGTCTTCCCTGAGCTCCTTCTGACATGAGCCTCAGACCTGCAGCCACGGTGCTCTGGGGTCCGTCCTGGAGTGTGCTTTACATTGCAGAGAGACGAGGGGGTCTCCACTCAACCCTCTTACCAACTACATTTTCATAGGCATCAAAGAGCACTGATAGCAGAAATTAGAAACTTGAAGAAGCCCCATGGGGCCAGGGCAAGGTGAGGAGTTCATACATGGCCCACGCTGACACCACGCTCAACGCGCTCAATATTTAGTGCTGGAGGACTTGGGAAATAGCTATCCCAGGGCACAAACAAACATGCACAAAGCAACTGCTCTGAAGCATAACTTGCACCAACCTGAGCAGATCAGGACTGGTCAGATGGTCTGGAGAAGTCCTTCTGCCAGGCTTGTCGCAGCCAGTCATCATGATAGCATAGATTTGTATCTAATGACTTAGAAATGCGTTAACTGAAAATGGCAAGTGCGTAACAGAATCGCACTTCGTTAAAAAATTAATGAGAGTGAAGGCGGCGGAATACACCAGTCCAATCTCCCCAGGGAGGCCTTGGGAGCCAGGGGGTGGGGGCAGACCCCACAGCCAGGGTCCTGGCTCCTGTTCTGGACTCCCGCTGGTCACCTTGGCATGGTCTGGAGCCGCTCAGCCTGTTTCCTGCTCCGGACGGCAGAGACGGTGAGGCGACCAGGACCCTGGGCAGAGGACTGGGTGGCTGGGAACAGGCAGTCTCTGCCGGGCAGGAGGGCGGGGGCTGCTTGGGCACGCATTGGATGCCTGCTGCCGTCGTCTGGCCTGGGGTAATCACCGCTCCAACTAAACAGTCTCAACACTCACTACTGCGTCTCCGTGCCGAGGGCCCGGATTTGGGCAGGACTCGCTGACTCTGCTCTCTGGGCACGCCTGGCGCCACCCACTGGCACTGGGTTGGTGGCTACAGCTGCTTGTTTGGAGCATCCAAAGTAGCGCCCCTCACATGTGGGGTGTGCCTGAATGGGGGGCTGGGTTCTGCCGAGACTCTTGATTGAATCCCCTCCATGGCCCCTCAGCATGGCAACATGGGGTAACTGGATCCCCCTAGACTCAGCCACCCCAGAAACACTGGTGGGCATGGCCTGGCTTATTTACCCAGAGAGGCCGGTGGCCTCCACTGTTGCCACACTCTGTCCCCTACTCTGCTGAGTAAAGTGGTCAAGAGCCCTTCTGACTGGGGGAGAGCGCGGAGACCCCCGTCAAGGACAATGCTGTCGGGGCCTCCTGGCGTGTTGGCTGGTAAGCAGCGCTGCCATCTTGGGAGTCTGCACTCTCAGCCTTCATCCGGTCCTCTGGGCATTTGCAGACACGCGATTCGTGCCTCCTTCGCCCGCCACATATCTCTGTGTGGGGGTCCAGGCGCTCTGGACATAGACACTGAGCACACAGTAGGCGAGGGCGAGTCACGCGAGTCCCTTCGTGCCTGTGTAGTCCCGTGTCGGCGAAGTCCTGCGTCGCGGCTAAGTCCCAAGCCTCGCCCCGTGGGCAGGAGACCCCGGGGCGCAGGCCGGGCTGTGCGGGGAGGCGCTGGGAGAGGAAGGAGACGCTGCCTCGCGGTGTGAGCCACGTAAGCGTTGCCCTTTGCAATGAGACGACGCGTTCAGCTCGCTTTCCCGTTGCTATGCTATCTGTCACTTTATTTATAGCCGTGTCTGCTGAGTGGCGTCCGTGTGAGAGAGGCTTCGCTGCTCCAGGGGAGCTGACGAGCCTGGGGGCCCCGGTCCCGGTGGGAGGAGGGGGCGGCGTGTTTCTGCGGGTCTCTCTCTGCCCTCGGAACCCCGAGGCCCCCAGAACCGTCGAAGCACACCCTGTCCGCGCAGCTGCTCGAGCACCCGAGAACTGAGGTCTGCTCCGGCACCCCGTGGCCTTGCTGGCTGAGGGGGCGGACGCCGGGTGGGGTCTCACCATCCTGGGAGGGAGTAGCCGGCGGAGGGGAGGCGGGGTGGGGACTTGGCGCCCACGCGAGGGAAGCCAGCGGAGCCTGGCGGCTGAGCTTAGGAATCTGAGGGTCGGACAGTGCTGGGCTCCCCCAAATGGGACCCCCAGACAGCACCTCCAGGTTCCCGTGCCTGCCTCATCGTGGGGGTAGGGGAGCGCCTTCCTCTGCCAGGAGGCACATTTCCCAGGTGCCCCCAAGGGGCACGCGGGCGGAAGGGCAGCAGGTGGCTGGCCGGATCCTTCAGTGGCTGTCTGGCCGTCTGGCCCCGCGGAGCCGGTCCTCAGGGCCCCGCCACCCTTTCTCCCGCTGGCGGGCAGCTTCCGGCATTCCGGTCTGTTGGCGCCGGGCTGGTGGTAAAGCCTCTTCATTTATCCACGTGCCCAGGGGAAGCGGAACCCGCCAGGGACTTCTCAGATCAATACAAGGGCCAGAAGTGGTGGGAGATTACAAGAACTGGTGGACTGTGAACTTGGCTGAATACAAAGGGAAGATGAAAAAGGAGGTAGTTTATTTTAATACCCACGTGACTTTGCCCTTTGTAAGCTGCAGCCGCAGCCCGGGCCTCCAGGGGCCCCTGTGCATGGCGCTGGGACAGCCTCGGTGCAAGCTGCAGGATTTGAGGTTCAGAGGACCTGAGTTTCATTCCACCTCTGCCAAATGTGCATGTCCAGCTGTGTGGCCTTGGGGGAGTTACTGAACCTCTCTGAAACGCAGGTGCCTCTACAAAACTTGAATCGGAACAGTAACTAGAGCACTGAGTGGGAGTAGTAAATCAATGAATATAAATAAAAATCTGCTGGATTTCTTTGCCCTCTATTCCACATAGAAATGAAACCATCTGATACTTGTCTTTTCCCTTCTGATTTATTTAATTTAGGATCACCCTTCCAGCTCATCCGTGTTGCCTGCAAATGGCAGGAGTGTCTTTGGAATTTTGGACCTGGTGGGTTGGTCCTTCTGCGATGATTCTCCTGTGCAGGTATGAGGTTCCTGCTCATCTGGAGATGCTCACCGGTAAGCATTAGTAAGATTTCCAGCCTCCAGTCTGGAAAGGATGACCATGACCACAAGAAATACTTGATCAGTAATCGGGTCCATCAACGCATCAGCAGCCTGCAGAACTGAAGTCAAGGTGTGGGAGTGGCCACGGGGGTCCCTTGGTTAGGGGCTTACTAGAGAAATCCTCCCATCAGCGTGGAGCCAGGAGGAAGATTTCAGTTGCAAGAGGGGCTCTGTGGAGGGACACCCTATAAAACACAGGCCGAGAGGTCGTGGGACTGGGACAGAGAGAGGGAGCAGGAAGAAGGGGGTGGGGGATATGAAAGGGCACCCGATTGCTCCATGCCAGCATCCCACTCTCGAGAGGTCGGAGGTGGCACCAGTAGGTAGGTGACCTGGGGTCCCAACGTGGGGCACATCCATTTGGCTTCTTCCAGCCAAAGCTGGAAAGCTCTGTCCCATCCTCTGACCTCCCCGGTGTGATGGGCAGCAGGGGGAGTGGGAATATTCAAGAAGAAATGACCAAAGGAATCAGCTTGTATGAACAGGGAAGGCTGGGACCTGTCCCCTGAGCCGTGGGTGTGTGGCCGCTGGTGGCTGTCTCCCATCTTCACTTGGTGACCAGGAGCCCTGCAGGAGCTCTGTCCACTTCAGGTCAGGGGCCTCAGGTCAGCGCCTGGTAAGGGACACAGGAGTGGAGATCCAGGCCGAGTCCCCCGGGCCCGCAGGTTAGCAAGGTGCTAAGCAGAACAATCCAGAGAGCGCAGGAACAAAGAAGGGCAGCAGGCGGCTCCTGAGCCCATGCTGGGCTCTGCCCCTCCAGAGAGGATGCCCCGGGTGCCCTCCCTGGCCAGTGGGTCCTGCTCCCGGGGTTACAAGGTGGGGTCTTGCTGCTCTGCACCTCGCTGCTGCTACAGGTCCTGACCCCTCTGGGGTGGGGCTCCCCGAGGACAGGGACCGAGGACCTACACTATGTCCAGATGTCCATGGGCAAGCAGACAGCAAAGGGGTCAGTGAGTTTCAGAAGCGGCATTCACGAGCCACGAAACCCTCCACTTGCTCCCCAGCTTCCCGAGGCTCAGCTCCTGTGTCTGTTAAACAAGCGCGACGAGGTTTTCAGGAATCTGAATCTCTGGTTTCTAAAACCCCGACCTGCCCCGAATTGTTGTTCCTGTGGTCTGTGTTGCCACCAGCACTTACATTAACTTTTCATATCAAGGGTATTGCCATACCTCAACGGCCTTCAGACGCTGTGTGACCCCACATGCCCTCCTTTGCCACTGAGACTCACTGGTTACTCACTGTCCAGCATGCTGGCCTTTGGTGCTCAGGCCCATCTTCACCCATGTGCATTTATCAGTGTCTTGCGCGTGTGAGGCGCCTGGTGTCCTGTGAGCAGAGTGCTTCACTCGTGGTGCTTCTCTGCCAACTGACAGAGAGGCCAAGAGCAGGCAACCAGGAACTGTCCATGGCGGAGTGGACGGGACTGCGCTCTGGTGCAAGTCGGGCCTGGTGCCACATGCTGGGCGCTCTGGGTGGAGCAGCCTGCCCTGGGGCGTGCCTGGCACAGCAGTGCTCTGCCTCCCTGCCTTTCTCCAATGGAGCACAGCAGGCCCAGCCCAGCGCAGAGGGCACTGGCAAGCGGGTGTGGGCCCGGGGCAGGTCCTATGTGGGCTGCCTTCAGCCAACATTCTGAACCTCTAGATGATGTTGGGTACCCTTGGGGAAGCCCAGGAGGCCAAGGGAACCAGACTGTAGCAGCACCTGCGGGTGCCATCTGTGCCCTGGGGGTATGAAAGCAAAGCCCAGGGAGGAGGTTCTCCATGGCCGGTTGGGCACCCAGTGAGAGGGAGGGAAGACCCACTGGACAGGCAGCTCTTCCTGCTCCTCCACACGGGGGGACTCCGGCCCTGGGGGCCCACCTGGAGCCTGTGCCTTCTGGCCATCCTGTTTACCCGGAGAGGCTCCAAGACAACTCACCTTAACGATTTTCCTCACTATTTTTCCCCGTTTTTATTAACCAGACCTGACAGGCACCAGGATGGGGCCACCCCTTGTTTCTATAATCATTTGACGAGCCCATAATGAGAATCGCTCATCAGATAAATATGCTGCAATTAGCCTGCAACCACAATGCCATCTGTGTGTTTTTTTTAGCATCCAAATGTGGCTGGAGTCAAAGACAAGGGCTCCCCTGCTGATGTGCAGAGGCAGGAAGGCCCCCGAGGGGGACCCGCGGGGAGCACGCCACCAGGAGCTCTGGACAGAAGGTAGCAGAGTGTAGAGCTCTCCTGGGGGCCAATCGGTGGGACTTCAGGTTAGCTCTGCATGTTGAGCTCAGAAAAAACTGTCACTTTTTGAGGTTCAGAACTCCTCACAAAGGAAGGGGGGCAGTGACATCCCTGTTCCTCTCTTAAATCACTTCATTAAGTGGCCCTCAAGGGGACTGTCTTACTTGGTGGAAAACATGGTGAGTTGTTCATCATAGGCACTGGACAGATATGCGTATCTGTATAGAGGTTTCTATAATTGTATAGAGGTATCTTGGGTAAGACACCCCATCTTGAGAGTTCTTCCAAGTAACCCTCATGCAGGGAGTGGGAGGAAGCCTGCTAAATTAGAACCGATCTGAGTTTGGGAAGATAGAGTTCTATTTGCTCTTTCTTGAACAATGAAGTTGAAGTGGGGATTCCTCAGCATTATGGGCACACTGATGAAACTGGTGCAGCGTGTCCTGTACCTTGTCCCTCTCCTTCTTCACTCCTACCCCACTCCAGGTCCTTCCTTATGAGCACCAGGTAATTCCTGGCAAGATGGTCAACACTTCTCATTCCTCCGTCAAGAATGGCTTTAGGCTACAGGTGATAAAAATCCCCGCCAGGGTGATGTGCTTAATGGACATCTGCAAAGGGGTATTTCCCACTAGAAATCAGAGTAGTGACATGAGGACATGGCATACATGGCATACTTATTCAGAAGACTGGCAAGGTCAGCATTGGTGACACTGTGGAGAAATGGTGACTTTGGTCATCACAGGTGGTATGTGACATGGGGAACCACTGCAGAAGGCATCTGGGTATTAGCTGGCCATGCAGAAGATGAGTGTGTGCACCTCTCCCTGCAGCCCCACAGGCACCAGGCCCTGGGGAGACACCTGTGAGTGGGCAAGCAGTAGCTGCTGTGCCCTCAGTGATCAGGCCGGCATCGCTGGTCACCTGGGCACAAAGAAAACAATGAACTTCCTCTAGTAGAGAAGTGGAGCTTTGAGATATGACTGTGAAATGGGATGCTTACTCAGCAGCTAAATAAGTGCAGTAGACATAGATTATGCGGAATGAGTAAAGCAAATTATGGAAAGGACTTGTGTATAAAACCACAAAACACACATGAAAAGGCTTTGATGTACATAAAACAAATAAACTGTTCACAGAGCTATGTACAGTCAGATCCGAGAACTGGTTTGACAGGCCACACACAAGTTTAGATTGTGAATACCTGGAGAGAGGAGACTTGTGTGGAGGGACTTCGCCTTTGTGTTTTATTTCTTTTACTTGTTAATAATACATGAAACGAATATCTGGATGGAAGTCTTTCGCTTCTTGTTTTCTGTGTCTATGGTACATGTCATAATCTAAGCAGTTAAGTAAGAGGAATAGATACTTGTGTGCCCTGCTGGGCAGTGAGGGCAGCTGATGGGAGGCAGACCCATCGCTGTCAGAGGCCAGTCTTCTAAGGAGCACCATTGGCCTCTTATGTTTCATAAGGTGTTTTTTAGTTTTCCTCTTTTAGATTTTAGAGGTAATCAACACCTCCATATCTGTTCCCAGATAATTCTGACTATATTGTACCAAGCGTCAATATTGCTGGCTCTCCTGTCCTTCCTTCTCTCCCTCCCTTGCCCACATCCCTAAGTCTGTATCCAGTGCTACTTAAAACTACCAAGTCCTTGCTTTTCATAGACATCACCTTCTAGTAGGAAACAAGAGTAACAAGTATTGTCTAAAAAACACAGTCATTTAAGACAAAGATAATATGAAGAATTAAGTGGCTTACTAGACATATAAAGACATCTCCAAAAAGCTGAAATAAAACTGTTTGCTGAAATACCTATGTAGCTACAAAAGACCTAGAAGAGCCCAAGCAATCCTCACAAGAAAGAGGAATAAGGGTAGTATCACAATCTCAGGTTTCAGATTAACTTATGCAGCTGTAGTAATCAAAACAGTATGGCATTAGAACAAAAACAGGCACATAGACCAATGGAATGGAATTGAGACCCCAGAAATAAACCCATATCTACTATAAAGACAGTTACTATGTGAAAAAGGAGCCAAGAATATACACTGGAGCAAAGAAAGATTCTTCAATAAATGATGCTTATGATACTCCCTTCATCTCTGCATCCCCCAGAAATTCTCCAGGATGCTCTTCCTAACATGACTCCTGGGTCAGTAGGAACAGTCATGAGCCTCAGGAACAGTTTTTCAACTGAAGACCATGTCCCTAGAGAAAACAAGATTGTTTTCTGTTTTATTGTAAGGAGAAAACACCATGCCTTTGACCTCTAGGACTCAGCCCTTTGAGAAGGTGCCACGGTGACATCCCTTGTGTCTTAATTATTTTCAGGACTTTTTGAAAGTACTCTATAGCATTTCTTAAGAGTCACCCTGATTACCTGTGACTTAGAAATGAGCCTAAAGCAGCTGCCCAATTACTGTGTTTCCACTGACCTAATCTTTCTGAGTGGAGACCTATGAGCTTGACTTCTTGCTTAAGGCGTTCTCACAGATGGTGTCTGTCCCCATGCCTTCTGGGAGGGGCTCCCCTCCAAGCTTATTATACACGTGCTCATATAGATAGCCCAAAACCACTTTCACAAGTGCAAAATGGAAATGACAGAGGCCATTTTAAAAAATTGACATATAGCATTACATTAGACTTGGGTATATAATATTTGGATATATCACAAAACTATCACCGCAAAATTACCATCTGTCACCACATATAGTCACAATATTTTCTCGTTAGTACTTCTGAGAGGTACCATGTCAGCAACTTAGAACATGCAGGATAGTGTTACAGGCTCTAGTCACATGTTGTACATGACATCCCCAGGACTTACGTATTTTATAGCTGGAAGTTTATACCTTCTGAGTACTTCTACTGTGAAAACAAGTTACACTTTTAAAAATATGATACAGTTCCTGACCAAATACACACTATGAGAGGTGATATAAGATTTATTACTGTTGAGGGTGTCATGATAAAAGTCTTAAAAACTCTACAATCAGAAGGAAAACCTAGAGATGTTAGACACCAGAATATTATTCAATTCAAAGAAAACTTTCAAATCTTTTAGAAGGCGATGCTGGGGTCCCAGTGTCCTCAATGAATGGGTAGAAACCTGCAGGTGCGGCAGCACTGGGTGATGGCAGAGATCTCAAAGGCCAGCCTTCAGGGGAGGAGCCCAGTTCTTGGGGCTGGAGCAGGGAGGCAGCTCTAGG